>NC_081451.1:1017957-1034102 GCF_007210705.1 Tigriopus californicus
CGGTCTGCCAACTCAAATTCGTTGGTAGACCAAATATCATATAAAAATTGAAAGGTAATAAATAGACGAATTATAACCTTTCATTTTAATAGTACTGGGGATTACATTCCCTGTAGCGGTTAGAAAAGCCCGTGAAAAACCAAACCAAAAAAAAAAATTGCCTAGACAAGCATGTAAAATGGAATAAATTATGCTTACACTCCTCCACATTCCACATCAAGGCATGGATTGATCTAAGCGTTGTGCTTGTCAGATATTTTCTTGGCCAGGAATGTCATCCGACATGGAGAACCATGTCGCATCCTGTGAAAAGTTCTTTAAGTATCTACCGAGGCAAAAACAGGAGCCTTTAATCCTCACCAATGATTCCCGTCATGCATTTGAGGAGACATCAGCTGATCTTTTTCCGTACGGTAACTCTACTTACATGGTGTACGTGGATTGGTTCAGTGGATGGCTGATTCTGGAGCATTTTGAAACCTGCCCATCCACGTCCAGAGTTATCACCAGTGTGAAGATATTTTGTGACTACAGGGTACCACGAGTTTTTGCTTCTGATGGAGGCAAGCAATTCGATTCAGCCGAATTTCGAGCATTTTGCAGTGAGTGGCATATTCAACAACGTGTTTCTTACCCAGGATATGCCCAATCGAATGGTCATGCCAAAGCAGCGGTTAAGATCATGAAAGCCTCAGTGAAAAAATATACCAACAACGGACACCGTGACATCAAGGGACTCTGGGAGGCCGTTTTGGAATGGCGAAACGTACCCCAACAGAAGGACGGTCTCTCTCCCGCACAAATTCGGTTTGGGCATTCCATGCGCACTCGGTTACCAGCCCATCCTTCTTCTCTCCAGAAACAGAACTTGCCCCAAAAATCCCCAACCAAGGGGAATAATAGGGTCAAACATAATTCAAATAAAACCTCCAGATTTCTGCGCCCACTTCAAGTGGGTACCATAGTGATCATCCAAGACCAATCAGGAAGAAAAGAGTGGAATAGGATGGGAATTGTGGCGGCTTCACAATCACATCGATACTACAACATCGAACTTCCATCTGGCCGCACTCTCCAACGAAACCACCGTCATTTGTATCCAATTGCAATCATCCCAAACCCTCCAGCCTCTTTGCCAGCCGTCTTGTACAATCTTTCCCCAACACCTTGACGGTCATCAAGAAAAACGATGGGACAAGTACCACATCGATTTCATTTCTGAAGTGGGGGGGGGGATGTTTCATCCCTGATATGGTCACCCTGTGAAAACAACAACACAGTGTTTTTGAGTTTAAGAGAAATACAGCGTGTTCAGAAAGCGTTCCTTAATCCTTTAAAATCATGTCCATCTCGCTCTGGAATCAAGATTGAACACATGCCATCAAAGGATACAAAAATGATATCAGTCACATTTTGTTTTATAGCTAGGCCAATAATTGGCATTCAATAATTCAATAATTTTAACATTAATAGTTTAGGCCTATAGTGACTCACCAACCTCCCTTATGCAGATGTCCTCTATCCTACATAAATAGACTTGCATACAGACAATAAAAAATCCGCACCCCTGCTGTTTTCCTCTAGATAGGGACTCCCAACTTGTTTCCCCAGAGGCCTAACTTGGCGGGAAAGGTTTGGTAAGCACAAAAAGTGGCGTTTTCTTGCTCAGGTGCTCCTGGCTTGACCATAGAAGAACAAGTAACTAGAATGATTAAGATCAACAGGAGCTGTACTGGAAGAGCATGTTTTCAGGTCAACTGACGCTCGTTGGCAAGGGACAATGACGCTTCGTGAAGTCTCGCTTTAGGCTAGTTGAATTATTCCTATGAAACGTTCGTTATTCTTGTGTTCTTTTAATTTCTTTTCTCAATCTCTAAATTACAAATAAACACATATAGAGAGCGGTAGAATAATAAGAACATGCTTTTTGGACGATAAAACTTGTAGCATTTCAAAAAAAAAGATTCGGACATTAGCAGAGCAAATCACATATTCTATTGATTGCCCTTGTTTAGCAACGCATCTCGACAGTGCAACTAAATGTAACCGAAATTGCGACTCAATGATGAGACATTCAGAAGTTCGTTTAAATCTCCCAACAATGTGCTTGAGTGTGGGGGACATGATTGCACTTTACGTAATTGAGGCAATTCCGACATCTCTGGAGGTCAGCCTTAACCCAGGCTTGTTCCTTGCGTATCAGTTAAGTGTTTCCACCACGTTGGTGAAAATTGCAAATTAAGCCCAATCATAACCCCTTCAACGTTTTCTTTTTAATTAAGAATGCAGTCGGACAACTTGCTCAAACCCGTTTTATGTAGTGTGCCATGGGAGAGAAATTGCTTGACAAGGAGCCGTATTAGGGGTTCTACTCAGAATTTGGACGCCCCCGTCAACGATTCAAATTTGTACCAGAGTTGTCCTAAGCATCTTCACTACGAATGGAACATTTTGACACCCAGTGACAGCTGAGACGAAAACATTAGTGATGGGTACTGATGTGAAGCAAGCACCGACAGGGTAGGTAGTCCTGTGCTTAACTTACCCGAGAAGGAACTTGCCCCAAGTTGGGTGTGTACACAAACCTAAGATTATATATGACACAGGCACTTGAGGGGAAAATGGTATGGCTAAACTTACGCAAGAAATCTTATATCAGGGCAAATTCAATCAACTTTTACACTACTAGCAATAATGTGCACCAACAGTGACGCTGCAACGTGGCTTTGGATTAATGCTCGGTTTGTTTCTGCCAATCTGACTTTAACTACGAGCAAAAAAATCCACATTTAGCGGTTTTCCTGAGCTAACTGTATGGGCCCCCTACTTTAGTAGCGGATCTCTGCTTGTGTTAAGCTTGCCCAAGTTGTAGTATTTGGCCAAGCAATGCTTGGAAACAAGTAGAGCTTGGGTGTCTGTGATGACTTGGTACTTGCCCTTTTCCCATCAGTAGCGATGGGATCAAAGTCAAAGCACCAGCCGTTTCCAACATAAGGTAAAAGGTTAGGTTTGACCAAAAGGGCGACCCTGGTTTGATAAAAGAAAACTCAGTGTTCCTTTTTGTGACTAACTAAGGGGTCACCCATACTCCGCTAGTGATGGCATATGCCACTGAAAATATAAATTGTTAGCCCTAGTCGCAAGATCCCGTGATTACTTATTTGATCCCATCAGTAGAAAACATGGGATCGTAGCACCCTTGGTCGATCTATTTCAAAATAGAGTTATCTATGGGCTGGACACGCAAACAACATTTTTTTGTCAGTCCAGTATCGCTACTATTTTTTTTAGTAATGGTAGTGTATTGCACTACTTATTTTGACCAAACTAATTGCAACTGTAATCCGTTCCTTTCGGCGGGCAGCAGCGTGTCGGGCTGATCGACTTCTCTTGCGTTACTCAGTTTCAACCACAGCAGACAAACGAGCCATCAGCTCACTGGCTCACTGAATTCGGAACTTGATTTTGAGAATCATGTAACTAAATGTGTTCAAAGCTGATTCCCATGGCACATACCAGGCAAGCGCGAGGGAGCCAAAAAAGTCTCAGAAATCTCGTGAGTGTCGCTTCTTTGACTAGCCCTCTGACTAGCCCTCTAGTTTCTCCATATGACTGGAAGTAAAAGGTCTAAAAACTAAAACACCATATTTACCTTTCGTCAAAAATGGCCATCAAATCCCCTGAAGGAGTTCTCGCCATAATTATTCAGCATTTTCAAGTACATTTTTAATGTCATGAGCTCAGATGAATCATTTTTGTTGTTTTTGAGTTGCTTGGGGCCCAGCCCGAATAGTTTTTTATTGGAAGTTTTCAAATTCGCTCTGATCTTCCGCTTTTCAATTGTTTTCCTAGTGGATCTTGGCATGCAAATCTTTAATGATATGTCTGTCACTCAAAAAAATAAAACTCATAACAAACCAAAAAAAAGGAACGCTTCCTTAACAAGGAAGAAATGTCGACATCAACATCATTGCACAGATTTGTAGTATTCACTCAGGACCTTCCATGCCTAAAAACGAAGTGAACCAAAGGTCAGCAATGCATGTGTATAAAACTTGGCCAAAACATATTGTAACCCAACAAGCCATGGGTCATACCTTGGGCGCCATAAATCCAACTGGAGGCTCTTCACCACTTCTGGCCAGGGTTCTCATCCTGGTCCCAGAGATAAAGTCAAAATCGTCCTTCCTCGTGGGGTCAAAGAAGGCCATCTCGCTCTTGGTTTTGTCATAGGCCGCCACTTTGAAGGGAATAATTTCGAGCTGATTTAAACCCGGAGCCATGGACAGGACCTTGCTGCCATGGGTTGGCTCATAGATATCTCTCTTGGGAGGGTCGGGATGGGGCATACCCGCCGGATCACGGCCCACGATGTAAAAGTTGGCTCCTGCTGTCATCCTTGACTTGGCATGCCACTGAACTTCCGTGGGTCCGGCGTACATCATTGGTGATGGAAAGATGGCTAAAACAGTTGACGCAGGGTCCAAGACGCCTTCCTCCAAAATTGCCTGGTGTTGCTTCATTCTCGTCTGCGAACAAAGTGACACGCCAATGATTACATGATGTACCGATCGTTCGACTGTGGCATATACTCACATCCAATGGCACATCATCATCTTTTGTCCATCCTCCCAAGGGATGCAATAAAAGCACGGGGTTTTTATAGCCACGCTCAATGAGTTGGCGTCGGCAATCCTTCATAAGAAGAGCGTGGCCGTTGTGAACGGGATTCCTCAATTGGAACGCAAACACACAATCTGCGTCGAGTTCTCTGAAGCGCTTTCTCAGTTGACAAGGAGTCAGCCGGTATTGATCCAAACCATCGTCCCATTGGATCCGTTCTAGAACATCTAGCTGTCCACCCGCTAACCAATCACCGGACTCAAAGATCATCTGGAAACAATGACAGGGGTTGAATGAGTTACTAAACTGTGGGTGTATTTCTTTTTTTTTTGGAACAGAGATTTTCAATGGACTCTATGAGAATCTTGGGACTCTTGACTCTCATTGGAATTCATGCTTTAATTATTGACAAAATATTATGAGTCAATAGAAAATAATCGCCAGGGTTGTAGATAAAAGTTAAATAAAGAGGCCTAAACCAGCTGAAAGTGGTTAAAGAGGCCACAAATACTTTAAACCACAATCAATTGGATTTCTGTTGACTTTCTCTCCCAAAATCTTACTGAGGTTGATTCTTTTTAACATAGCTGCCGTTACCCCTTATAAAATCAATTAACTGTTTCTAATCATTCGGAAGATGAAATCTTGGGAAACCTTATTGGTGGTGTGGATTTTTGAAAATAAAACCTGTGAATTCACGTGGAAAGTCTGAAGTTTATATTCCTAAATATACTTTAACGAAAAGCAGCTCAATAGAATGTCTAGAATAGATTGAAGAAATATTTTTCGGATGACTTCATGGAAACTCCATCCTGTTTCATTACATAGGATTTTTTTCAATACAAAATTTCAAATGATTATGCTTTAACCATCCAAATACGTTTCCTCAAATCAAAGGCGATTGAGTGTCTGACTTCAAGCTTCTCAACCCTTTCTTTGACCAGGCACAATATCAGATATATCTGACTAATTTGAATTTTAAGGCAAGTTAATAATTGATACGAAAAAAATAACTTTATTTTTGAACCAAGAAAAAAAAAAGAGCAAAATCGAAAGTGCGAAGTACTCGAAATGGTGATGGTTTCTTTTGATCTATTTCTATTTATGGGTGCTAACGTACGTTCAAGGAATGAACCTCGCTGGTCAAATTGTCCAATTCTTCCAATAGGTATGGTAATGTCCATATCAGATTGGTTCTCCGTCTGTGGGAGTGATAAACAACTAAAAGTTTTCGTTGGAGGAAGAATCAAAGTGGAAAACTTCCCTATTGTAGAATAGCTATTCATTCTATTGCGGGGGTATTCTTGCGTGGAGTTTATAAAAATGAGGCTTCAAGAGAGTCGACAAGGTCAAGACACCTTGAATGCGTTTGCTATTTCATGCCAGAGAAGAGCAAGGGCTTGCCCAATCTTCTCTTCACACAAGGGGGCTTAATGAAATGGCAAACGCATTCAAGGTGTCAAGGTATGAATTTCCCTCAAAACCACTTGAAGCCAAATTTGAGGTTAGAGAATGTCTATTTTCTTCGCGAATGGCTAGAAACTTAGATTCAGGCCACTCGTGAACACAGCGCCATTAAATAAGATTTCTAATGGCAGCGTTTAGTTTCATTTACATGAAGGAGAGGGAACTTTTATCTGCTGAAAACTGGTCCTTGTTAAAGAAAATATATGCCGCCAACAGCACGTGGGCCGTTCCCAACGAGACCCTGCCCCTTAACGGGCTTGACCAAACTAGCTCCTCTTCAATCCCCAGTTTGTCATGGGTAAAAAATGACCTCAAACGAGACCTTCAAAAATCGACCTTGCTAATGCAGCAGTGCACACGTAAGGAAATTACGCAATATGATTCCGCTCCTACCTTGCAATAGGGATGTCCTTGACTGGAGAGTCCAAACTGTCTGGAGCAACGTTCCTCCTTGCGATGCTCGTAGATTTCCGGATCTCTCATGATGGCTATCAATTTGCCTTTGTGTTTCAGGGCAAAGGCATCATGTCCTGGAGAAAACCAGAGACGTTTAATTCCAACTATGTAGATAGCATGCTCATTAATTATGTTTATACAGTACCATCAACAGTTGCTTTATCATCGTTGGTGATGGGCAAGACAATGGGGACACTCATATTGGACATCCCGTCGTCCAAAAGGCAGTTGAAGTGCTGGCTCTGAAGGAACTCTCTCTCGCTCATGAAACCTCCCAATGGTCGAGCCCAGCCCTCGGCCAAGACTTGAACCCATTGAAGGTCGACCTCAGAGATCTCCACCGACGGCAAACCTTCGGCCTCGGCCTTGTATTCGTCCACCTTGTCCTTGGGCACAAAGAGCTCGAGAACGTTCTCATTGATTGCTTTGGGAATGATGCCCTAAAACCATGGAAAAAAATTCCGATCATCAGCATTGCAGCCTGACAAGGCCAAGACCTTGTCCACGAGTCAAATACCTCTTTCTCAAGAAGGTCCACCACTTGAAGGACACACTCGTTGACGCTCTCATTCACGGTGTTAATGGCTAGTTCCGGATTTTCGGGCTCCTCGTATACTTGGTCGATACCAGTAAACCCTAGAAGACAACACTTTAGCTCAGCAATTGTTCTTTTGCCGATCAGATTTAATCCATTGAACCTTTAATGATTCCCGCTCTGGCCTTCTTATAAAGTCCCTTGACATCCCGCTTCTCGCATTCCTCCAATGGGGTGGACACGTAGATCTCAAAGAATGGCAAGTCCGATGCCTTGTGCAGATCCCGGGCCAATTCACGATCCTAGAAGAGTCCAATTGTTAACGCTTCCACGGACCACTGGAATATGGACGGGGACGCTAAGGTCGAAAATCAGCAACTCCGTTTTGTGGCATTTCCCTTCGAAAGAGAAACCCCTGGGTACGTCACATCCTTCAAATGAGTCATAAGTTATAGCCTCTCAAAAGGCGTTAAATAACAGGACACAGAGGAGTTGTAAGCTTGAAGAGGGCATATGACTTTTGATCCAGTCGTTCGATCAAGCTGAAAATTCATTAACGGGCTTGTCGCTAGATGGGGCCCCTCTCAATTGAAGAAGAGCGCCATCCGTTGACTCGGTTCCAAATTTTCAATTCTAGACCCTACCGTCCTCGTCCATATTGCAACGGTTCATTACGCATGCGATCCCATCAAGGACATTCAAGAAACCGACCTTTTGAAAAGGAGACACAAAGGAGCAAAGAGCAACCACCCCCGAGTCGGCAAAGAGCTTGCCCACCTCGGCCACACGTCGAATGTTTTCCTCCCGATCTTCCGGGGCAAAGCCCAGATTCTTGTTCAGACCCGTTCGGATGTTGTCACCGTCCAATCCGTAGGCGGGCATCCCACGGGACACAAGGTACTCCTCCAGGGCAAAAGAGATCGTGGTCTTGCCCGCACCGGACAAACCTTCAATCAAACCAGTCACATCGGAATGGAATTATTATAGCACACTTTACCCTTAACGAGTTAGGCGGCGCTGCATGCATTTCCTGAGGGATCTTTTTTTTTTTTTAATTTGCAGTCGAGGTAATCCCGACATCTCTGGATGTCGGCCTGAACTGAAACTGGCTCGTTCCATTTCCGTTCAGTGTTTCCACCATCTTGAAGAAAATTGTAATCTGAGCCCCATCATAACCACATTAACGTTTTATCCTTGCACGTTTCAAATAACTGGATTGCGTTCGTCCATTGAAACGTTTGGTAAAATTGTTTTGGGTGGGTCGAGAAATGTGTCGTTGGACCCACCCAAAGGTTAGCCCAACTACTAGACCAAAAAAAAAGTGCTCGGATAACTTGCTGAAACCGGTTTAATGTAATGTCCCAGAGGAGAGCGTTTGAATGGTAAAGCGCTTGGAATCTGGAAACACTGTCAACGATTCAGATTTACACCAGAGATGTCAGGATTACCTCGATTGCGTGTACTAAAACGTTGGTTTTTAAGTTCGATAATGTTTCACGGATCAGTTACATCTGTTTGGAATTTTAGAACCAGTTCGTTCTCGTTCTCTTTTCATGGTTCTCGTTAACCAGATTTTTTCCTACTTCGCATTCAGCACATGATCTATTTGATCATGTTCTCATGTGGCAGTATTTCGCTTCTAACTTTGTTTCTAACCATGTATGATTGAAGTGCCATGCTTTTATATCACATGACTTAGCAGCACAAGTAGCATTTTCTTCAAAAAAAACATATTTTTAAGGGAATTAAACTTTGGCTCCTCGGAACATTAGTCTTCATTATCTAAGAGGTCATCCAACCGGACCCACATCTTAGACTCTATTTATAAGCAACTAATTTACCCTCATGTCTCCTAAAGATAAAACGTCCTCCTTGGTGATGCCCATCTTCGGTTCAGATATTAATTGTTTTCATAAGTTCGCTTACTTGCACCATATTTGACATCCCTTCTCGGAATAGTCCGTCGTAGATTCTTGACCTTCAAGTTGAATTGAAACGAGATAACTTTCAATCACAAGATACAATTGGTTTGACAGAAGTTTCCTTGATCACAACAAATTCAAAGTGAGTGTGCTCAAAGTGGCCAAAAAGCTCAATATTTCGCCCATGAACAAAAACACAACCCATGACATTCCTTTCTTGAACCAGCTATTTTTCTATGATGCAACCATTTACAGTACAATATTTCGTGTGCGTGCAAATGAGTGTCAACTGACATAAAACATTTTCCGTCAAACTGCTTGATGTCTTTTATGCAATGGTTATCAGTGAGCTCTGAAGGCTGAAGCATCGTTAATGTTGCAAATCGACCACATTGCTTTGCAAGAATATAGAAATTCAAATCAAACCATAACCCACAATTAAAACCTTTGTTTCCCCATCTGTTATCATCTCGTGACACCATCACTTTGATCCCTTTGCTTCTGTATTAGTTGTTGAACTCAGGCGGTTCACTGAAGCGTTGATAATCCTTACCTGTGAACCAGAGGGTGCATCCTCTAAATTTCTGACCCAGGATCTCACCACGTTTGGATCTGGTGACTTGATGCTTCTGAGCAAAGACATTGGTTGCCATCTTATTAGTCTGGAATTTGAGGATCAAAAGAGAGAGACCGTGGATCACTTTGGCCCTCGAAATTGGGAACGAGAAGTACTCACTCGGACCATTTTGTCTGGTATGTTACTAAAAGTGAATCGATCACTCGTTACAATTGATTTCAAAAAGAGGCAGCACACAAGGAGAGTCCGAGACCTATTATCTCGTTGAAGTGAGTGAAAGCTACTGCAGTCCGGGCATTTAAATATAGATCACACTAGTTATCACTATCGAAGCCCATGACTCAATAAGGCAGTATGTAGTTGAACTTTTGTCAATGTAAGAGAGTCAACAAATTCCCTACGAACCCCACGGTGACTTACCTGTCCCATGTTCAAACCAAAAGTAGAGCTTGATCGGGACTCAACTGCCAACTCGATCCTCACAAGTGTGTTTTAAGGCCGTGCACCTTAATAATTACAAATCTCTGTTCGCTCCCCAATACGATGAAGCAACCCACGGAACGTTTCACTATTGTGACAACTGCAACCTTGCGGGCAATTGAACCAGTGTTATCCAGTCGAGGATCCCAACCAGCCCATAAAGAAAACTCCACGAGGTCCCTTGAATAACCTCTTGTGGGCATCGCTCCAAGCATCCATCCATGCCACAAAGGTCCCCAGCCCAGATTGAGAGTTGAACTTGAACGGACACACTCACCTCTCACCTGTCCTTGAAGGCTTTGGACTTTTCGCCCCTCTTGATTGCGATGCAAGAAGTGCTGGTCACACCAATCTCCAAGAATGCCAAAAGCAGAAGCAAGAGAGATAATCGAGGGCCTCTTCTTGCACACAAGTAGTCGTGCTCTTGTGCTGGCAGCAATCACTCGCATGTGAATAATGGGCACCGAGGTCGCTGCGGACGTCACCCGAAGTACATGTCTCATTAGCCGTTCCCCACCACAATTTCACTATCAGGACCCCTCCAAGGGTGGTGGGAAGTGGTGGTAGTGGTGGGCAGAGTGTATGTATGTAGAGTGTACAGAAGATACGCTCCTCGTACGTGTAAGCGAACGGCTCAGTCAAGTACGAGAGATGCTAGTTTCACCTGTTGCGTTGGCAAACACGCCATCATCAGAGAGGTCCATATTGAGGGTGCGATGGGTATGAGTCAGTGACGAGCACATGTGCAGTTTCTATCGGGAGAGTGTGAGTGTACAGTGTGAGATGAGAGATCTTAGGCTGAACGTGTTTGACGTTTGAACGAGCCTTTTCTGGATTGTGAACACGGTGGTTATCATTGCCGATTGAGTGCTGGCTCGAATGCTCAAGACTTCGAGTTGCTATTTACTTTGCTAAAAAGAACAAAAGAAACATTTTTGGTCGAAAACTTGTCAAGAAATATGATGAGCTTTTTTAATGTCCAAAAAAGAAGTTAAAATGTCTCTCTTTGCTGGAGCAAGAAGAAAAGTCTAAAAATAGTGGAAAATATGACCCAAACCTTACGTAAAAAAATACATGTTTGAAAGAAGCGTATATTAGAAAACTGAAACACTTAAAATTCGTTATGGAGTATCGCTGATCACAACCTAGGCAAAAAATATTGTTGGCACTCTTAGTTGTTGTTTGACCTAATAGTTTAAGAATATATGCTTAGTTATTAATTGCACTTTGAAAGTTTCATTTTGCAGTAAATTAGATCGAAAAATGACCCACGTATTCTTCAAGGAATATGCAAAAGCAAAAAATGTGCCTCTTCGATAGCATGAAGATAAGTGACATTCTGTCATTTCGTAAAAGTTTCTTTAAAATCTGAACCTAGTAAATGAGGGCACTTGCAACTTCTTCAATACATGCGATTAACAATTAACTTGTCTTAAACATGGAAAACTAGCCAGTCATGGGGTTGAAATATTACCAAGATTTACAAATGATAGCTTAATTTTGAAGTTTGTCACCTATTGCACTGATTATTTTCTACCTTCCCAAAATGTTTTCCTCAAATGTTGAAAAGAAAGATTCTCAAATTTTTAGATCAATATTAATCATGAGATCATGGTTGTGAATTATTTATTTTATCTCAGTTTTAAGTGATGTTATTCACTATTCATAGATTTTTCTACATGCTTCAGAAAAGGGATACATTTTTATTTATTTTTGGGACCTTGAAAAAGCATATTATATTTCTTGACAAGTTATATAATAGTGTATAGCCGGAGCATTTTGCGGTCTAACTTGATGCAAAATGCTACATTTGACGGTATCTCAGCGTCTGCTTGATGAATTTCTATCAAATTTCATTGAAAAGTAATTAAAGGATACTCTCAATTTCTAATAGTTACGTTTTCAAAAATACTAGCTTCTAATAGGTTTCCAGTGAGTTCATTCATAAATCAGAGCTACACTTAATGCTGCATTTTTTTTTATCAAAGGTGATCCTTTTGTTATTCTAACAATGAAACACGCAACTAGAAGTCTTGGCTTTAAAACAAAATACTTTGAAGTACAGTGGGCACCACCGTGTGGAGGGACAGACAGACAGAGCAGAGAAGGAGAAAAGGAGACGTTATCGAAATACGTACACAATTCGAGAGTGTGTCTCATTGAACTAATGTCGAGTGGTGTGGAAGATGCAATGAGAGAATAGACCTGGCTTTATCAAATCAACCGGTTACGTTTATTTGTTAATAAGATAGGGTTTAAGTTTTCGCAAGCTCTAAAGTTGATTTTCAAACCAAAGAAGCGGCTGAGTTAAAAGTTGCACTCCGGCAAATCGATGAACCTAATGCGCAAAGTACTCTACAGAGTGTACGGGATAAAGTGTTACACACAAAAGCATGTATTGCCGCTCTAAAAATTGCTCTAGATACACCAGATTCTGGATTTAGGGTCTTCGATGAACACCCTTTCAGTATACAAAAGATTAGTCAAATTAGTCGCTCTTGACCAAAAATATTTATACAAAACATCCACTGTCAGCCTCATCGCTGGCACGGTCTGTACTGTCCCTGGAAATGAATTGCTAAAATTGGCTTTTGGCATTCGAAAGTTTTTGTTCAACATGTGTTGCAATGATTTCAATGCAAAGCAAATGTCGTTGGCAATTGGGGCACCAATTTTGAGAGTAAATGGTTCAGCCATATAGTCACTTTTGCCAAAGCAAATTCTGTAACAGCTTATAAAATCCACCCTGTATGAAATCTGGTCAATAGTGAATAGAGAGTAGAACCGCAGGTCAATTTCATTTGTGAGTGCACGATATTGAATCTACATTCTTGGAATTCAGGTATTACATTTCTATCTTCTACAGCACCACTGTCGCAAAAAGCAAATAAACCTTCATTTATTGTATGTGTTAGTGGAACGGCCAAGATCTCGGGTGCCAGTTTTAGAGCAACTGGTGCAATCCCAAAAATGTCTGGGCACTTCGACTTCTTGATCGTATGTATTGCCTTGATGATATCCCTCTCTTCTACAGCCTTGAATGCAAAGTCATCTTTTGACAGTCGGAGCCGTGTAGCTCTAGTTCGAGTTCCCATGAGAGGATCTGTTGTGGAGGCACCAATACCCTTTTGGATCCTTTCAACCTTTGCGAGAAAAAAATCTGTTGAAATGTTCTGCGGTTTCGCTGATGTCAAGCACCCGTCCAGTGGATTTGATTGTATTCGTCGTTACTTTGCCGCTCCCCGTGGTTTCCTTGACAACTTTCCTGACCTCGCGTGGATTTTCTCCACAAAAACGAAAGGTGGGGTGACAGTCAATTCAATTGTAAGGCAATACTTCTCCATCACCTGGGCTCTCGGGGCGGTCACCTGCCTTTTGAATCAACTGTGGCTCTCCAAGCAAGCACATAACAAAAAGCACTTTCCAACGAACTATATCATGGCTCTTCATGCACTCACTTTTGTATTGGTCCTTTTTCTGATTTGACCTAATTTGACCTTCACTCAGTTGACAATTCGGATGGATCCCGTGAAGAGTGATTGGCGTCAATGAGAGTGAACAAGGTCAAAATGAAGAGGCTTGAGGATAAACGCTCTCAACAAGAAATCTTTCAAAGCAACGAGTTACCATTCCAGATAAAGAAAGTCAAAGCTCGCAAAAAACGCATTTAGGATGAGAAACGTGCTTTAGTGAAGTGGATTAAAAGTAAAACAGGAAAAATGGTTCCAGCAGAGGAAAACGGTGGAATATATAAATAGATATTTTTTTCCAATTTAGGGATCGTCTTGTGTGTCCAATAATCATCTCGTTCAATGATAATCACTAATCAGTCAACTTGGAGTGTGCTTCGATATATAAAAAGAAATCACATTTTTCTGGGTCAAATTTTGTAAATGAATCAGTGTGTATCAAATCCAAATTGATAACACACCCTTTTCACACTAAAAAGAGCGAAATTCAATTTTGAGAAGGGCTTTCCTCATTACAGATTAATGCCCATCTGATGAGTTTGCCAACTAAGGCACAATGTACTTGATGCGTAATCACGAACTTAAAGACATATAGAATGCGAACGAGAATGTGAATCGGCCTGCTCTTGGTCGTAGCAACTCCGAGCCAATTTCCGAATCAAAGTAATAAAATAAGAAACGTAGATCTCTTCAATTACAGGCAGGTCACTTTATACCATTTACTCGTAAATTGGTTCGTTTCAGGCGGAAAATTCGAAATTTGTTTTCAGTGTATATTTCTTGGGTTCTCTTGGCATGGTTTTGGGCTCAAATTTGGCCAAGATCATCTCTTCAGCAAGATTTTGTGGTCGTATGACATGCTTATTTTAGAATAAAGTGAGCGATTTACGTGATATGATATTTTTGCTTTGGTTTGAAGTTGACATCTGTGGAAGTTCGTGGTAGTTATAACCCAACATTTGCCGCATAAGGCAGTCACTGGGGCTCAAAGACTCGAAGGTTCAAAGGCTTCTCTGGCCCCTTCTTCCCAATCACGTCCGTATTAACGCCATGCTCTCAGGCTGTCCAGAGATTCGGCTGGAAAGAGCATTGGATATCGGTTCTTCTTTCTTTTTTTTAATCTAGAAAACGAAGGAGAAATGTCCGTTTTGACGGTTCAATGCTCTTCTGGAGAATCAATGTCTTAGTATCACGGTATGTTGGACATCACCTGATGTTATCCATCCTCTCGTGTCTCATTCACTCCATGAACAAGTTTGGCATCAAGTGAGGTTCTTTAAAAAGCTGCCTCTATAACGGAGGTAATAAAAGAGATTTATGTAATTAGCTAGTCCTAGCTATATTGAATGACTTAATTGATTATGAAACAGAGCCAGAGATTAAGTGATCAATTATAAAATGCATCAACAATTGTTGTTGTTTTTTTTAACGAAAACAGTACAACAGGAACCTAATATAAGTCTAGTTACAGAAAAGAGTGATTTAACTGAGCGTAGAGACGGAGAAACCCATATTGGAAGGGCAACTGCAAAAGAGGTGCCCTTCTCTGGAACGACAGCAACCCAAAGTGACGGAACAGGACAATTTTCGCAACTCGAGCACTCTATTCATCGGTAGAAATTCCGCCGTGGCTTTTTGAGCGTAATGCGCTACGGGTGTTACTTTTTGGGGACCAACAACCCACTCTACGAGCGATGGCCGACGACATACTAAATTGGGCGTTGCGAAGGATAACTGTGCTACCGATGTGGCCGTTGAGTAAACCATATCAATAAAGTCAATGGATGGAGGAGCTTGCGGGATATTTCAAAGCAAATAAACTCTCACTTAATTACAAAAAGACTAAAGTTATGTTATTCGGATCTCGGCAACTTCCAGCAGAGTTTAAACTGATTGTTAACGATATTCTGATTCAGCGGGTCGGCACAAACTGCCTGGAAAAGAACGTAAATTTTTTGGGAATGCATCTCGATGAAAAACTGAGCTGGAAGTATCACGCCACATATGTGGGAAACTCCATAAGGCGCTCTCTCTTTACAATGTTCATGACCAAGAAATCTCTTCCGAAAATCCTTAGAACAATACTCTACAATGCCCACATAAAAAGTAGGCTCGAATACGGGCTTGAATTTTTCGGGTCTGGATCTGCTGCAAAAGGTTTGGTCACGCTTCAAAAGAGAGCCGTCCGATGGATCGCTAGAGCGAAAAGAAATGCCCATACTGAGGGTCTTTTCAAATCCCTAAATGTGTTAAAAATCAAGGACCTAGCTAAACAAAATCAAATGAGATTTCTCTTTTGCTGCATGAAAGGAACCGTCCCCAGTGTAGTCAACCTCTACACCTTCAAAGTACGAAGAGGCGGTGATATATATTTCAGCTCACCTTTAGTCAAATCATCATGGCTTCAAAACCTCCCTCCTTATCTTCTGCCAAAAACATGGAACGATTTTTATAAGCAAACCAACTTGAAAACCTCTTGCCAAGACTCATTGAAACTCTGGAAATTACAGACGCTGAACACTTTCCTAAACTCATATTCATCAGAATGCCATTTAAAGAACTGTTTTGCGTGTAATTCTTAGTGATTTATGTGTCTTTTTATTTTGCTTTCTTTA
>NC_081451.1:1035207-1036550 GCF_007210705.1 Tigriopus californicus
ACATACATACATACATACATACATACATACATACATACATACATACATACATACATACATACATACATACATACATACATACATACATACATACATACAACTGATAGCTCTCCACATCTGTCGCTCTCAGGGGAGACAGGTGTTCAGACCGACAGATTTGGTAGGTAGCGGGTTCGGATTCATCTAGATGACATCATATCACAACTTGGCTCCGAAACTACTTGAAGGGACGGGAACAGTGTGTGCAAATGGACGGACGGCATCGTTTCTAATTTTATTCCTATGACCTGTGGCGTACCTCAGGGAAGTATATTAGGCCCACTTTTGTTTCTGATTTATATTAATGACCTTCCGAGGGTGACACCTTTTAAAACTACGCTGTCTGCGGATGATACGACCCTTTAATACTTTGGCAATGATCTTAAACAAATGGAGATGGAATGCAACTCTGCGTGTAACAGCATGATGCAATGGCCTAAAAGCAACAGGCTGGAGATTAATTTAAAGAAGACGAAACTGATGCTGCTGAACACTTCACGTAGAGAGAAAAACCACGACTTTGTGTTAACAAGCAATGGACATATAGTTGAACAGGTTGGAACGGGGCGTAGCGCAACTTCCGTAAAGTTTCTTTGGGTGCTAATTGACGAAAAACTATCTTGAAAAGAGCACATAAATAATCTGAGTAAATGCGTGAGGCGGACTCTTTTCACCTTTTTCATGTCTAATATTGCTCTCCCATCGAATATTAGACTAGTACTTTATAACGCCCTAATTAAAAGCTAGCTGGAGTATTGTCTCGAATTTTTTAGTCACGGCTCCTCGCTAAATAGACTTTTCACCCTCCAGAAAAGAGCAACAAGATGGGTTGTCATGGCAAAACGTAATGCTCATGCAGGGTGTAAAGAAATTAAGGGCCTCCATGGTTGTTTTTCACAACATTTCCCCCTACTTGAAGATTTTTTGACATTAAACCACAAGCATTCATTAAGAGGAATTGTTAGGAACCTAATGACATATTGCAAATGGTTTAACGATATCCTGGAGGCGATGGGTAGCCCTCTGATAAAGTGCCGCCAAAACAATGTCAGAAAGTTCAAGTGAGTGCAGTCTGAAGGTCAGAACCAAGGCTAAGGGCATCCTGAAGGCTGGCAAAAACAAAGGAACGTCGGTGAGCCTTTCAGTGTTCTTCCTCAAACCATTGGAAACTGGAGACCCTCATGGATATGCAATAAATCCTTTTATAACATACCGGACCGATGGCCGAAATCTGGATTTTCAAGACTCGATCTTTAGGTGTTAAACATCAGAAGGTCAGACCCAAGGCTAAGGGCATCCTGAAG
>NC_081451.1:1037216-1038426 GCF_007210705.1 Tigriopus californicus
AGCCGTTTATTATAGAGGCTTTAGTTGCTTGGGTCAATGAAACCAGAGTGCTGCTTGAAGAACAGGCTCACCCAATACTTGAGAAGTCGACTAATGTGACCAACGTAGAGGTTGAAGTAGTATCTCCTCTTGAAAAAGCGCAAGAAAAGACAGTTGTAGAGAAAATAGTCTGTCCTGTTTATCGAAAGCAGCCTTGTCCTGAATAAGGAAAAGGCTGTCAGCTTGACCACCCTAAATGGTGTCAAAAACTTCTCAAATTCGACCTTGAGAAGTACAATAGTAAGAAGGGATGTTCAAAGGTAGATTGTCCTTTTTTCACCCGTACATGTGCCGTCAGTCCATGAGACTTAAGACGTGCTTTAATGTACGGTGTACCTCCGTCCACGTTGAAGGGACGCAAAGAAAACCGAGAAATAGGATAGCTCAGTTTCGTAGTTTTAGAGCTGACCCTATTCCTAAACCTAATCCCACCCCACCCCCCTTCCTTAACACATTTAGCTTCCTCCCTCCCTCTCCTCCTATCCCCCACCCTCTCTCCCAATTCCTTCCTCTTCCTTCAAATAGCCAATCCACCCCTATTCCTATAAACACTCCCCTCCCTAATATTCCTTGCCCCACCCCTATTCCCAAAATACGTTCCTATTCAAATGTAGCTGCCCAACCCATTCCTCAAACCCAACCATCCCAATTGGCTGATGCTTTGCCTCCAGTAGAACGGAGCTTTGTTGATAAGAGGGATTTTTTCCGGTTGGAGAGGATGGTTCAAGATCTTGCGAACTTGGTCCGTCAAAAGAAAGACCCGTTAGGGGGCTATATTTGAACGTTCATTGTCTGATTTCTAAAAAAAGACAGCACAAAAGTTAAGATCTTAGAAGAACTAGCCATTGAGAGAGGGATTTCATTCATCTGTATAACAGCCTATAACTGGCTTCGGCCAGGAGTCTTAGATGAAGAACTAACCATGGTTGGTTTCAACTTAGTTCATTGTGATAGGATACGCTCTGATAATCCCCTATTTCCACATGGGGGTGTATGCCTATATGTTAGGAATGATTTGCACATCAGTAATGTACAAATGTCGAATGGAGAAGTAGAGGTCTTAGTTTGTCATATCCAAAGGCTTGATCTGTCTATTGTAACAATGTATAGACCCCCTTCTTGTTCAGTAAGCTCTTTTATGTCAGCTCTCAAATTCACTGAAAATGAGTTG
>NC_081451.1:1039762-1097357 GCF_007210705.1 Tigriopus californicus
TCCGCAAGGTTAAGTTGCGGCACATTGCTGCAATCAATGTTTGCTTTTTTTAACGTAACAAAGACTCCCATAGCTTTGTATCAATCTGCAAATCCTCCGCAAGGTTAAGTTGCGGCACATTGCTGCAATCAATGTTTGCTTTTTTAACGGAACAAAGACTCCCAGCAGCTTCCTATCAATCTCCAAACCAAGCAAAATTTCACGTTGAGCGGGACGTCTAGCTTGTGAGTCATGTCTGGCTCGAGACATGTCAGACTTACACCCTTCATGTGACCGACCAAAAACGACTAGATCATCCATGTACATATATGAAGCAAAGAATACCTTGGAGTCGGGATAATATAGGCAAATATAGGCTTTTGGAGCTTGGTGAACTCACTTGCGGAGATAACCCTAGAAACGTGATCTGCCACACAGAGCATTTGAAAACTTTGTCAGTGCCTTTCCAGGCGAAACCCAGATATTTTTGGTGATGTTCGTTAACCCCAATATGATAGTAGCTTGATGACAAATCCATAACACCGAACCAATCAACTTGTTTGATGCTCCCTAAAATACGGGGGAGGTGGTCTAGTTGGACGCTTCTCTTGGCCAAGTAAGGATTCAACTGACGGGATGGATCTGTGATCAACCTCTTTTTGCGTCCCACGGGGGATAAAACTTGAAGCGGCATGATCAAATATGGAGGGTTCAACACCTCACGGATACGTAGGTGCAAAGGGTGAGATGGTTGGCGATGCTGTCGCAAATAAACTTGAGATTATCTGGACAAGTGGCAGATCTGTTTCTTTGGCAATCTCGAGGGTTTGGGCATATCAACAACCGGTAGTTGTTCTGAGACATACGTCTGGAAAATGACCGAAAAAGAAAACTTCTACGAGAAATGAGCAGGCTTTAAACTAAAAACAACAATACGATTGGTTCCAACTGAAATGGTAAAAAATGCTCAGCTTTAATTCTCGGAATCAATAGATCATGGAACACAAACATGAAATCAATAATCTGCAATCACTTGTGTGGACAAGCTTCAACCCAATGGTCAGGCGCTTTCCACAAGGAGCAAGGCCTTCTGGCAGATGGGCCTCATCAGTGGTTTCAAAATTTCATGCATTCATGTTGCACAGCATCCCGGCAGTCCGATAAGAGTCTGATCGAGACGAATGGGCCACTCTAGCCCAAGTCAATGAACGGAAGATTCCCATAATCTTTCAAGTTCAAGATCCATCGTCGAGCTTTTGACTTCGAATTGTTCAAGGCGCTGGCCTGAAGGACATGTAATACCTGGGATAGGTGAATGGTCAACACTCTATTGTGCCAACCTACTCTCTGCGTTGAAAAAGTCGCGTTCTTGAGATTACTAGTACGATCTCGCACAAATTCTCGATTGTGGGTGATTTCTTCTGAAAACAACCGGGAGAATTAGTCATTGGACTGGGAGGCGATCGTGCAACTGAAACAATTCTATGTCGCTTGGCAAATAGGCTCAATTCTGAAGTAAGAAAGAAAATAGAAAAGAGGGGCTGAAAGTAGCATTCATGTCAGACAAACTGACCAACGAAATCGATGAAGTTGCATGTAAAAAAGTGAACAATAAGCTCGTAGGAAGAAAAAAAAGAGAGCTTAAGCAACGGGTTTGAGCATTTGCGGGAAACAGCTCGAAGACTTAACTTGATACGAAAGGCTGCTAAATCGGACTGCTACTCTGGCAGCAAAGGAGCTCTGGAATTTAGCATGACTTACCTCACTCGTCTCCTGACAAGGCTGCATAGTTCTTAGCAGTGCCTTCTTGACCGATGAGTTTGGCCAAAGGATGCGGCCAATTCTCGTCTTTGGCTCTGGCACTTGATCTCAGGTCGTCCTCTGCAGGTGAACCCGAATCGTCGGACGAGCTCGTACGCTCGTGAACTTGGCAATTCTTGCGGAGCTTCTTTTGTGGTTTACGAACCTTCCCGGATAAAACGTGGTGGGGGAAAGTGTGAATCAGATGAATTTCGGCCAGCATGAAGGTGGCACGACTTTGGCCCAAGCGTGCAGGGGACTGCCGAGTATTCGGAGACCAAATGGAGTCTTCCGTCGGTGAGGAAGGGAATGCTTCAGCAGAATTGGAAGCGACGCGTCGCATGATATTAGTCACCGTTGCCCATTCTTCTTGAGAGGCGAATTTCTTCTTAATTGAAGCCACAGATGCGTCTTTGGGGTCCACATCGGCCATGGGCCGGGTCGATAAAACAACGGGACCTGTTTGGGTCTTGGGACTCAATTGGGCTTGCTGGAGCAAATGTTGGTTGAGGCCGATTTTTTGACCCTCCAGCGACCAGTCTCTGGCTCCTAGCAATCAGGTTGGAGAGGCCATGGGTCTGGTCAACAGGGGGGATGGACTGGACGGCGTTGCTCTCAATGAGGGAATCCAGTTTGCTCGTCTGAGATGGTGATTGATCCCCCAGGAGCCATAGATTTTATCTCGTCCACAAGCGCATTGCTATCCGACATGATGAGGCAACGGGTATTATAGATGAACAAAATCATTCAGGATTGAAAAGGATAAGTCCGGACTTGGTTAAATCCTGAGACGCAATGCCAACCGGATGAACAGCAAGCTATTATCCGGTTAGTATGCAGTTGTCAGCCAATCTGGGAGGTTGCAAAAAGAATAGCTGTTCTAGCTGCTAAGATAAATCCCCCATTCCCCGTGCTTTGCAGATCTCATGACACACTCCCAACAGATAGGATGTCATCTGTATTTCCCTAGAGGTGTGTTCTTGAATTTGAGACACCTTTCGGAAAAAACTGAAAACGTTATACCATTACCATGCGATCCATAGTTGGTTGCTTTGTTTTGGCTTCAACGGGATTTACAGTATGATATTTTCTTTGCTCACTTTTAAGGGATTCCCTGTATTATATCGATAAGCCAACGGTTGATTTGAAGCACTCAGCTTTACTTCTGTTGAGTATGAAATATCAGCAAGTTCCCTAGTTGATTTCGGCACTATCCTCGTCTCAGATGGATTACTTGTCAAGTGGATTGCGAAATAAATCACTATGTCAAGGGTGCAAAAAGCAACGCCTCATCCCGGTTGTTCTTTGGAAAAGAGTGCTCCCCATAGCATGAAGATGGAACAAGCCACGTCCAAAGTGGTTTTGTCAATGTTTGTTAAAAAGGAGTTTTAAACGATAGCGTTTAAACCAGTGTTTGATGATCAATAGGAAACTAAATTGTAAATGAAATCACACAAGGGGGTTTCGGCAAAACAGGTGATGATTCAAAAGTTATGATAAACGAATAGTGTACAAGGGGTGTTACAAAGAAACGAGAACGTTTATAAAGCAAGCAGATTAGAGGGGGTTTGATGAACAGGAAATGAGAAATCTCCAGTTGCATGAGCTCAAAAAATTTGGTTGTAAGTAAGGATGTGCAAAAAAGGCATCTGGATGTGGTCAATTGTGCAAATAAAATTGCGGAAAAAATTGCCAATGGTACAAAAAGCTAGCAAAATGCAAAAAGTGTTTAAAATACAAGAAGGGCAAAGGACTGAACACTGGGACAAAGACCCAGCAAAGAAAAAAAACTTGACTTGTCAATTTCTGGCTTACTACTCCGTAATATGTTGGACTAAGCCTCATAGAACCTTGTCAAAGTCATTTTCGATGAATTTGATTGAAGATTTCTACTTCAAGTCATTTTTATTTTCTCTACTTCTAAAATGTCTCCTTTCAAAGATATGATGTCAAAAGCCATAAACCACTGAAAATTATGGACGTACCTTGACCAAGACTAGTCATAACAAAAAGCCATTTCAGCCGCAATTACCTTTAGGCTTTCTGTGGAAACTTTGGTCCGATTTGTTAGTCAAGATGTCAGGGCTGCCAGGCATAGGATGAAAATTGCGTTTTCTTGAGCTTCAAGAAAGCTATGGACAGGTCGAACCTGCAACATAACAAGACCAATGGTGCAGCCCTAATGACTTGCCTTGGTCATCGAGATACGTCCACAATTTTCAGTGGTGTATGCAAAAGCTTACGTAGCTGAGCAAGAGCAAGTCGAAAAAATCGAATTTTATGTAGTGATTGCAACATAACTTTGGCCATAGCTCCTAAGTACCACAAACACAATTTGGGGCTCAAATTTGCGCATCTACCTCACAACTTCTGGGTAAAGTTCACAAAACGGCCCCCTCTTTTACTCAAACTGCAGAAAATACCATTCCAACAAAGTAATAGTCCTCATACAAGAATGATAAGTTAATAGAGATCATTTTCCACCACCTGGCCGAAAAGGCTGGCCGAAAATGGCAGAATTTATGCAAAAAGGTGGCAGATAATGGCAAAAAATAGAAACCTATTGACCCCCGCAAAACAATCATTTATCAGAGCACTTCGAATACAGTAGTTGTAGGTTGTCTCCAAAAAAAAGTTGGACGTAGTTCAGGTTAAGATTAAGGCCTTCATTGAATATGACCCGTTACAAACTGAGAGTAAGGTGGTTCAGGAGGTCAGGTCGAATCCGAAGGCATTTTTCTCTTATGCAAACTCTAAGAGACAAATGAAACATTCTGTTGGCCCTTTTGAGGTTGATGGGGAACCCATTAATGATGTAATGACTATGGCCAACATATTTGGAGATCAGTTCTCTAGTGCGTTTTCAACTCCAAAGAGTTTAGGAGCAACCGTCCATTGCTCCGTTGATGAGTTTGTTGGGACTGGCAAGGCTTGTCAAGTTCAGCGTTTAGATGATCTTGTAGTCACAGATCAGGATGCTTTAGAGACCATCAGGGACTTGGGACTCACAAGCTCTCCTAGTCCTGATGGTGTGACATATCAGATTCTGATGAGATGCTCACAGGTTCTTGCTCCTGTTTTCTCGCACTTGATGCGTTGCATCTTGGACCAAGGCAAGTTCCCCTCTTCTCTGAAGGTAGCTCATGTTGTTCCAATTTTCATAGGGGGAGATAAGTCACTCCCCAGTAACTATAGGCCGATTTCTCTCAATTCGAATATTGCGAAGGTGTTTGAGAAGATCATGAAGTACAAACTTGATGAAGTTCTTGATATCCATGAAATCCTTCCTCCTAACCAGCACGGGTTCCGAGCACATTTTAGCACGGTTTCCCAACTGATTGAGCATTTAGAGCAGGTCATTGAGGGACTGGAAAGCCACGAGTCAGTAGATGTTGTTTATCTTGATTTTGCCAAGGCCTTTGACAAGGTAGATCATGGCCTATTAGTAAACAGGCTCCATGAGATTGGGTTCCAAGGCAAGGTTCTTAATTGGATAAGAAGCTTCATTCAGGATACGAAGCAAATTGTTAAGGTCGAGGGATCCTTTAGTGACATAAATGATGTCAAGTCAGGTGTTCCCCAGGGCTCTTCTTATCTTAGGGCCCCTCCTTTTTATAATATTCTTAGCCTCGCTTCAACAGCTAAGTATTACTGCCAGTCACTCTTCTTATGCTGAAGATACAAAGTCAGTTTCTGATAGGAATGGCCAAGATTCCACTAGCCTTGAAAAGGACCTAGAAATAATCTATTCCTGGGTTACGTACAAAGAGTAATATGTCCCCTGAACGGAATGAAATTCCGCTCCATGACCTTCGGGTCAACTCCTTTGAATACCCCACTCGTAGATAATGGAGGTAAAGATATTGAGCACGTCTCATCTATGAAAGATTTAGGTGTAGTCCTCCAAAATCATGGAAAGGTCGATGAGCATGTCCAGTTGAAGTTGGGTAAAGCTTTTCAAATGTGTGGTTGAATATACGTTTTTTTACGTTTACACGTTTAAGTCCAGAGATAGCATCACGATGTTAACTCTGTACAAGTCGATTGTCCAGCCACATCTTGAGTATGCTTCACCCATTTGGGCTCCAATGAGTTCAGCAGATTTGCAAAAGGTCGAGCAAGTCCAAAGATGTTTCACTAGGAACATGGAGTACATATATGAGAGAGCTCTCATATTGGGAGAGGCTAAAAAAGTTGGGACTGTCCAGTGTTCAGAGAAGGTACGAAAGGTATCTGATATTGTAGGTCTTCAACAGCATCCATGAGCTTTGTCCCAACCCAGGATTTAGGGTCAATTCTAGTGACCGTAGAGTCTTAATGAGCGTTTTGAGAGCACCTTCAAGTCTTCGAGAATCCAGGCTAGTTCGAACAAGGAAGTCCACTTCTCTTCTTTCTCGGGCTCCTTCATTGTTTAATTTGCTTCCCTCTGATATTCGTAGGGAATACGTAGGCCTTGTTGATCCGATTGCATCTTTTAAGTCAGACTTGGACAAATATTTAGATAACATTCCAGATCAACCCTACATTCAAGGACTTGCTCGGTCTGCCAACTCAAATTCGTTGGTAAACCAAACATCATTTAAGGATTGAAAGGTAATAAAAAGGCGAATAATAACCTTTCATTTTAATAGTGTACGGAATTACGCTTCTTTTGCGGCTAGAAAAGCCATGAAAAATCAAACCAAAATAATCAAAAATTCAATGAGGCAAGTAAGCCAAGGGAGATGTAAGCTGGAAGTCTCCTCTCCTCATTTTCACCAGGCAAGCTCCCCTGAGGATCATAATGTCTGAAACAGTACATAGATCCAAGAAAAAATCCACTAATATGTGAAATGGATCAATGGCCCAGGTCTTATGCCGAATCCAAAACTTCCTTAAGCAGACACCGTGGTAGAGAACAAGTGTTATCATGTATACCTGTAAATCTACCAATAGTCAAATGACAAATTTGTTGCAGTAAAGAATAATAGTAATAATGCTTAGACAAGGGAAAGCATGTATTAGCTTATCCATTCTTTGGACACGCTGAATGGAATCAGATGTCAAATTCTTTCGAAATGATGCCCAATTTGTAAAGTCAAACGACCCACTTTTGATGAAACCGGCCCTTTTAACGGTAGATGGTGATGGCTTCGGCAATTGATGACGCCAGATTGAAAACGTTTATATCCGGCCAAGACTCAAACATGAATTTCAATCATGTATCATTATCAAGACAGTTAATTTAAGATAGATCCAATGAATGTATATGTGTTTTTTGATTGATATTCCAAAGTCGGTTTTACATTTTGAAAACTTAACATACTTTTTGTTACCAGCTTCATTTGTTACGTGCATCATAATTCCTATATCGATGATTTTCCGGCTTACAATTGATTTCTCATTGTTTGATGAACGTCAATGGCTCTAACGAGCAAAAGAGGCTTGCATCTCCCCTGTCAAGCAATTCTATGATTGTATTCAATTGTGAATGAATTTAAGCATGATTTTCTTTTGTGTAGCAATTTCGTGCTCGAATGGTGATGATATCAAAAGCGAAAATCCCATCACTTGCTCAGGATTTGATTGCTCCGATATCTTTGATGACAAGCTTGCCACCGGAGTTGCCCTTCCTGAAGCATACGTTCAACTCAACCTTGGCAATCCTGACAAAGGTAAGAACGTTGAAACATTCAAGTGTGTTTCATAGTTCAACGGGCTTGTTGTTTTGCAGATATTCATTCGATGTTATTTCACTTTGATCCCACGACTACGGTTCCCAAAGACATCTTGCTGACCAATTGTGGCACGCAATCCCAGACTTTTCGATTGGAAGACAAGTCCATATCGTTCCTGATTCTTGACCAACCTTGGAGCACAAATTGCTTAAACGTGACATTTGGACCCGAGATGTTTGTCCACAATTTGAACAACGACGTAGTGGTGATTCAGGCCATATATTTGGTTGGACACCCTTGCTAATTCAGAGCAATTATTCAACTCTTTGATTCGTTTGTAAAGATGTGTAAGGAACAACGGTTTCAGCGAAATACAGTAAAGCAAAGTAGAGATACAAAAGCCATGGTTGGAACAAGCACATCTTGTGACCTTATATTTTTGAATAACACTGGTTATATCAATTTAATGATGAGTTTTTAAAGGGGAGAGAACTGAATTTCATAGTAAATATTGATTAATTGTTTTCCCAAATAGCAAACCCTTATGTGAGGAGCCCAACTCTTGACCACCCTGATTTGGAATGTTGTTCAGTTAACGTCCGCTTGACTTAACTGAAGTTTAAAGCTTTTTTTTTTTTAATTTGACGGCTCTTTACACTTTGGTACTGTCACCATGTTATATTTCTTTGTTTCAGAACAAGTTCAAGAAAGAGATTGATTCCGTTTTTTGTCCTAATTTCATCGAACCCCTGTTTGTGCCGAAAGATTTCTTTTCTAAGCAGAATTTTTCCTGCAAAGTAAATTGAAAGGATATCGAACGGATTACTGTAATTCTTGAAAATCTTGTTTTTGCTGTCTTGTTGGCATCTGTTGTAGGAGAATTCCCTCCACAACTTGGCCTTGAGTGGTGAAAAAAGCCATGTTTATACACAGGAAAAGCCAAATAAGTGCAATATTGCCCCTTTCCCATCAAATCGCGATTTGCTTTAAATCGATCCTAGCCTTTAGTCTCCCCAATAACCAATATATCTATCACAAGTTATTCAGGTATCAGAACGGCCTACGGTCGTCCGAATATATAAACAAACTTACGTGTTGTTAGGTTCTTTCATTCAATATCAGTACCAATGTTGAACCACCAAGTGGAAATGTTCCTTTGGGTCCTTTTGTTGTTGGCAAATCCAATCACTGCCTTTGACAATGTTCCTCTGGACCTATTGGTTCGCTCCCAATGTCTGGTCATCACCAATTCGCCTTCGTGGGTCTACAATGGACCCATAATTCGAATTGGAGATCCCAAGAATCTACGAGGCTGGGACCAGTCCATGGGGATTACAAGTGGAGCTGTTTGCTTGGATATTATCTATTTTGGATCTTGGCACATTTCCGAACTGGAACCCTGGAAAGGGCTTTATCGGAATTACTCTTTTGTTAATGTCATGGAACTAGGGCAAGATCTCATGGAGCCTAAAATTGAAGTTGAAATCAAGTTCTTGGACCAAGGTAACGCCAGATAACAATGGCCATACAAGTGTAGGCGTTTGAGGCAATTCTGACATATTGCTCTAGATCTGATTAACATCATATCAATTAAGGATATCTGTAACAGTAGGATTGGACATGGCAATTGGCGAAGCTAGGCCACTTTGCGATGGCAAAATTTCAACTCCCACAAAACTCACAAGGGATACTACCAAACTTTATGAAATGGCGATTTCAATTAAAAAATAGAGTTTTTATGACAGCATTTTGAGTAATCTATGTAATAAGTATTCAAGGACAAGCTCGGTCTGCCAACCAAAATTCGTTGGTGGACCAAATACCATTTAAAACTTGAAGGGTAATAAATAGACTGATTTTAACCTTTCATTTTAATAGTACTGGGGATTTCATTCCCTGTAGCGGTTAGAGAAGTCCGTGAAAAACCAAACCAAAAAATCAATAAAAAGTCTAGAGTTTTAGGAACAGATAATTGTGAATATGATAAAAGATGTACATTTTGGCCTCAAATGACAGTCCCTTCCTACCTTTTTCAATTTATGCATTCGTGAAAGACTTGTGACAAAAAGAAAATCGGCGTAACCCCGCAGAGAAAGAGAGAGAGATTTACCACGGACTTCTAGAAATATGGACTGCGAACGAGCTTCCCGGCAAATCGGCCTGCTCTTGGTCATAGCCACTCTGAGCCCTTTCAAATTTAAGTAATGAAATAAGAAATGTAGATCTCTTCAATTAACGGTAGGTCAATTTTATATTACATTCAAAGTGGATCGTTTAAAATTATGTTGTCAAACGTTTATGTTGACCAAGAGCAGGCAGAAAATTCAAATTTTCATGTAGTGTTGACTACATAACTTTGAACCGTCTCCTGAGTTCCCTAAGCATAGGTTTGAGCTCAAACTTGGCTGAGTTCATCTATTCAACAAGACCCTGTGGGTCGTATGAAGTGCTTATTGGAATAAGATGAGCGGTTTAGGAGATGGGATATTTTGGTTCCGTTACAGTCCATATCTCTAGAAGTTCGTGGCTACAGACTAATGTAACCATCATTTAAGGACAGCTTTCTTACATGATCAGTCAGGACGGAATAAAAGTCCTTTGGGCAAAATTCAAAGATATTTGTTAATGTCAGATCCCCTTACAAGAAGGTGTTGACGACAATGGAGAATCTTTGATGATAATTTTTGTCACTTCATCCCAATTAAACAAACTATTGTCTACAGTGCTCCATTTTAACAGAGCAAAAGAGAAGGAGGGGCGGTCGACCTTTTGGCTGAGAGGTTGGATTTCATATATAAATTGTGCGGTTCAACTCAATGAAAGGGACTGAGAGTTCACATGAAAAAATGTTCGCCTTTTAATCATGATTATGTTCACTCACAAAAGCCCTTGAAAATTATATGAAGGTACACATTCAGCTACGTTTCTAGGCCAAAAGTGTCAGTTGTGTTATATGCTTCACGAGTGACAACTGGTGTGCTTGGAGCCCTTCAACCTGGTCTTCAATAGTAATTAGCTCAGTGCCAGCTTTTTCTCAATTTCCCAGCTCCCATCCACTGACCAAAATAATTGAAGTAACCCGGACAATTCTGGACTTGCTCCTTCCGTTTCCATTGGATGTTTGCACGTTCTTGATGAAAAATACAATTTGAGCCCCACCATGACTGTTGTTCTACGTTTGAATTAACTGGTTTGTGCGTGGCCCAGACGCTTTCGTCAGTTTAGTCTTTGTATTGTAGTATTCTATGGTTTTGGTACTCTCTAGCCTCGCCTGTAATCGGTGCTTCTGCTCTTCCCAATAATCACTCGTATCTAGCTCTTCATATGGAGACATCATTTGGCTTTATCGTTTTCATCCTGATCTTTATCACGCCCACATAACAGGTCACAGTGGTAAAAATACTCTTTAAAGTTTTGATGGAATTCCCAAGCACATCTTGGCATTTTTCTCCCTCAGAAAATCATGGGGAACAATTTTGATTTTATTGGTTTATGAAATTCTAGCCCACATAAAAAATTACATACCTAAAAACATTATAAAAACTAAAATTTTCAAAAACCTACTCAATTTAAGTTGGGAGCACATTTAGTTACCTCTTGAATATAAATTATAATATCATCTGTTTCACCGCTTCTTAGTTACATGGAATTTAGTGGTCCAAATTTCATCGTTTTTAGCCCCAAAATGCCCCGATTATATGTTAATTCAATTTCCGAAAGAGTTAATATCAATTTTCAATATCACAAATACAAAAAGAATATTTTTCCTTCTCTTACATAGTCTCACAATAGCTAAAAATACTATATTAATGTCACTAAAACACACTAAAAAGTGTAATCTTTGAAAATGTGTTTTACAATCATCATGTGTACACTTAGTTATGCATTCACTTGAATTCTGAAGACGGTACATACAACAGACAATGTTATAGATTTTGTCGTTTCTTGAAGACTTAGTTGAAATTAATTGAAAATAGCTTCTTAAGGCTTCATTGATATTTGTGAAATTTTCAGTGACCACTCAACTAAATGTACCTTGGACGCTTTGGAAAATGAATTTTCAAAAATCTGCTTTTTGGGTTTTAGATATGGTTGTACAAGGTTTTAACTTAATTTGAAATTATGCAAGAAATGGAAAAATAATCTTTCATTTTTGCGATAGTGAAAATTGATATTATATCTTTGGGAAATTGAATTAACATATAACCGGGGCATTTTGGGGCTAAAAACGATGAAATTTGGACCACTAAATCCGATGTAACTAAGTAGCGGTGAAATAGATGATATCGTAAATTACATTCAAGAGCTAACTAAGTGTGCTTCTAATTTACATTGAGTAGGTTTTTGAAAATCTTAGTTTTTATAATGTTTTTAGGTATGTAAGTTTTTTATGTGGACTAGAATTCCATAAAACAATAAAATTAAAGTTATTGCTCGCTATGACTTCTTGAGGTAGAAAAATGCCAATTTGTGTTTGGGAATTTCTCTAGAAACTTGATAGGGCTTTTTGAACACCATGAGGTACCAGTGTTTTGAGTGAGTCGAGGGATATTTTGCTTGACCCACCCAAAGGTTAGCCCAAAAATATGAACTGTGAACGAGTTTCCCACTGATGAATGAAAGATCTTGTTTTGTGTCACACCTCAATGACAATTTTTGGCCCAGGAATGTATCAGCTCACCATTTCGTCAGTCTCTGGCATTCCTTCCATGAAATGCAAAGAGAATTGTTAGGATATCATTTTGAATCTTCCACTTGACCATGTCGAAGAATGGCCAGAAACTTGCTCATAGGCGAGTTTTTTTTCAAAAGCTGAAAACTGAGCCCAACTTTTTCAAGCCAATGAGTGAATCTTAGATCGAGAAAAATCGCACAATACTACACAGGTTGAATCTTTTCTCGACCTAAAATTCCCTCTTTGGCTTCAGAGCACTGGGCTCTCTCTCTGGTTGGCAGTACGAAATCGTTCTCAAAGAGAGAGCTGTTGTTCTTCTTTACCAGAAATAACGTGATAAGAGTTGACAGTTATTACTGATGGGATCAAATAAATAATCACGGGAGGTTGCCGTAAGGGCAACCGATTTACATCTTCAGTGGCATATGGCATGACTGACGGAATATCAGAAAACTTTTATTTAGTCACAAAAATAACCCTGATTTTTCTTCGATCAAGCCAGGGTTACCTTTTATCTTCAAGCAAACCTTTTACCTTGCGTTCGAAACGACTGGTGTCAAAATCCTCGTCTACGACAGTTATATCTAAAGTCTCCAAATTAACCAACATGGGATATTCAGCCAACTACCTCTCAATAACCAAGGTTGCGTGTCAATAAACTTCCGTAGAGCTGTGTCAGAATCAGCTGCATATCCGTATCTCTCACGAACCCATCAACCATTGTGTACGTGTATCATTTCTCTCCACAGAAATCCTTACTTCTAGATATCATCGTTCAGATATTTAGCTTTATACAGTCCATTTTACATGGTCCTTCGACAAAAGAACCCATTTAAGTGAAGTGATTCTTAGTGGATTGTCCCGCTCTAAGTCTAGACTTCGTTTCTAGACCTCTTGGGTCAGACACGCTCCTCGGGGAGAATCTTCTTCCTCGGGACAGTTCGTTCGTAGATCTGTAAAAGAGCATTCTTTTGTCATTGCTGAGTAGAAAATCCGTAGACCTTTGTGTCGTAGGAACTCATGCGACCAGATTGATAGGCCCGAGTAAAAAAAAAAAAAAATCCGCAGACCTCTGTGTCATAGGAACTCCTGTGTATCGATCATTGCCGAGTAGAAAATCTGTAGACCTTTGAGTCGCAGGAACTTGTGCATTTATTTTTCTTGACCGAGTAGAAAATCTGTAGACCTTTAAGTCGCAGGATCTCAGAGAATAAGGAATCTGCTGATCTAGTGAATCGCAGAAATTCGTGTCGACCTGGTCAATCTCCAACCAAATCACCCGGTGACCACAGTGTCGCTGGTAGTCATGGTTACAAGATAGATTTGTCTTGTCTGATAGAAAGGTTTGTAAAACCCATATCTTTCCTATTCAGACTTCGAAATGTCAATCCCTGAAATGAACGATTCCGGTTTCCCCGGAGCTTCATTCATCGAAATTCTAGAGTCGTCTGAAGAATGCATCGGTGCCCAGCTCGAGAGCCTGAAACCCGCCGTCCGAGCCTTCTATGAAGTTACTCTTCCAGACATGTCTTTGGAAGAATATGAGAGTCAAGTAGCTTCCTACCTGAAATCAGTCCGATCCAAGGTATCACCTCGACTCCATTACGAACGAGCCTACAACGAGGTCAAGTCCGATGTTGAGTCAGTCAATTTGCACGGCTGATCCAAGCTTGTCACAAGCTACTTGTTAGTGACAACCAAGCTCTCGCCAATGTTGCCGCCAGAGCCTACATGAAACTCCATGAACAAGGAGAGAAAGCCCTGGAAAAGCTTGAATTAGCGATGCAAAAGACCAACACTTTCAAATTTGCAATCGAACCCCAAGACTGGGTGAAGACGGATCATCTCAATTAGTTCAAAGATCTCAATTCGAATGAAAGCATCCGTCTCGCACTTGTACCTCAGGCCACACCCACTCAAACCAACGTCACTCTTCAACCGGCCCCCAAATCGGCCCTCTATTACGATGCCACCAACTACATGCCGAGAAATTCGACGGGAACGATCGAGATCCGGACTGTATGTGCAAATACGACGGCTGGTTATCTTCTTGGAACCACCTTTACAAAGATCTGCAAAAATGCGAAGATTTCAATGACATGGTTGCCTTTAACAAGCTCAAGTCGACGCTGTCCAAACAGGCTCTAAAGCACATCGAATCATTTCCGCCGAACGATCCCGCCTCTTACGAGAACGCAATGAAATGGCTCGAAAATCGGTTCAGTGACCAGCTTGCCCTTGCCAAATCGTATCTCAATCTTATTAATACCCGGTCTGGCATTAACAAATTCGAATTTACCGACAATGTTGAACGCGGTTTGAACGGAATGGAAGCTCTCCGACTCGTTTTTGCGGATCAGAAGATCGATATGCTCAACTTTGTCATTCTTTGCAACTTCGAAAATGGCCTACAACCCGACGAAAGAAAAGAATTCCTCCAATTTTGCGAGGCCAAGCGCCAACAGCTCGGTCAAATCTCTCAGAATCCAGAAGAAACAATCGAGATGAAGAAAGTCTGGAACGTCGACCCCTCTTCGCCTTTGGCTTCGACAAGTCAATTCGACCCGAAAAGCATCCGAAGAGCAAACAACCCTCTCAAATGATCACGGATCTAGTATTGACGCCAACTTTCAAGTCCAAGCCCTACAATCGCCGTCCTCGTGCTTAATTTGCGGAAAGCGCAATCATAGCATCGAAGTATGTCGAAAGGCTCTTGCCATGACAAAATCTTCCATTCAGGGAGATTCTGAAGCCTTGTCTGTCATCTGTAAACAGCTCGAAAACGCAAATCGTCGTATCCAAGAACTGGAAGCAAAGAACAAGCCCAAGCCTCAAAAACCCAACAAGTCGCTCGCTAAAGAGTCTCGAAAGAGCCAAGAATAGACTGCTCCTCGCTCGAATGATACATCTCTCGCAATGAAAAGTGTCTCAAATGTTCATGATTCATGCGTTAAGATGAATACATTTCATTCCAGTGACGAACAGCCCTCTTGTATTTCATTCGATCACTCGTTGGTAAACGATAACTGCCGATTTAAAGGTTTTTTCTGGAACAATCATGGATTTTATAATGCATCCACAAACGAAGAAGAAAATTCTTTCTCGATGTCTGTTAGATTCTGGTGCAAATAAGACACTGATCACGACCGATCTTTTTCAAAAGGCTCATCATACGGGAACAAAAATAACAATGACTCTGAACGTTGCCGGAGGCCAGGTTGTTCGAACAAAACAACATGAAACGACACTCCTGATCCAAAGCGTTGATGGATCATATGTTTCTCCTCTAATTAAGGCAACTACTATTCAAAACATTGGAATTCCTTTTGGTCCATTACCAATCGATCCCAAAAAATTTGAACACCTCGCAGACTTGAAATTCACAGAACGATATCCAATTTTGGTCGAGCGTCCATTCAGTGTACTCATCTCAGAACCCTACTACATCGCCTTTATGGGCGACGGTCAACGAATCGCACCCAATCTAGTACATCCTTCAGCGAGAGAATCTAAATTAGGATGGTTCCTGAGGGGGGCTTTTAGCACTGGTTCTGATCATAATTCGTGTCAAAATATGACTTACAATTTTCAAAATGACCATGACACAGCAGTTCGATCGTTCTGGGAACATGACTTATCCATGGAAGCTTTCGACTTTCAAAAGTTCTGGTCAACAGTAAATATTGGCATATCTCCAGACGAATCCGACGATAAGAATGTGACCGATCTTGAAATTCAAGCAGAAACTCAACAAACAAATACCACTATTCTATGCCCATCAACTAAGCAATAGTTTTGTGAATTTCCTTGGATCAACGGTCCTCCTACAAACCATGAACTTGCTAATAATGATAACAGAGCAAGTGCCTTGATGAGAAAAATTCATGAACGGATCCCACCAGAACAACACGATTTTGTTAACTGCGTATGCAGAAATCTTTGAAAATGATTGGTCAGAAATTGTCCCATTAGAAGAACAATTCCAATCGGATTCTCCATCTTATATTCTCTCATCCCAACCCGTTATTAAACTTGATCGAAAAACAACCAAATGTAGAATTGTAATCAATGCATCTCAAAGTGACCCCAAGGACAAACATGACACTAAACAAAAAAACTTATGCCCGGTCCGAACTATTTACCACATATCGCACAGATAATTCTAAAGAGTGGTTCTTGGAAATATTGCTTCACTATTGATGTGGCTTAGATTTTCCTAGCTTTTGGCAATCCTGATTTTGAAAATATATTTGATCTCTAATTTGATCCCATCACTAATAGTTACACAACCATCCAAAGAGAATCATTCGCTTTGTTCGAGACCTAGCTGACTCGCAACGGGTTCAAAACGTGTGAAAAGCTGTTCATTGTCGTTTTGTTGATGCACAAACTTTCGAGAGTTTTCTAAAATTTTCTCAACTTGGCATTGTTGATTGCAACGCTATGTTAGTTAACCTCGAAGCAAAATTATTTGTTAAAGGCGACTCAAATTGCAACTGCTTCTCCTTCCGCATTAAAACAAACAAAATCTGGGGAATTAATTTGAGCAAGCCCCAAACTTGATGAAATATTCACTTTCATTCTTCAAGAATTATTTAGCTTCAATTTGAATTGAACCGTGCTTACTCCAGTAATGGGATCAAATAAATTTTCAAAATCAGGATTGCCAAAACGTTAGGAAAGTCAAAGAGACCTGCAGTTTCCAACGTAACGTAAAAGGTTAGGTTTGGCCCAAAAGGCAACCCTAGTTTGATCGAAGAAAAAACAGGGTTGCTAATTGTGACTAACTAACGGGTTTCAAGTTAGTGATGTCACAGGCCACTGAAAATGTAGATTGGTAGCCCTGGTCGCAAACTCCCATGATTATTTATTTGATCCCTTCAGTGGCATGCACGCTTCCAAGTGGAAGCTAGAGGCTTGAAAGATAAGACAATGAGATGGTGAGTGCATTGTCTTCAAAATTTTATTTGCTACTAAAAAGGCTTTATTTGGGATTGTGGTACCTTCAACAACTTGGCACGTGGAGGGAGAACATGATACTAAAAGGAAAACACCCCGGAGTGGTAAAGGCCAAAGTCTGCGTGGGGCCAGTACTCGAGATAAGCTCTAAAAAAACGCTAGTTATAGTGGTGCTACTGGTGGTGGTAAGGCAGCCAAACAAGCAGATCTGCCTGGCGCTGGCCTTGTCACTGAGATGTCCCTTGGAGGACTGGATCCACTCTAGAGCCGTGAGTGGCTCCTCGTGTATCTCTGGGATTAAGGGTTCGTCCATTAGGATCACGTCGTTGGCGGTGGCCTCATTTGTCAATTCCTGGCCTTCACTGGCGTTGAAATTAGAAGCCTGGAACAAGTTGGAAAGTTGTAAGGAAAAAAGGCAAAATGTAGGGATATCACACAAAATGTGTGATATGATCAAACTTAAATTCCCAGCACTTTTGAGGCTTTGATGAAAGATTGAAAGTCCCGGGGTTGGTTCTGGATCAGGAGATTGGGCACGGTTTCCTCAATGACCTGGATGTCATCCTGATTATTCCGATTTCGAAACATTGTAGTTGTAGGTTTGATGTCAAAGGTGGAGCACACTGGAAGGTTATCCACCAGGGTAGTATAACAAGACCTGAAACGGGTTTTTCTCTTTTGAAAGGTTTTCAATTTTCATGATGAAGAAATGTGGTTCTTGTTATGATTTACATCTCTCTAAACCTAGCATTGATTTTTGCTCAAACAGTGATGGGCACAGTAAGTCTAATGTCAAAGTGTTCAATGTCGAATTCAATGAAGATGATATGAGGGTGGCTTGCGCAATATTGGAATATGTGTTGAAAAAAAACTAAAGGTTTTCTTAATGTGGGACCCAAAAAAGAAGTTTGAAGCATACATGTTTCATTCCTTCATGTTTAGACCAACAAAATTTAGAACTTATCCAGCCAAGATAAGATGATAATTCACCCAACCTTGTGCAATAGACTAACGCCAACATATGTGAACTGATCGACACATTGGTCATTGGAGTGAGGTGGCATGATCGATATTGGTATCACCCTTATGCAACCATATATGTGATGGCTTCGCGGTCAGCTGCGGTATGCTCGGGGATCTGGCTCGCTCTGATATACTTTAAGCTACAAAAAGTGTGTTCATCTCTTTTTTCAAATGCATACGTTGTTATATAAGCCCTGTGAAGTTATTATATGGCGCATGTCGATTTGAGCCGACCCGCCAAAGTCGTGATCCCTTCTGGATGAAGTGATATCATCGATCTTTGTGCTCTTAATTGACGAACACGACTGCAAACTTGAACTTCAGGGAAGTGATTAGAGCCCTTTTCTGGTGTCGACGATTGGATACAAGTTGTTGATCCCAACATTATGGCCCACGATGGATTAAATGATCCCGGTGAAAACGTGAACATTTTGAAGGCTTCGAGAAAAGGTTATAAAGCACGTGTGACCCTCATTAGAAACCCAGTAATACCTGCAATTGATTCATTTGCGGGGGGCAACTCGACCGAACTGGAACTTAAAATTGGACATTGTGAAAACGCCTTCAACTCATATGTCGAAGCAGAAGATAAGGTGCTGATAGATCCTTTCTCGGATGATAAAGAGGCCAATCCTGGGATGGGAGATCATGAAGATGCGTTTTTCAAACATAAAGCCATTGTGGTGGACTTCACAGGGACCACGAAGCTAAATTGCTGTTTGGATCATCAGACCCTGGCATTGTGACGGCTCCTCCTCCTTCTGTAAGCAGCGGTCTGCCGAAGCTTTCAATAACCCTTCCTCAAATTTTGAAGGAAGATACGGATCTACGAGAATAACGCCCTTGGTTAACTGTTTGGGACAACTACTAAATGTTAGCTCAGTTGGAACGTCGACCACGTGCCACGCAGATTGCAACGTTTTGGCAATGCTGTTCTCTGGGTTTCCTTCAAATCATTCAACACAACATTGGTATCAGAAATGACACAGGACGCATCCTGTCTGAAGTGTTCGAATTGATCAATGGTCACTTACGAAGTTTGCACAATCCACGTGTTGATACGAAGAATTTGTTGGCCATTTGTCAAAAGGACGGCCAGGCAAACACTTCACTGTGCAATGAAATACGGGCATTGGGCGATTACGCAGATGCCAAAAATGTAACGGAAGATACTTTGTTCATTGGCTTACTCATGCTTTCTATGCTGAATGACCATGATCGTGCCCAGTTGATGACTGAAAACCCCGGTTCGTTCGAAGATGCTCGAAAATTCATTCTGGCTCTAGAAACGTCAAGGAAAGGAGCAAAACAAATGGAAACATCAGTTTTCCATTCTCGAGAAAGATCCATCAATGCAACGAACCCCACCAACTATGCTATAAAACAAGTTCAACTACAAGGGATCGACCACGAAGAAAGATAAGCCAGAGAACAACTCTATATTTTCTGAGAAGCCCCGTACTAGGAAGTGCTTAGGCTGCGGACGTAATTCAAAACATGCCAATTCAGAGTGTCCTGCTCAGGATGCAACTTGTGGCACATGTTCGAAAATCGGACATTACTCAGTGATATGTCAAAAGGAAGACAAGATAAGTGCAGCTAATCGATTTTGTGGCCTTCGTAGACATCCAAACAATATCCTCAATGATCGCTTGGCGACTAACTTGGAAAAGTACATCACCAATGTGGATGCGATTCCAGACACTGGGGCTGGAATATCCGTCATGGGAATGTCAGTTATCCGCGATGGTGTGTGCATATCACGAGTTTGAGAAACGTTAGATTCCTGTATATCTAATTAGATTATTCAGATTAACATTATCACATCTGAGCTTCCTGAGTCGATCAAGAAACAAGTCCCTTATACTTTACAATGTAATTTGTTGAATATGGTGGTACTTTCTTTTTTGAAGTGCTTTAGTCCAACTTGAGACTGGCAGCAAGCGAAAGATCAGTGTGTCAACTACATTTTATTGAGAAATAACACACTTACACCATTGCAATGACAAAAGACACTCTTAACCATGTGGAATAAGGTGGTTAAATCCATGATGGATCAAATTTGTCATAAATTATTCAAAGTTTTGCCCTATTATACGATGCAAATGTGCGACCTCTTTTTAGAAGCGACTGACTCCCTATTGGGAAGATTCCAAACAAAGCTCATGTTCGTTGACAATGAGCAGCCAATCAGATCGGTCAAATTTGATGACGTACTACGTATGCTCAACCTCGCGTATCTATGACTAGAGCATCTATTCGGACATTTAAGAAACTTGCCTGCCAACGCCAGTGATGCAAACTTGGCGTTTCAAACTAGTTTTAACGAAGCTGACCTTTCCTCATGTAGCAATGTGAAAAAAGGGTCAGCTTCTCAAAAACGTGCTTGAAGCCCCACACTTGCATCGCCGTCACTGGTACCAGCAAACAAACGAACCTGCCAGAGCTTGCTTAAACGTCTCCATAGTCAAGTCAAGTTTTGTTGTGTTCACTAAGTCACCTGCTGCTGATGGCTTTGTTTTGGTTTTGATCAGCCTCTATGATTGCCCTGTTGTCGTTTTTGACCTCCATGATTGCCCATACTCCATGGACTGCCCTATGATCAAATTTCGGCCTCTATGATTGCCCTCGAGCCTCTCATCTCTTCATGATTGCCCGTGTTGTCATAATCAGCTGGGATTTGATCGCCCTGTTGCCATTTCATTTTGAATTTTTCTGGGACAAACACGAGCAAAGGCAAGCGAATGCAGAGGTCAATTAGCTAATCATAGAAATTCCTCGACATTCGTTATGTAGCGGAGAGTGAGCAAAACGAATGAGATTGGATTAGCTTCTACAATTAATTTGGATGATCATACCGCTCAGTAGATTGTTTCGGTGAACAACACCAAATTACGTGAAGCCGGACGTTTCTGGACGACAATAATTGCAGAGAATGAACCAGCCTTGAACGTCTTAGTGGTTGTTTGCTTCAATGTGGATGGGTTCTACATCGACCTCGAAACTTGCATGTTGTTACACATCGTCAGCAAGAAATTTCCATTTCCCAATCATCGTTGTCAAGAACTACAAGTCAATGGTATCGAGGATAATTCAATCAAAACCCTGCCTGAGACGGAGGATAACCGGTTTGGATTGAAGAGTGAAACTTCGAAGGAGACTGTTACTACACAGAGGGACATCTGGCCTGACCGATCAAAATGGATTGAATCTCTTCCAGAGGATTCCGACGACGAATCTTTATTCAATTCCATTCAAAATGAACTTTTCCTCATGTACGCCGAGGTTTTTGACGACTCCGAGGAGTTACACCCTGTTTGTTTGTTTGTTTTGACAGTCTGGGTGAGTGGATATTGAGGATCCGGCCACCCAAAGGCTAACCGCTAATGCGATTTTTGCTTTGGACTATTATAAACACACTCTTTAAAAGTTTTGAAATGAGTCAGACACATGGTCTGTTTGCTCTACCCCTTCGGAACTGAAGAGTCTACCAATGGTTGGTTCCCGAAGAAACCTTAGTAGACTCGGTAGGTCCATGGGGATGTCAAAACCTGTTGTGTGGAGTGCCCTTTGCCTTTGCGGAGAGAGCGCTGGACACACCGCGACAATATGATGAGATTCTTCATTTGCCGCTTTGCAAAACCTACAGAGTTCGGTTGATGTTCTACCTATCTTATACTGATGATAATTCAGGTAGCTGTGGCCGCTAATGGCTTGAATTAATTTACTTAGAATAGATCGATCGAGTTTTAAGAAATCTTTCGAATATTTGTTATCTACGTTTTCAAACCAAAGCCTAGTTTGGCGGAAAGGCAGTTTGTTAAATGTTTTGTCTGGTTTCATCCAGAGTTCTTGCCACTTGTCCATGAGAATGTCCCGGAAGGCAATGGCATGAACAGTAGTGGGGCGTGGTAGTTGTTTGTAAGGTCCTTCTGTAGAGCCCAGCTTAGCTAGAGCATCTACTTTTTCATTCAAGTCATGTCCCACGTGGGCCTTAATCCAGTGGAGCATGACCATATTGTTGACACCCAATGAGTTCAGAGTGTTGATGCACTCCTCAACTACTTTGGATATTGAGCTAATTTTACCGATGGCCTTGATTGCAGCCTGACTGTCAATGTAGAAATCGATAATTTTGTGTGCTTCTGTTGACGATGCTAGGAGGGATCTCGCAGCATTCGTGATGGCAAACACCTCGGCTTGGAATACCGAGTTGTCGTCACCTAGTTTACCATGTCCTTGAAGAGGGTCACTATCATTCTCACAGACAATGTGGTAACCCCATCCTACTCCATTGTTGGTTTTGCTTCCATCAGTAAAACAGAGAATCCCTCTATTTTTACCCGGAGCACCTTTGTCGAAACTGGCTGAGTTGATAAAGAAATTATTACCCCAGTGTTTTGTCTCAATTTTACGATCGTATTCCATCGTAGAGTATTCATCGGATTGGTCTAGGTAGCTCGTCCATAGTAAGAGGTGACCTCGTTTTTGGCCGTTACCCACCCCATCCCAGATTTGTTTGTTTCTGCCCAAAATCCTTTGGGCAGCTTTGGCTCCCATGTTCTCGATGAATAAATCAAGAGGAGGAAGTCCCATGATGATCTCAAGACCCCGGGTTGGGGTGCTCTTGATAATATGGGTTGTTAGTAACATGGCCAGCCTTTGGAGCCGGTCCAGTTGCATTCTCTTGAATTTAGCCCTCTTCCCCCATACGATGGAACCGTATGAGATCATGGGCCTAATTATAGCAGTGTACATCCAACTCATATTGGCCGGGGTAGGGCCCCAGAGCTGACCTATACCTTGCTTTAGTTTCATAAGAAGTCGCTTGGCTTTCTTGCATTTGTTGGTAATATGTGCAGAAAAGCTCAGCTTTTTGTCGAGCTCAACCCCTAGGTAAGTGGCAGAGTCTGAGAACGGGATCTCAGACCCATCAATGATTAGTTGTTCGGGAGACTCATCCTTGTAACGGGTGTTGAAAAGTACCACAACAGTTTTGGCAGCACCAAATGTGAGTCCATTCTGTGCACCCCATTGTGTCACTTGATCCACTGCCTTTTGGGCAATAGTCATGATTGTCTTTTTGTCAATACCTTTGATGAGTAGACACGCATCATCGGCAAAGCCTCTTATCTTAACAGGACCTGTTAAAAACAGATTTAAGAGTTCGTCAAAAGCCAGATTCCACACGAGAGGGCTCAGAACCCCGCCTTGGGGTGTGCCCTTTGTGAGGTGCCTGGACCTAGTGATTCCCTTTATAGTGGTTGTGATTGACCTATTGTTTAAATAGTATTCATACCAGTTTACAATAGAGTCAGATATGTTCTTAGCCTTCATTCCACGTATGGCGGAGGACGGGTTAAGATTGTCGAATGCCCCAGAAATATCCAAAAATATCCCTAGAGCATATTGTCCGCGCAGGATTGCGCTCTCAATATCATCAACCATGTCCGATAAAGCGGAGTCGCAGCTGCTGCCTTTACGAAAGGCATGCTGATTTCGGTTTATAGGGACTTGGGTCAGGTAATTTTCTTCAATCTCAGTTAGAACCACCCTTTCGAGGGTTTTAAAGATGATTGAGGTGAGTGAAATAGGTCTAAAAGACTTTACTTGATCGTATGAGAGTTTACCTGGCTTAGGGATAAACACGACCTTTGACTCCCTCCAAACCTTGGGTATGTACCCTAGTTTAATAGAGGATTTGTAGAGAAACACAAGTCTGTCGATTCCAACAGTCTTCATGTGTTGAATTACTCTTGGTTTAATGTCGTCAGGTCCAGCAGCCTTGTCAGGGCTGAAAGACTTGATTGACCATTTTACTTTTTCAACATTTATGAAATCTATATCCGTGCCGGACATGTCATCAATGCTGGTGAAAGTGTTTACAGGTGTTGGTTCCTTTAGTTCCACACTTCCTGGGAAATGTGTATCTAAGAATTGATTGATGCTATCCTCCGGTGATTCTGTGGAGCCATAGGCCCCAGCAAGGAGACCCACTGTTTGGTTCTCCCTGCCCTGGATCACCTTGTAGAGTTTTGCAACGTCCTTTATGTCTTTGTCTTCGGATAAAAAGTCTCGCCAGGAGTTTCTTTTTGCCTTTCGTACCTCTCTTCTGAACTCCCGCTTGGAGTCCAAATACTCTTTCCAGGTCTCCTCGCAGTCATTCTTCTTGAATTTCCTGTGTAATGATCTCATTTGCTTTCGAGTCGAAACTATTTCTTCTCTCCAGTAATGGGGTCTTTTCACTTTGTTGCATATGACTATATCCTTGGTAGATTTACGAAGCGCCTGGTTGATACTGTCCGTGAAGTTCTCGGCTAGCACATCAAGTATCCCTGGATCTACGAAAATTGGGAGTTACACCCTATGAAGGGTGGTGTCGTCGGTGAACCAATGAAAATTGTCTTGAAGGATAATTACACCCCATTAACATGCCGCTCGTTTTGTGCCATATGCTCAACGAGAATCGCTCATCCGAACCATTGATTACATGTTGAAAACAAAACTCAGGTGAAAGAAAATGGGCGATGTCCCAAACAAGTGGTGCCATCCAGTGGTGATAACCTCTAAACCCAATGGCGACATCAGGTTTTGTGTTGACCAAACAAAACTCAATTCAGAAGTAAAGCGGACTCTTCACCACCCCAAAACTCCATCTGAAGCTATTTCAAGCTTCAAACCGCAAGATAAATATTTTGCAAAAAAGGATTTGGTGAAATGCTATTGGCAAATGCCGTTGAACACAAGGACTCGCAGCCTCTGACCACCTTCATCACCATAAATGCCCGTTATATGTTCCTCTGTGGCCCAATGGGATTTGTATCAACTCGTGATTCCTACTCTTTCCGAGGAGGTGTTGCCATTGACGTTTGATTACCCACCCAATGCCTACCTTTGGTTAGTAATTCCTCCCCTCATTTAAAATCCTTTTTTCTTACTCGAAAATCTCGGCTAGGCTTGTCTCCGTTTCCGTTTCGAAGATAGTCGTGTAGACAGTGATGAAGGCGTTCAACTGCCTTGGCTCTTGCTCTCCTTGCTTTGTGGGCTCCAGTGAATGACCATCGTGGTAACCATTGTTATCAATATCGGTTTTGCTGTCAGTAATGTCTTCACTCCCCCCGCCCAAGGGAGTAGCTGAGGTCACCATGAGCCAGGCCCACAAACTCAGGCTCATTAGGGCCCAAAATCTGCTCGAACGTGTCCGTCTCATTCTCTTGACGAAATTGAACTGCCAACTCAAGTTCTTTTTGTTCAGGATGTGTCGTTTTCTCTCTATTGCTCAAGAACGTCGAAAAGATCCTAATCTCGGCACGAACAAACATGCTCGGTGCCTGGAATGGTTCTTCAGGGTGAATTTCTTCTCCTACAAGCATCTGAGTGAGAACTCCCGACGGTTACATCTCAAGTCAGGTAGGCGAGTTAAACAGGTTATTCAAATGTTGACCAAGTGAGTTTCAACAAGGAAAAAAAGCAAGTTTTTCTAAACTCTATTCTGGAGTTTTCGAAAGAACAACTTGGCTTAAATGGCTTTTTCAGTCTACTTTGCAAATTGAATGCAAGCCAAAAAAACACAAAAGTAAATGAATTTAAGGGGTCAATGCATGGTTAGATCCAAAAAAGGGCAGACTTTGCCGCATACAATTTGAAATCTTAAATTAATCTGAAAAAATGAATGAGCTTTTTAGGTTAGCAACTTTTTAACCAGGAAATGACTCTTCAAAAACCTCTACATTTGTATTAAGGGATGCATACATTATCACATTTTGAAAGAGACACCCCCACCAACAACCACAACTTAACCTGAAGCATCAGTTTATTGGGTACTATTTTTTTTCTTCAGAATAATACTGAGAGTATCATGGGATATTTCAAGGCACTAATTTTCATCATCGCTAGGATACAAGGGGTTTCCTCCCCCACCTTCAAATGGACTGCCCCTTAAATCCAAAGAAGGAGGAGGAATGGAATCACTCAAATCCAGACGATTGAACAGCTTGGTATGCGTTCGATTTCCCCCGAGTACTTTTGTCCAGATCTGACAACTGAAAATCCGAATCGAGGCCAACTGATGTTCTGGAACGAGACCATAGACCAAGATCTTACCCAAGATATAGAGGTGAATAGAGGGAGGAAATTCTAGGCCAGACTGAAGCTGACATTTCGCGGGAGAGGTAACCAGGTCGTCAGTTTCAAGTTGCCCTTTTAAAGACTGTGCTGGGAGAAAGTGTATGCCGATAAAAGAAATTCTCTCCTGATCTGCAGATATAGAGGAGATGAGGGTGCCCGCCGCAATGGCAGTTAGCAGACCAGAACTGCGGAGTTTGAAATTTTGAGAACAATCTTTTTTTCTAAGTTTTGTTATTCAATGAACCTAAGCTAAACGATCATGTTTTGAATTTTATGTCATAAAAAAACATTCTTTACGAGTGCTAGGGTGAATCCGACAAAAGTTGGGACTGAGCTAAACGTCTGGCTCGATTTTTTTACTGGGCTCAAGTCAATTGAAACCAATTACCTTCGTTTTATGAAGCTACACACCACGGACTTTTAGAACTATGGACTTCGAACGAGCTTCCCGGCAAATCGGCCTGCTCTTGGTCACAGCCACTCTGAGCCACTTTTTGAATTAAAGTAATAAAATAAGAAACGTAGATCTCTTCAATTTACGGTAGGTCAATTTTATATCATTTGCATGCAAAGTCGATCTTTCAAAGTTATGTTGCCAAAAGCTTATGTAGGTGACCAAGAGCAGGCAGAAAATTCGCCTTTTATGTAGTGTTTACTACATAACTTTGAACATGTCTCTTGAGTTCCCTAAGCATAGGTTTGGGCTCAAACTTGGACGAGCTCATCTATTCAACAAGATTTTGTGGTCGTATGAAGTGCTTATTTGGAAAAGGATGAGCGGTTTAGGAGATAGGATATTTTGGCTTCCGTTTGCAGTCCATATCTCTAGAAGTTCGTGGCTACACAGACTAATGTAACCATCATTTAAGGGCAACTTTCTTACATGATCAGTTCAGGACGGAATAAAAGTCGTTTTCGGACAAAATTCAAAGATATTTGTTTATGTCGAGTTCGCGCACAAACCCTTTCGAAAACCGTGTATAAAACTCGAGTACATTTGGACTCAAGTCCGGAATCGCCCCATCACTATTGGTTACTCATACATTCTCCACCATGAAACAACAGGTTTGCTTGCCCAGAAAAGCTCAGATCAAGGCAGTTTTATCTCCCTCTATAATCTGAGATCTCAAGGTTGCCGAGCGCTTGAGTAATGACGAGGGGTCGGAAAGATATTTTTTCTAGTACGAAACAGAGCCCCTCGCCATCGGGCTGGCAAGGTTTGTGTTCAACATACGAGTACGTAATTGAGAACCTGACCTTCCCGAAATTGATTTCCGGACACAAGTTGTCCTTCCCTGTCAAGGATATGGTTACACATGGTAACACCTTATTGTCCTTGGCCTGACATCCCTTGGGAATATTGGCGGTCACGTACCTTTGCCCAGCTCCAAGCCAAATGCCATCAGCGACAGGAACTGACAAAGGATCTGTTCAATCTGGCCCACCCTCTTCCCTCCAATAATCCAACAATTCCAATCAATAACAATAATAATAATTCCCTGCGATTTTCATCACTTACCTTTACCTAACTGTGTCCGTACAGTCTGCTCTCACCCTTCTCACCTTCTTCATGAGCACTGAATCAATTCTAGTCATATTCCCTGTGCCATCACTTCCAAGTCAACTACCTTATTGTTTCAACCATGTTGACATTTTTCTTTTCATACATTGAACAATGTCTGTATAATGTGTACACACCATGTTTTCTGGATATGTTTACGCCATGACATGACCATAAGTGACAATCAAGATCATCATCTTCTTCTTCTCCTTTTAACATGCCTTTTTAATTTTGTCCGTATGTAATTGTGTTAATTGAAGCAGCTTACTTAGCATTGGAAGTTAACACATGTTATCTTAAAGTAATCGCCAAAGTTGTCAAAGCCTTTGGTTGAGAGCATTGTTCTTCTATGTGCTATACAATTGCTTTTGTAATGCAAGAACTAATCAGCCTTAACATAATTGGTAAAGTGCATCAACTCTACACATGCCGGATCTTTTGACAAAAAAAATCATTTAATCTTGTCTGATTTCTCCACTCATGGATCCCCGTTTTCAGAGCAATGTTTTTCTATGCAATGGTACATGGATATGCAGTCAACTGAAACTTATCCTCCTAAGGGGGTAATGGTTATCAAAAAACGACATTCTCTTTCGCCGTACTTTTCTGACTAAATAGTGGAATTGAATTGAATATATCTTTCCATTGCGTTCAGATTGGCGTTTTCTAACTATGAACCTACCTCCTCGGCCTTTATGGCTAATCGATCTCAGCTGTAAATTTCTCAAATGAGGCACGGGTGTTTCCCTTAGATTTGACATGTTGGTATTGAAAAACTGGGTTTTTATGGCCGATCAATGTTGGTAAGACAGGAGAAAAAGACCAACCGTAGGACAATCTGTAATAAAATGATTCCTTGGTAATACAGCTGAACTTCGATGTAACGAATCTCTCTATTTAACTATACTTTTGCTGGTCACCGAATACTGGATTTACTTCATAACAAGTCTCGGTTTCTCGGTTTAACGATATGTTCTCCGCTAACGGACAATATCCTTAAATTGAAGCTTGAGTGGAAAAGAAACTTAAAACTAAATGGTTTAATTCAATGTGAGCAAGTGTCCCAATCCGTTTAAAAGGCATTGATAAGTCACAAATAGCAGTAATGAGATTGCAATTATAAAGTATACTGAGCTACTTTATTCTTGATCGAAGGGAAAATTCCACTTCATCACAAAGAAACCCATGAAGGATAAGGACATTGTTAAGCACATATCATTGGACCATTTGCAGCCTCTCTCATTTTGAGTCTTGATTCTGATCCTCTTTTATGCCCGTTGGACGTGCCAATATCACTAAAGAGTATTTTTGTCCACTCTTTCTCACCTGCCCACAATCTTCAAGTTCAAACTTCATCGATTTTCCATTGCTTTGTCGTTTGTTCACAATTCAAATTAGCATGAGGTGGATCGGAAATCGCAACGGGAAAACTTCATTGTCAGTATGTCGTTGTCCACACAATTCAAACCGGTTCTAAGTTTCAAAAATATTGCTGGTGTCATTTTCAGTCTTTGGTTGGAAAATTTTTGATAGCATACAACCAGAGTAATAAGTTTATTGCTCATTTATGTTTATGTTTAGCTTTAGCAGTTTCTCTCTGATTTGTAGTGTAGTATTTCTAGTTCCAAATCGTTATTTGTAGTTCTTTAGTTTGATTGTATTGGTCCTTTACATTTAGAATTTATTGTTCATTAGTGTATTGATTTCATTTTGTGTTAGACCAGTTTGTTGAATTTTTTTCTGTGTTTTTCTGTGTTTCGGTGTTTTTCCCCCCTAGTTTACAAATGTTTTTGATTCCTTGCTTTTCTCTGTCCCTTACTTCTTGTTAACTATCTCCATCTAAGATTTGCATGTTTAGTTTGATGTGAAGTAGTTCATTCCTATTTTGCTTTGTTGTCCTACACGTACACATCAGGACAAGATTGCACAGCCTTTTAGTTTTCTTCTTTTTCTTGGTCTCTTGATTTTGTTGCTCTTTGATAGTTCCTCTGCATTCATGATGGAAGCTATTTTTGGAAAAGTCAGCAAAGAGGCTAGACAATGTTTGAACTTTGTCTTAACTGGGAAGGATCCTTCCATAGTCAATAAGCCGTTTATCATAGAGGCTTTAGTTGCTTGGGTCAATGAAACCAGGGTGCTGCTTGAACAACAGGCTCACCCAGTAGTTGAGAAGTCGACTGATTTGATCAATGTAGAGGTTGAAGAGGGGTCTCCACCTATAGTTGAACAGGCTAAATTAGTTTTGGAGAAAACAGTCTGTCCTGTTTACCGGAAGCAGCCTTGTCCTGAAGAAAGAAAAGGCTGTCAGTTTGACCACCCTAAATGGTGTCAAATTCGGCCTTGAGAAGTTCAATAGGAAGAAGGGATGTTCAAAGGTGGGTTGTCCTTTTTTTCACCCGTACATGTCAGTCCATGAGACTAATGACGTGCTTTAATGTACAGGGTGACAACAAAGACTTAGGACACTTTGAGACGACTTTAACTCTTCATCTGTTGAGATTTCAGAGGTGACTCTTTTATGTTAAATCAATAAATATATACCCTGCTAGAATTCACATTAAAAGTTTATTCGCCGTATCCACCTCTGGCAGAAATTACAGCCTTCACACGTTTTCGCGCTGCAGTACAAGAAGCACGTATGGTTTCCTCGTCAACATTTTCCCATTCTGTCAATAAGGCTGCCTTGAGATCTTCAATGTTTTTGTACAACCGTACCCCAACCTTCCTCTCCAGAATTGACTAAAGACAAAAGTTGATTACATTGAGATCTGGAGAGGAAGGAGGCCACATTGTCTTGTCTCAAAAGTGCTCAAATTTGTCCTCGCACCAGCTCTGAACGAGTTTTGTTGTGTGGGAGGGTGCACCATCCTGCTGGAAACAGTAGGAACCCGTCCATTGTTGAGCCTGGATCCAGGGAAGCACCTTAGAGGCTAACATGTCCAAGTAAATGTGCGGGTTAACTTTAATACCCTCTGGAATGAAGACCAAAGAGGTTTTCTTGCCGCAATCAGTTACACCAGCCCACACCATTACAGATGCTGGTTTTTGCCGCCTGAATATTGTTCTATCTTTCACAGGAACACTCTGAATGTTCCTGGCCAAAATCTGATCATTTTGACTGTTGAAAGCAGCTTAAACAGTGAAAACCTTTTCATCTGTCCAAATCACAGAAATGTCTGTGCCCCCTTGAAGCCACTTCTTGAGTTTTCTTGCTCTGGAGAGCCTCTTCTGGATAAAAGTTGAACTCAAGATCTGTCTCTTTTGCATATGGTAGACAGTCATGTGCAAGTCCTCTTTGACCACCTTTTGCATAACTTCCCGGTTCACACCTGCCTGGCGAGCCATTTGTCGAATGGACCTCTTGCTGTTTCGATAAATTTTCATTCAGGTGGCTTTTACTAGTTTGGGCATCCTCACCGACCTGGAACGACCAGATTTTGGCCTGTTCTCAACACTGTTGAACTGTTTGAATCTTTTAATAGTAAATGACACAGTTGATGTTGACACTCTCATGACTTCCAAAGCCTTTGCAATCTTCTTGCAACTGTGGCCTTCCTTATAAAGTTTTATGATGACCTCACGTTTTTACATTTTGCGACAAATCTAGACACAAAGAAAGACGAGAAATAGGATAGCTCTGTTTCGTAGTTTTAGAGCTGACCCTATTCCTAAACCTAATCCCGCCCCACCCCCCTTCCTTAGCACATTTAACCTCCTCCTTCCCTCTCCTCCTACCCCCCACCCTCTCTCCCAATTCCCTCCTCTTCCTTCAAATACCCAATCCACCCCTATTCCTATAAAAACTCTCCTCCCTAATATTCCTTGCCCCACCCCTATTCCCAAAATACGTTCCTATTCAAATGTAGCTGCCCAACCCATTCCTCAAACCCAACCATCCCCATTAGCTCATGCATTGCCTCCAGTAGAACGTAGCTTTGTTGATAAGAGGGATTTTTTACGGTTGGAGAGGATGGTCCAAGATCTTGTGAACTTGGTCCGTGAAAAGAGAGGCCCGAAAAGGGGCTATATTTGAACGTGCATTGTCTGATTTCTAAAAAAGACAGCACAAAAGTTAAGATCTTAGAAGAAATAGCCGTTGAGAGAGAGATTGCATTCATCTCTATAACAGAAACCTGGCTTCGGCCAGGGGTCTTAGATGAAGAACTAACAATAGTTGGTTTCAACTTAGTTCGAAGTGATAGGATACGCCCTGATAATCCCATATTCCCAAATGGGAGTTTATGCCTATATGTTAGGAATGATTTGCACATTAGTCATGTACAAATGTCGAATGGAGAAGTAGAGGTCTTAGTTTGTCATATCCAAAGGCTTGATCTGTCTGTTGTAACAATGTATAGACTTCCTTCTTGTTCAGTAAGCTCTTTTATGTCAACTCTCCAATTCACTGGAAATGAGTTAGATAAGGCAGTCAGCACGAAAGTATTCTTTGTAGGGGACTTTAATTTTCCGGCTAGCTTTGTAGAGTGGGAGGCTAGTCCCGATGGATATATTCCCATTTCGAAACGGACATCTCAGTGGTTTGAAAAACTGGAGGAGTTTCCGATTTCTCCCAGCATGTTGGTGTCTGACTTGAAAGATGGTACCGGATCAACAAGGCCTACGTATTCCCCGCGAATATTAGAGGGAAGCAAATTAAACAATGAAGGAGCCCGAGAAAGAAGAGATGTGGACTTCATTGTTCGACCTAGCCTGGATTCTCGAGGGCTTAAAGGTGCTCTCAAAACGCTCATTAAGCCTCGACGGCCACTAGAATTGACCCTAAATCCTGGGTTGGGACAAAGCTCATGGATGCTTTTGAAGACCTACAATATCAGATACCTTTCGTACCTTCTCTGAACACTGTACAGTCCCAACTTTTTTAGTATCTCCCAATATGAGAGCTCTCTCAATCCTGTGATGTTCCTAATGAAACATCTTTGGACTTGCTCGACCTTTTGCAAACCTGCTGAACTAATTGGAGCCCAAATGGGCGAGGCATATTCAAGATGCGGCTGAACAATCGACTTGTACAGAGTTAGCATCGTGATACTACCTTTTGACTTAAACTTACATATCCAATGATATATCCAACCACACACATTTGAAAAGCTTTACCTACCTTCAACTGGATATGCTCATCGAACTTTCCGTTATTTTGGAGGACTACACCTAAATATTTTATAGATGAGACCTGCTCAATATCTTTACCTCCATTATCTACGAGTGGAGTATTCAAAGGAGTTGACACGAATGTCATTGAGCGGAATTTCGTTCCGGTCAGGGCCATATTACTCTCAGTTACCCAAGAGTAGATTCGATTTAAGTCCTTTGCAAGGCTAATGGAATCTTGGCCATTTCTACCAGAAACTAACTTTGTATCGTCAGCATAAGAAGAGAGACTGGCAGTAATACTAAGCTTTTGATGCGGGGTAACCAATATTATAAAAAGATTGGGCCCTAAGATGGAGCCCTGAGGAACACCTGACTTGAAATCATGTATGTCACTAAGGGATCCCTTGACCTTAACGACTTGACTTATCATGAATGAAGCTTTTTATCCAATTGTGAACCTTGCCTTGGATCTCAATTTCATGAAGTTAATTCTACGAAAGGCCAAGATCATTTATCAAAGGTCTTGGCAAAATCAAGATGGACAACATCAACTGACTCTTGTCTCTCTAGTTCCTCAGTAATCTGTTCTTTTATGCTTTCAATCAATTGGGTTACCGTGCTAAAATGTGCTCGGAACCCGTGCTGGCTAGGAGGAAGAACATCATGGACCTCAAGAAATTCAACAAGTTTGAACTTCATGATCTTCTCAAACACCTTCGCAATATTCAAAGCGAGAAAAATCGGCCTATAATTACTAGGGAGCGAATTATCTCCCCCTTTAAAAATTGGAACAGCGTGAGCTAGCCTCACAGAAGAGGGACACTTGCTTGACCACACCGACTTTTTCAATTTGTTAAACTTCACGCAAAGAAAGGCCCCGCAATTGAACAAATAGCTATTCCTTGGTGGTGTTTTAGTAGAAAGGATATGACTCCCAACGATCGCGTTTCCGAAACAAAAAAGGATGTGTTTTGTGTTCGAGATTGCAATTCATTGTCGCTTTCCCCCACTTGTGAGCTCGGATAGGTATTTTTGGCAAAATCGATTCATTCGGTTTCTCTTCTCTGAACAAGATTTGTTTGGGTTCCGTCAATTTTGCACGGCCAACTAGTTTCCATGAGCAGCTTTCGTATTCTACGATTTGCGCAGTCCCGCATTTGGTATTTCGGCTCATTCGTGGGATTTCTAAATGTCAGGAACTAACCTTTCTCGAAGAGATGTTCTCCTTTTTGTCTTGAGCTGAAAAATGTCCTGGAAGAAACTATTAAGGAATTTTATGCCCCGTCCTAACTAAATCCATTCGTACCTAGCTCCCTACGTATCGATTACGACAACATGGAGCACGCATTGAATGGATGGAAGTGGGGAAATAAAAACTCCCACTTGGCTGAGAGCCAAGAATTCGAAAAATGATGCACTTCTCATTTTGAGTTGCTCTTTTTCAAGATCAACTCGAAATAAATGTTTTGTTTGGGCCTCTCGATCTTTCGTTTGGGTTTTCTGTCAGATCGAAGGTAAAAAGCATGATCGCTCCATTGAGTTACACTTGTAAGTTAACACTCCACAAAAAGGACACGACTTCCAAAAAGATAAAAAGATAAGCCTTTGGTATAAACAATATACTGTTCATGTAAATGATTCCAATCCCGGTAGCGGTAAGGAAGTCCGCACAAAAAAAATAATTGTATATTGTTGTCTCTATTTAAAATCCTTTCACTCTGAAATACAGCTAATATCGTTTGACTTGGATTTTTTCCCACAGTGTTAGTTTTTATTAGCAGTTTTATCATATTTTAATGTTATTCATTTAAATTCTATTGATTCGTTTTAACGTTTTAAATCATGTATTCACACACGGATGGCACTTTTTTTCTACTTGACATTGGTTGATTCGTTGCTATGAATCCGTAAATATTTTGGCTTTGAAAAGAATTATGGAGTTGATCACAAAAACCGCCCATCTACTTCAAAGGCAAATTCGGGAAGATCCAAGCCCCGTTTGGAATCACAAATACCGATTTACAAGTGTATTTGTGTATTTCATAAACTGGAGCCAGCGAAGATTGGCGGCTCTCCCGGGCGTTCGTAGTTGTACACCTGTCGAGCGTTCCGTTGAAGGTCTGGAAACTCTTGGGGTTCCATTGACTCATCGGCACCCACCTCCTCCATCAGCTCCCCGAACGGTAAGATATCGTGTCTTTCTTCAGTTTTTTTTGTTTTAAACACCCGACCTTCTTCTCAAGCCGACCTTTATTTTCGATTGTCAAGTGACATCACCATCGCCTTTGTCGACTGGAGGCATGACCTCATGGAGGCTCGCTCAACTGCAACTAATCTGTTGAGAGGCGACCTCAGTCACTCACAAACTGAGCGCTGTGTCGGTGGTGTCCGAAACAAGTTCAAACTTTGTCGGGTGTGATTTTGCCCCGCACGCAATCCGTTCATAATTGTTGTTTTTCGATCTGATCTGGCCTTGAGAGGTCGTTGAATGGCCGATTGATTTTGAACAAGGAGGCTTTTCTGATCTGTTTGAGTACTTACGTGCTGTACTTGCACAGATGTCTGCTGTTCACCATCGAGGTCAATGGGAAGGCGTGTTGAATGAGAATCGGGCGGGATCCGCCTCCAATGCCGAGGATTTCACCCGTCAGTTCATGCAGAATATGCGCGGTTGTGGAGGTGAGTACAGTTCAATATTTTGTATCTGGGATGGCACAACCAAATCTCTACAAGTTCAAAGTTCCCAGAATCAGATTGGTGAAAACGCTAGAAGTTTTTGAAATAGAATTCAAAATACGTCATGGAAAATATGCGTGGGTTTTTTTTTAAATTAAAATGTTATGTCATCTCGTGCACTAAATGGATTATTGCCTTTGCAAAATGAGTGAGGACGGCTTTAAACTACGATGGAAAACCAGGATTGAATCAGAGTCCAAGTCCTTTCTAAAAGACTCGAGTCCGGATTTGTGAAAATAAATCTTATTCTTTGGTGTAAATTTCGACTTGAATACATTGAATGACTCGAACCCTTTGGTGGACTCGCCCCAACACTAGTTCCAATTCAATCTTCAAACCGGATTCAATATATGATTTCCATCCTAGTGTAAAGCCGCCCTTAGTTTGTAAGCTGGTTAAAGAACGGACGAAAAGGACTTTCAATCATAAGTTTGACAAAGCACCGGTGATTTTTTAATTGCTGAATGTTCTTAGGAAAAACAAATGTATAACTATGGCTTAAAGTTTGATTTCTATTGGATAAATATTACCTTACGGGGAAACCTCGCACAGAGTTTCAGTACCCTCCATAGATAAGTCAAACCAAAATCGAGATCGAAATTTAGGCTTTAATTTGAGCCGAAGTAACTTCATATCTAATTTGGGTGCTTCTAGAAACTAGGAACCAAACGAACCATGTTATTTTTACCTGAAAGAAATATAAGCATTTTATTACATGACAATCATTCCTAGAGGCACAACTTTTCTGATACTTTCACTTTGGATCGTTGAACGTTATTTTAAATATCTAAATAAGTTGGATGTCGCACTTATTTTTTTTATAGGGCACAAGCAAAGCAAGCAAATTTGGAACAATGATTTTTGTTCTCATATTTTTAACATCTGATGACAATTTTCGCTAATGTTCTGGAAAAGAACGGAACAAATGTCCACTTCTGTTTACAATCGACCATTGCACGTTTCCGATTTATTGCTGACCAGTCAAGACTTGGTCATAATTTTCATTTTTTTTCCGGATATATTTCGCTATTTCATTTTCTTTGCCATGACGGGGTTTTTATCCACGTTATCGTCTTAATCAATAATTAAAACAAGTCAATAACCCAGCAAATACTTTTAAATAGGTAATCAACGAATAGCGCCAGTTCTGTTTTTGAAAAAGCTTACTGAAATCAGGGATTCTATTTTTTGATATAAGGAACTGGCCATTCGTTCCATATATCAAGGAAGGTCTTAAAGTCTCGCAAATAGTCAAGAAATCCGAAAACATATGTACTTACACTCGTATCTAGCCATTATACCCGATTCAATTCTGATACCTTCATAGCTTGAAAGTCAAAATTTTAGGGTATGAAAACACCTGTCGCCATCATGGGCATTTCATTTCGCTTGAGAAAAGAACTACAAACCTCATTTTTGATAATTGCTTTTTGGATTTCGGGGCCAAGCGTTGGAGGGGTGAACCTCGCCTGGCCAGCCATGTTAGCCATCACATCGTCCTTATATTGAAAGGCAGTTTCATACCCGTATCAGATGGGTTCTCCGTGTGTGGACGTGGTTAGCATCTGAAAGTTTCTTTGAGTAAGGTCGGAGAGGAGAATCGAACCGGGGACCTCTCTCTCATGCATGGAAACTGCGCTAACCCCTACGCCACGTCTCCTCCCTAAACAAATCTAATTCTTTCCTCTCAGGGAAACCAGGATTCGGATCAAGTGGAACCAAGCCCTTCAGTTACACTGCTGGAGGCATTAAACACTCTCCGGGATCGAAACAACCGGAGATGAGCTCTAAAAGTCAAATGGATGGACGAATCGGTAATGTGGAACATCAGCTCCGATCCCCTCTTCATTATGGACCCGGGTCCCATTCGTATTCTGCCACGGACCAAAACGACCACAACGTCGTTTTGGAACCCGTGGGCAAGAAGACCTTGACGTTCACCACCTCCTCATACAAGTACGTCAGAATACAACCCCAAAAATTGGGTAATCACTGAACAATTTGTCTTATCCTTTGAAGGGCCCCTCCTCCTGTCCGTCAAGCTCCTAGTCCTAGCAGGCCGTCGCCCGTGTTTGGATCCGCCCCAGTGTCCCGCCCCGTTTACCACAAGCCGCAAAGAAAGATCGTTTACAACGGGGCTCCAATGGTGGCCACTTATAACTCGGCCAAAGATCTGTATTCGGCCGACAATCTGGATAAGGCATGGGGACAAGTGGAGGAGTATGTTCAAGCCAAGTGAGTTTGGGCACGGGGACACAATGAAGGGATTGAGATTTTGATAGAGCTCTGTTGTGTTTCGCTAGAAGGGGCAAGCCCAAACCATCCGGGGGTTTACCCAATTCGGAAACCCTGAAGATGGTCCGATTCATGGATGACAACGGGGATACTCCGGATTGGGCCAGGCGAAGGAACTCCACAGGTAAGACTCGGTTGACTGCGTGATTAAACACGGAACATCCAAGTTATTATTGAGCTCAAAACAAATGTTGGCACACTTGGGGGTACTTTTTTTAAATCGAAGGAAATAACAAGACAATGAAGCGGCTCAGTTTCTTGATGATAAAGGTATGTTTTCTTTGTGCTGGTGGTCTTTTGGTTGCCTATCCATGTATTCATTCAAAAATAAATATATTAGACCAGAGCCTAGTTTGTTTACGCCAAGGATTGAATCTTAGATCGAGAAAATATCCAACTTATGTAGTATAGTACGACCTTTTCTCAATCTAAAATTCACTCCTGCGCTTTAAAAAAGTGGGCTCATGTGCCACACAATTTCCAAATTATGTCTCATGACAACTACTCGAACTTGTCATTAAAACTCAATCCCATCTTGTTCAATCCAATGTCTGATTCTGCTCGCAATTGATGAAATATCAATTTAGGCCCCAATTTCCGATCAACCAGCCTTCATATTCAAGGAATAGTTAAATCCGCCAAAAATCAAATATCATGGGATTTCAACCCCATAGGTAAAGAACTTTAAATTATATTGTACAAGTGGCAGCGGGAACAAGACAAGAACAAGACAAGTATACCATATATACAGTATTATTCATATAATAAATTATTATTCATATAATAAAGCTTGTTTAAAGAAATGTATATCAAATGAGACTTGCTTCTCGCAATAAAGAGTTTAAAAAAATATTCATTAACATGCTAAAATACTTTTTAGCCGAAAAAGCTGTTTTGGACCTACTTTTCCAGTATTAGAGTTTTCTATTTTTATAAAACATATTTTGAAACCTCAGAAAAGTGTTTTGTCCCAACCCAGGATTTAGGGTCAACTCTAGTGACCGTCGACGCTTAATATGCGTTTTGAGAGCACCTTCAAGCCTTCGAGAATCCAGGCTAGTTCGAACAATGAAGTCCACATCTCTTCTTTCTCGGGCTCCCTCATTGTTTAATTTGCTTCCCTCTAGTATTTGTAAGGAATACATAGGCATTATTGATCCGGGAGCATCTTTCAAGTCAGACTTGGACAAATTTTTATAAAGCAATCCAGATCAACCCTACATTCAAGGACTAGTTTGTTCTTGGTTTGCCAACTCAAATGCGTTGGTAGACCAAATATCATATAAAGATTGAAAGGTAATAAGGAGACGAGTTACAACTTTCTTAGTGTCAATATTAGACATTTTGCCTTTTTCTGGAATGAATATTTCAAATGGATTTCATGCCAAAAATTTGGATCTTATCCCTACCTCGACCGATGATTGTAGAAGGTGTGCAATATTGACAAAAGAGGTCATGATGAAAAAACAGTTTTGGAAATTTTCAAGCCTATATAGTTTCCCTGTTCGAAGCTTGTGCCTGAATTCAAAGAAATGTAGAGACTTAGCGAATTTGGTGCCAACTTTGCTCTGAATCAGGTGTATTAATTCAGGGGAATTCGATATGGAAATATCAACGATAGAGTAATGTAATGGTCACAAAGTTTAAAGTGTTTTTAATTGTTATTTTTAATTTTAAACCTGATCTTCTTTCTTCAGGATACATACAGTGATAATAGCAAAAATGACAATTTCTGTCACATTTGCCTAAAAGCTTCAAGTTTCCTGTGTTGTCAAGAGAGAAACTAAAACTAGAGGGCCTCTATGGAGGATAAAAAGGTAACGAGTACCAAGTTTTTTTGAGTTTTGGATCTTTATAATTTTACCATTTTCGAACATGACGGGATTACAATTCCCTTTTTGAGAAAAGGAACAAAATACAGTAATTATGTTACTACTTCCCTGGGCTTAAAAAGAGCTTGCTGAGAAACAAAAGTGTTCCAATGATACTCCATATAAATTTTACAATTTTATTTCGCAACTTCATAATATAAGAAACACATTTACAAAATACTGACACGATTACACAAAATTGAATATGAATGCAGACACCTCCTAAATTAGGTCATTGATTAGTGTTAAGATTACTTCTTGGTACAGATATAGACGGCCTGATCCAGACTAGCCAACATGCATTTGAAACCATCAGGACAATGCTTAGTTTTGGAACAAACTGGAAGAAATTGATAACTATAACTATGAGCTCACTTTTACCCCAAATCACTAAAAAAGTAAAACTTGCTTACGCTCTAGTTTGTAGCCTCCACGCGAAGATTCAAACACTTCGTTCTTCGCTGAAAAATAGAAGCACATTGAGTTGTTGGGCCTCCAAAAAGGGAACGAACTTGAATTGTTGTTAATCTTAACACTTACCCAAATCTGAGGCGATGAAATCATCTTAAAAAACAAAGTTACACACAAGTTAGATTCGGGCGTCTAATAAAAAACACTTCCTAGTCTCACCTGCATCCTGCTCAAAGTCAACAAATTCTTCTTCCAACATATTGTCTACAGAAACAAATCATTTAAAATGGTTAAGGTAATTGAGCTTCACCTATTCTTACCTTCAATTGGATTGGCCAAGGCCAAACTAATCAAAACCAACAGGATCAAGGTCTTCAAGGAGTTCATTTTGAAGCAAAGATTTCACTGCTGTCTTCTGCCGCTTTCAAAGCAAGATGACTAAATTTGAACTTTTTTCAGCCTTAAATAAGTGAAAGTTTACGGCCTCTTGCCTACGTGGAGCTTATTTCGTCCGACACGTATTCGAATTTATGAGCCTGTAACAACTGTCCAGTCTCTCTTTTTTCGTTCCAGGAGCCATGGAAAGTCCGGAGACCGGACTCTCTTACAATTCGCCAACCCAGAGTGCCAGCTTTAAGTTGCTTCAACGCGCTTTAGACACGGACGATACAGATGGCAGCCCTGCTCCAAGTAAGAAATCCGTCATGTAAAATGTTGAAGCACACCTTTTTTTCTCAAAATAGTTTCATTTCTTTTGATTTATTCCTCCCTCCACATACAATGAACATCCAGTCATGGATGATTTGCAATAGATACAATTTTCAGTGAGGTTCAAATGCAATATCTGTTACGGAACGTTTTCTAAAGCATCAAAGAGCTTTGTACCAACTCAAGATTTAGGGTCAATTCTCATGACCGTAGATAGAGGTTTAATGTGCCTTTTGAAAGCACCTTCAAGCATTTGAGTATCCTGCCTAGGTAAAAAATGAAAGTCCACCTCTCTTCTTTCATAGTTCCATTTGCTTCCCTTAAGTACTCGTAGGGAGTACATTGATGATAATGATGCGATAGCATCTTTCAAGTCAGATTTGGACTATTGACCTGTAATATCAATTTCTACTACAGGTCACTAATTTGGAAAAAATGATAATAAGCAGTCCAGATCAACTCTATATTCAAGGGCCCACCCTTGTCTGCGAATTCAAATTCGTTTGTTCAGCAAATATTCTATGAAGTTGAAGTGGTAATATTTAGACGTATTACAATCTTTTCCTTTTAATAGCAATGCACATTCCCTATTGCGGTTAGTATAGGCCATAAAAAAAAACAATGCAAAAATATAAATGTTCAATGTAGTAATGACAATGACTGTTTTGAAAAGGAAAAAAAATCTCGAATTTTGCCATACCATTCTTGACAATGGTGAATTGTCGCCCCTAATAAAGAGTCAACGGCACACCTTGTCAAAGTTAAATCACTTTTTGTGTCACGTATTAATAACACTACGAGAGGATCGAAATGTTTCATGACTTTTCCATTTAGTTCAACCGCCAGTGAGAAGCTCTAGCAAGCCGGTCAAGCCCATCATGAAGAAACCTCAAACCAGTCCAGTTCCTCAGAGAACTAATAGTTTCAGTGGATTGCCAAAGCCCCAACCAAAGGTTGTTCCGGTGCGATAGTTAAATTGATTTGTTAAACTTTGACTTGAAAGAAATTTACGCAAGAGGTAGTAAAATCCTGCCCCCCGAAAAATGAAACGGTGATATTTTGGGTTGTACATTTGCAGATCCGTTTTCAAAGTTCCCTTGATCAATTTATTTCCCTTGATCAATTTATTTCCCTTGTTCAGGAGAAAACGAGATTTTTAAGATACGACCCAAAATCACGCAACTTCATCGAGAGGTTTGACTAGGATTGTTCTACTTATTGCGAAAAATCTGGAACAAGCCAGAGTTTGACAAGTGAGGTTTGAAATGAAATTAACTGATTCTGTCTTATTCAGCAGATTAGCTTCTCTGAAAATGAGTGGAAGAACAAGCTGAATCAGAACCCCGTGGCCGCTGCAAATAATGCTCAGGACTTCACAAAGCAATTCATGTCGGATATGTACGGAGGGAATAAACCAAATGGTAAGCTCATTCATCGTCGGGTAAATGGGGTACGTTTCATTGAGAGTTTTGCCTGCATGAGTCTGAAAGTTGATCTAAGGAAATGAAGCATAAACTCTTCCCGATTGATCGTCTGAGAATCGTTTTGATGTTTCTGTTAGGAGGAATAATTATTGAAAATTGGTCAGCGTGAAAAAATTGGAAGAATGAATTTTAAGTTTGATTAATCCACGATAGTTTCAAACTGTTCAAGGAAAAGAGATCAAAAGAAGAGTACATTTGTACTCTCTAGAGTACAAATGTTTTGGTAATCTTCAAAACCAGAATCCATTCTTACCTTTATTTAAACCTTTTCTGGCTTCTAAGTGAATGCCTCTCTTGGATTTTGATTTAAATGTTGATTGAACGAGTTATACTTGATTTAAAGACAATATTCTAACTTTTAGGCAAATAACAATATTTTATTGCAATGGTACCTGGAATTAAATCCCTTGTAGCGGTAATTAAAACCCGTGAAAACCCAAATAAAGAATATTAATTAGATGGAAAGATAAAATTTAGAAGCAGGGATGGTATTGCTTTGAGGCTACCAACATTTTCTAGGCACAAGGCTGAAAAAGCACATGATTGTAAAAAAAAAAAATCTTAGAAATTGAAGGAATTTATAGCACTGTAAACTAAGGCCCTTCAACTTAGTTCTATGAGATGACAGCTGCCTCTGTATCCTCTAAAATACGAGGACAAATTAAAAAGACTATTGAGAACGGCTGAATGATTTCGTAGGATAATTGTCAATTCAAACTATTCTATGTAGTGTGTTGTGCACTGATCAGGGTGGTAGGAGTAAAATGTTGTCTTCTTTCTGTGTTTGTTTTGATCAAACTGATTTTCTTTTTCAATTTTCTCACATGTGCTTTCCAATTTTACCTCCTTCATTTTTTTAATTTTTGATTTTGACAGTAAGCCTACAAAGAGGTTGTGATGCCGTTCGTGCTCGTATCTTTGAGTGGTCTTTTCAGTTCCAGCCAATGAAAATCCGACCGTCTATGCAACCAACTATCCTTTCGCCAATGAGACTCCTTTACAAAGTGGTCGGAACATCCCAATTACTTTGACAAATCAACCTAGCCAACCAACCAGTGTCTCCCAACCTAGGCAAGGAGTAGACCAACCAACCAAAGTCTTCCAACCTAGGCAAGGAGTAGACCAACCAAAGATGGCAACCTACAATAGTCCGGCCAAATTGTACTCCCAACCTAACTTGATTGAACAACAACAGATTATGAGGCCAGCTCCTGGAGGTCCAAGACAGCCTCAAGTCAAGAGAATGGCAGGGGTGAGGTCAAATAAAGGAAGTTAAAGAACTAAAAACTAAGGCCAATTGCACATTTCATTTATTGCAGAACTACGCCGTCAATCCCAAGAGCACCCATCACAAGGGATCCTTCATTTGGCCGCCACCTGACAGCCAAGAGCATAACTGGCGTGCTACAGCAACCCCTCTCTATATTGATCCTTCCCATCCAGTCATTGAAACTCGTTGAGGAGTGGTTCATCCCAATCTGACTCCAACCCACCCAATATTATATGAAGAAAAAGCAAGGAATAATAAATGATATTGAAACGTTTGACTGTGATCTTCATTTTTATTATCATCAAGACAACCTGTCAAAATAGTGGATGAAGAGGCATTGATTGAATCATTTTCATATTCTGGACGGTCATTGATTGGTTTTATAATGTTGAACTCTTGTACAGCATGATGATGGGCTGAGTCTACCAAAAACTAGGGGCTCTCAATGTCTTAAATGTTAAGCTGATGCAAATTTATGTCTGTTAAACTATGAAGTGGTACATGTTTAATACATTAGAATGACTCGTCCCAGCCAGACACCTCATCAGGTGGAATCTCTTCATCCCTTGGATAGGAGTCGAAATTTGATGCATCAGAGGGAGACCGGATCTGAAATAATCAAATCATTGAATATGTGGATCCAAAATAACGTTCAAGTTTTACGTATGTTCTGTTAGAACCTGAACCTGTACGTAGACATAGAGGCATTCAGGCCTGGAGAGGAGAGCTCTACAAAACCTCGCTAGAAGCTTCTCTCCAATCCTGACGGACTCCATAACGTAGATTATGAAGATGAACCACAAGAAGAAAGAACTCTCAAGGGGCTTTAGACTGTATTAGCTGACCACCAGATTGCAATAAGTTATCAATAAAAAATCAGAATACACTTAAAATCTACCTGACGGCCACATTGGCAAAACGGGCGGGATTCTCTCTAGTTGTCCATGGTCAAAATCATGGCTTCCTCTAACTCTGTTACATTTAAAGGAGGATTGTTTGGTTGACCTGCTGCCGACATCTTCTCTTGCTAAAACACGACAGGGTTTCGACAATTCTCAGATTTAACTCAAATCCTTAAATTCTCTTATCTAACCAAGGCCGGATAAAAAGTTCAAGATAAAACAAGTTCATGGTTTAAAACGCTAAGGTTATTGAGAGTAACATGGTTCAGAGAGAACAAATTCTCAACAAAGGTAAACAAGAAAGGAGCAAAGTCCAGTTAAAAAAGTAACATCCTCCATTGTTCTTGTAAGTTCTCTCCTGACATAAATATAAATCTATCCCCTACCTTTGAGATAATGGGAGGTGTTAGGGTTCTTGCCTCAAGACCATCCCAATCAAACCCTTGATACCACCTAGGGAAGAAACACAAAGCATATGATCTTCATACATCCCCTTCAGTAACATGTATAACAGACGACTTGTTTACCTGTGTTTTTTGATGTCCAACATGCCGTCTTTCTGATAACCCAAGCGTTCAGCAGGATTTTCTCGACAGAAACGCTTGATGATGGCAATGGCGGTCTTGGTGACGTGTCGAGGGAACTCTAGTTGCTCAATACCTCTCAGAATGATGTTGTAGATTTTCATTGGATCGTTTGCAGTAAACGGGGGTCTGCAACAATATGTTTTAGATCCTTAAGCGCGCACCTTGGAAAAACTGCATTCACACAAGCTGCTCCCTTTTGGAAGGTCACTAATGTTTTAAGCTGATGAACTTGACTGTAAAGCCTTACGTTCCCGTGAGAAGTTCGCACATGAGAACACCCAGGGACCAGAAGTCCACCGAGCGGTCGTGTCCTTTGTTGAGGATGATTTCAGGGGCCACGTATTCAGGTGTGCCACAGAAGGTCCAAGTCTTACTTCCCTCGTTGATCCTCTTGGAGAATCCAAAGTCCACCATCTTCACATAACCCTTGGCGTCCAATAGAAGATTCTCGGGCTTTAAGTCTCGATAAATGATGCCACGGCTGTGGAGATAATCTGAGGCATAAAAGTTTACAAGAGGTCAATAGATTGGCAAGTTCAATCTCAAGGTCGTTTGTCAAGGAGTAATCTGTACCAACAGCACTGATGACACAAGCGAGATAGAAGCGAGTAGTAGAGTCATCAAACCATCCTCGATCTCTTAAAATGGTCCAAAGTTCCCCCCCGAGACAAGCTTCCATGAGGAAATACACGTACTTCCTGTCCCGAAACGTCCGAAATAGCCTTGAAAGAGAAAACGAATGATTCACCTCGATGTCAACCCTATGAGTGAACTGGTTTGTAGGGATCAAACAGCGCTCACTTTGCAATGAACTGGTGATTACAATTCATCATAATCCTTTTCTCACTGAATACGTGTTCTTGCTGTTGAGTCTCCACGATATGCTTCTTTTTCAAGCATTTGAGCGCATACGTTTTTGTTTTATCTTGGGCAATATGAACCAGTTCCACTCGACCGAACCCGCCCACTCCCAAGGTTGCAATTACTTCCAAATCGTTCAAGGTAACACTGGCGTACTCTAAAAATGAAATAATATTAGTAAAACAAAAAAAAATCTAATAGGGAAAAACAATTCCTGACCTTTGGAGACTTTCTTATCTTCAATGGCCTTGATACCCCGCGGTCTTGGTCGTTCGTCTGCATACTCTTTGTCTCTCAATTCATCCAAGGCCCCCACCAATTGGAAGAAAGACCTAAATTTAGTAGAAATCCCACGTGTAAATCAAAGATTCTAACCATGTCATAAAATGAGTATTACTCTCTGTCAAAGGCCAAGCAATCCACCTCTTCCGAATCAGCCACAACATTTGCCGTGCGATATTCAGTTTTCAAGAGAGCTTGTTCGCCAAAGTAGTCCCCGCGGCTCAAGGATCGAATCTCTTCTTCATCTCTCTTTCCTACATGGAAATGATTGGAGGTTCAGTGATTTGAACAATTGACTTGCAACCTATAAACCTGAACTACCTTCTTGACGCTTTGTGACTTTGACTTTGCCCTCACTGATGATGTAGAACGTGTCACCACTAGTCCCTTGGCGGATAATGTAACTTCCTCTGGGGAATGTTGTCTGCAGTTAAAAGGAAATGTGTCACAATACACGACGAAAATGGCTTTACTTGCATATTGACTTTACCATTTCAAAGGCGTTGGATAATCGTAGCAATTGATCATCTGTCATAGCTGAGAGGAGTGGAACAGTTCGCAAAAATTTGAGCTGATCCTGCAGCTTCTGCATTCCAGTGGCCATCATGATCTGCTGAAACACGGTCCGCTCTAGAGCCCATACTTCACCCTGGGTTATGGCTACAAGTAAGAGAATGAATGCCAGTTAAATCTTTGATCTCCCGCAACCTCTGCTCAATTTGTAGTGCAGAGAAGCACTCACCTTTAATTGATGCAGTTCTTTTGCAATTGTACAAAATGGCCAATTCGCCAAACGCCTTGCCCACTCCTAATCGACCCAAGACCTTGCCCTCTTTGATGACCTCATATTCACCCTCCATGGATACATACAGATGGGATCCTGAGGGAAGAGAAACGGCCTTTAGCGTCCTAATTTTTCTGATATACATGCCAAGCTAAATCATCAATGATACCAGAGTCTCCTTCTCGAATGACATAGCTGCCAGCAGGAACCTTTTGAAGTTCCATATAATCCACCACCTCACGCATTTGAGATGGAGACAAGTTGGTGAGGAAATCATTTTCCGTCAAAGCCTCCTTAATCAATTGCTTGGAGCGGAAGTCTTTGTCCACCTTCGGGATGTTGACGGACTTCCCGGGGTCCAAGCTCTTTCCTGAGACACCCTGTTTCTTGGCCAACGAGAGCTGACCAGACATTGAGTATTGCTCTTGGATGGTGGTCAAGAGGTGGTCATCTCCCGTAGACATAATACTCGAGGCTTGCTGAAGGACACTCTAAAAGACGCCCAAAAATGAATATGAGTGCCTTGAAAGTACGTCACATTCACTAACCTTGAGCTTGTGAAGTTCTCGTTGTTGTTTGAGTATTTCGGCATCTTTCTTGGCTAACTTCCTCTGAAGGGACCGGATCTCGGCCTCGAAAGTGGCACAAGAGACGGATTTGTCCTTGAGCTCATTCTCGAGGTCTGAGATGAAACCCTTGAGCACATCTGCATCGTCCGAGTTTCGCGATTTGGTCATGATGAATTGGATTTTGGGACTCAGAAAGGCACTTTGCGATCTACTTGAAAGATAAAAATAAGAAATAATTGGAATGTTGATGACAGGTTTGGTGATTCGGTTTGCGATTGTTGCAAGGCTTATCAAAGTACCTTATAGATGAAGGTAAGTCGTCCTCTAGATCTTTGATGGGTGGAATCACATGAAGAAAATGGCCTCCAGTATTTGGCCTCCCAAATGAACTGAAATGAGATCAATTTACCATAATCCCTGTTTCAAACTGGATTTCACGGCACGACATAGTTTTGAATCAAGCAACAAAAGTTGAGATCGACGCAAAAAGGCCATTTTAACTTGAACAGCTTTTGCTATTCAACAAAGGCGTGCACACTTGTTTCCTTAGTTTTTACAAAAGTTGTCCTTGGTGATTCATTGAGAAAATTTCTTCACTTCCATTTACATAGCCGTGTTAGCTAACCATCACCAAATTCCCAACTAATAAAATGATTAACTATCATGCAATCTGAATAACGAAGCATTGTTCGAGTAGCATGTACCGTTGAATAAAATGTTAATCATTGGGACTATTGTAAAATAACACACTTTGTGGAAATCAATGTCAAAATACTAATTAGAAATGCAGAAATATGCTTCAAAAAATGTTCGTTAAAAAGGCTTACTCGCAAGCCATGCATATTGCATATTGATTATCTATTTCTATCCATTTCTTGATTTTGAGCAAAGCCTTCTCAAAAAGCATTCGTGTTTTTGCGCCATCTCGCGACATTATGGCTGAGAACCATATGCAGAGCGAAAAACAAATCAAACATGCTCTCCTCAGACGCCGGGAGTTCAAATCAAATCACTTCACCTTTTTGGGTTTTTGGAATTAGCTCATGGATAATGGAATTCGGATTTGCTTGAGTAAATCTTGTGCATATTTTAGGTTTTAGGACATATTTGTTTGCTTATTCTGACCACCTTTTACGAATGTTTTATGACATTTAATGGACACTTTTTCTGCAAATGTTGGCCGTTTCTAATCAATATGATAATGACAGTCACATATGCATCTACAAAACAGAATTATTTTCTAATATCATCATAGTTGGGTCGATACAAAAGATCAGAAATGATGATTACCTAAATAAGGTATTTTCTTTGCAATCGAACACTGCAACTTTGAAAACAAGTGTTTCGTACCACCTCACATAGTTCCCGTCATACAAGACTTATTTGTGCAATAAGTGGTGCCCGACAGAGGTAAAAATAGCGTTCTCAATAAAGCCGTCGTAAAAGATGGAAAGCTGTTTTTAAAGACCGGAGCAGAGTTAATTCTTCTGATGTCGTACCTGGGAGTTAACACTTAGGACAAACTTGATTATCCACAAACTAGTTTTTAAAACTTAGCCTAACTTTTTCAAGCCTTACCTGACTCAATCAAACTGAATCTAACTTAAAATAATAACAAACACCTTTAACTTCAAATCTAAACATTACATATATCCAGTGGCCATATAATTGAAAAACGGAGTGGCAACTAATTTGTGGCAAATAACGTGATCAGGCACTTCGACGTCATATGATACAAAAATACACTCCCCAAAATAGTGAGGTTCTTACGACAAAAATAATCGCTAATCTAGTTTCATTTTGAATACAGTGTACAAAGGATAAATAAACATCCTCCATAAAACGTGATCTTCGATTTGGTTGCTTAAATGGCATTGAAATACAAGTTTAATGTTGTCTCCAATGATAAGTTTGTCCCTTGCTCACTCTTTGATGTCGGGAAGGTTGGAAGATTTTCCCAATGAACTGTTTCCCAAGGAAGACACTCCAGAAGATGAAGACGAGGATGTGGAAGAACTGGAGGACTTGGAAGAGACAGAGACTTTAAACGGCTTTCCTATGATCACACCAATCTTGACCGCTTTTCTCGTCCGCTTTTTGTTCTTCAAAAATAATTGCAAGACCTAAAATTTAGAAGTGAGAGGACAATTCAAACCTGCAGAATAATAGGACATGAATGTCAGAGTGGAATTTTGAAAATATTCGGGGCTTGATAATCCCAATGCTTATTTGTCAGCTCTATCCTGGAGTGACATTAGCCTCATTATTGGGAAACACCTTCATTGACGTCAAAAACGGCCCGACATCTAAAGTAAAATAGTTGACCTCAATCGACACCAAGCAAGTCGAATCTCTCTCTTTTAGTGAATCATTTTGGGATTGATGAGCTTGGCCATGTCGTAAAGATCTAGACAAAATCCGAGCCAAAAACAATAGGGCGGTTTGGTGTCCTTCCCCTCTTCTCAGTCCCAGTGCGTGTGTCCGATTTTCGCCTCTATTCATGATTTTCAGCGCCTCTGCCCAGATCTAATCGGCCCCAGATAGGAGAAACGGTCCGTAAATTTTAGATAAGCTCATTTCTCATCTCAGACACGCTACACTGGGCACAAACACAATTGAAATTGTACTTTTGTTCGATTGCGAGGGTATGTTCGAGAAATCTGGTACAACTTTTGAGAGGTTGCGTGGTATGCTGTTTTTTTTCGAGTTTGTTTGTGAAGTATGAAAGATGAATCTTGAATGAAAAGGCTCATGCCTCAGTCCTTGTGATCAAACATAAAAAAAGGAGACGAAGAGTAAAAAAATGGCAATTCCAAATGGCCTTCCAAAATCTAGACAGACAGTTTGATCAATGGTAGTGCTTGTAGTTATTGGAAGATAGGTAAACTCAAACTTGTATAGAGAATTGCAGAGGACTTTCAACGAATGAATGATATGACTTACTCCATGAACAATTGGATAAGTGGACGCACAATGGACATGAAAATTTGACATTTTATCAACAGTTTGCCTCATCCCAAATGGGAAGATCATAAAGTATAAGCATTTGAACCCTCATTTTGACCAAACTTTGGCCCAAAATCTAGATAATGGAACTCAGAAGAGTTGGCCAAAACTCTGTTGTGATGATTGCATAAAATTCTAATTTTTTGCCTTTTCTGAGTCAGCTTTTGACGACATCACTTTTAGACAAACCATAACACACAAATATTTTCAAAGGTAGTTGGCGTCAATTGCAGCAATATGAATCTCTCATTTCTTTCATATTTTCTGATAAAGGACTCAGAGCTGCTTGAACCCAGACCAAGCCAATGTCGGCCAAAAGACCAATGGATACATCAGTAAATATTACTTGTCCTTGCTTACTCCCAACTATCGAAAGAAATGACAACTTTCATCATAAAATCCGATTTGAAAAAAGTTTGATAATAAAATACGGAGCAATTACATATGCCCAAAGTTGTCAATCTTAAGCATTGGGGTTGACATGCCCCTCGTAAACTTCAAGTTTTCTGTTGAAAGAACTGCAGGTGAGGACAAATATGTGCGTTCTCTGTTTCTAGATATTAAGACGAGTGAGATCGTTCGTTTGTAACTGGGAACTTGGCATGCTTTACTCGACTGTCCCATGCTACGATAATCCATTGAAGGTGACATTGTTTATCTTGGATTTTGTTGGGCGGTACCAGATTGATTCAAGAGTGACCTGGCTTGCTTACCCTATCGCTGAAACGGTGCAAGGGCTTATCAAGTGGTTTGATGGCAAAGCCTAGAGTCAATAAAGACACCCATGAAGCTCTTTCCGACCAACCGAAAGAATCCTTATCTGAACCAAAAAAGGGATCGTTCCATGATCAGACTCAATGTCCACAACTGACTTGAAGCATGGGACAAGAATTAAGGCGTCAAAAAACCAAAGTAAGATCTGAATAACAATCACGTTGGCCTTGTTCCATTTGGACCATAATCCTAAGGTACTGACAAGAAATGTCATATTAGCGAACGAATAAACCAAAAGCTAACCAACCCACTAAGGCCAACTAAACGCAAACAAACGCAGAGGAAGAAGGCCAGGCCGGTTCTGACCTTGATTTGATCCGATCATGCGAAGGGCCTTACCACAAAATGGTCTCGAAAAACTGGGACACAGCCAAACAATGGCTCTAACAAACAATGTCAACCAACTTATACCGATTTGTATATACATTGGAACACACCTTTTCCCCGGCTTATGCATTCTTAAAAGAGGGATTTAGAATTGGTCTTGGTTCACGTGACAATTCAAAAAAACAAAAAAATTGACTTGAACGTTTTTAGGTCTCCTGTTGGAGGCAAAAGAAAAGGCTTGCGTTTTACCATTATTTTTCATTGTCAAACTGGAGTCGTCTTAAATTCCTTTTACGATACTTGTAAAATAACACTGACTTCACGTATTTGATTACAATTTTGAGTTTTATTTCTATGTGTTTACTTCCTCACAAGGAGAGAACATTGCTAAATTGGCAACTCCTAGTCCTAATAAATACTGATCTCCATCTTCATAGACAACTGAGGACGACAAGTTCTCGCTCTTGCCGCCATCTAGTGATAGCAGTATAGGAATGCAGACGAAAATACAACTAGATCGCAACATGTCGAAGCAAAGCAAACAAGTGTTGGTTAAATTATTAGTTTGGGATATTAGCCATAGACAAGAGAGCCAAATGTTACTCGGAACGCAACATTGTCATGTGAGCCAAAAACACGAAAGAAGGAAGTTGTTCCATCCGGTTGATTATGGGACCCGTGGGGATCGTTAGGAGGGGATTTTGATGAATAGGTATTATCCATGTGGTCCATGAAAGCGGTTTTTCGATTGACCCATCTAGTCATGTCAAAGTCCATTAACATTAAAAAAAGATCCAAATATGGTACCTTAACAAACGCCCTGCCCTTAAGCAAATGGCAATTCCTTTTCATTCGTAATGTCAAGTTTCATGCCAAAAGGGACTACTTAATTTTATGACTGGAAAAGACGACAAATATTTTATGTTCTTTCACGATGGGGATGACTATCTGTCCTTTAATTAGCGTGCAGCGGACGTAGGTTAGAGCCTCGCTCGGTTTGCGAAGCCAGCCACCACACCGTCCTGTATTACATTTCCCACAGGAAGTGTCCTGCCCATATCAGGTTGGCTCTCCACCTGTGGGTAAGGTTAGCGCCAAAGAAGTTTCCTTGAGAAATCTTGAGAAGAGGAATTGAAGTGGGGACCTCTCTCCTCCTCGAAACCTATATTGACCATTGCGCCACATCTCCTCACTGGCATGGTCATATACTGCCCCACAAGTGATTGTGAACTGGGGCTTTTGCTAAGCCATTATAGGGAATAAAAACAGGCCAATGAAGTCATTCTCGTTTATGAAAACTGGCTTTCATGTGCATAATCTTGACGCTCATCCACGAAAAATGAAACCAACCACAACTGTTAGAAACTTTATTTCATGCTTGTCTGTTTACAAGCGGGTGGAAAGTAGAGATGTACTAGGCTGGAAACCAGTTCGAAACTCGAGAACTGCTGAAACGTATTTGGCCCAGACCACCTTGAGCTGGGTTTAAACTCTGGCTTGGCGCAGCTCGAAATCGGCGAGCTATGATACAACCCAGCTCAAAATCGACAAGACCATGCCTCAGCCTTGACCAAGCTCGACGGAGCTCAACTATGGCCCAGTTCAGTTTGACAACTTTTGTCTTTAACTGAAAGACAAGGCAAGAAAATATTACGCATGGCAATGAATGGTCTGTTGCAATCAACAATTTGGTTGCTACTCAGCTACTTGTTCAATGGTTTTGCCCGGTACTCCATTTTTCCTTATCTAGTACAAGAGGTTGGTGAAACCGCAATAAAACCTTGATAAAAGAAAGGTCACAAATCTGTTTTTTTTTTGTTTTTTCTGAATGGTACCATTGCCTAAAAGGAACTCTATGTTCTGTCTTTAATTGCACTTTTTAACCACCTAGTTTGGATTAAGACACTTTTGTGGTGCTACCTGACACGAGAACTAGAAACTAGACTGGCCAATAGGTCTATTGGTTTTTCCAGCTCAAACATAGCTCAGCCCAGACATGGGTTGGGTCAACTCCATCATGAGCCAGCTCGGACATGGGCTAGCTTGGATTTGGCCCAGCTCAGACTTGACTCAAAATATCAACCCAATCAACCCAGCTCAGCTTGAAACCTGTTTTTTGGCCTAGCCCAACTTGTGGGCTGGAAACTGTCGACCCAGCTCAGCTCGAAATGAGCCACCTTCCTCTTAGCTCAGCCCAGCCCGAAAATTCTTGGCTCATTACATCTTTAGTGGAAAGCAATTCACTAGTGAACAGAAAACAGATTGCGACCCACTAAACATTGGCCTCTAATTGTTTTGAGTCAAGATCATGCCTTGAAAATCTGTTATCCCAAACGAAGATTGCGTATGCAATGGCTACACTGCCTTTGCATGAGATTTATTCAGGTTTGGATTTCAAAAAGTTAATATGGTCAACACCTTCAACTTGTTTGCCGTTTATTGAGAGAACCTTCAGCTGGCCCTCACTCTTCTCTTCAAACTCGTTGGTATGAAAAGGTGAACTCGTCAAAGGTGTCTTGACCATGTCAACTTTCTTTAAGCCTAATTTTCATAACTTCATGCAAAGAAAACAACTGCCATTGAATACATAGTTATTCATCATTGTCTTGCCAAAGAGTAATATTTTTTTTCAATCGCATGAACATTTCCTCAGTTTAAAATTATCATTGCCATTTGAAAATTAAAATTTCAAACACGCCGAAAAATGTAGAGTAATGTTTACATTTTTTGGGGGGGGCCTTTACACGGGCTTTTCTAAACGCTCCAGGGAATGCACTCCTCAGTACTCTAAAATGAAAGCCTGTTAATGTTTAAATCATATTTGGTCTGTGAACAAATTTGAGCTGGCAGACCAAACTAGTCCTAGTACGTAGGGTTGATTTGGAATGCTAATTAAGAAATTGTCCAATTCTGACTTGAAAGATCAACAACAAATATGTATTCCTTACGAATGTCAGAGGGAAGCAAATTAAACAATAAAGGAGAATCGCCGATTACAGTCGCTATATTTGAGTGGGGCATGGAGCAATTTGCCCAATCTGCAGGATTTGCCCGATCCTCGTTTGTCTTAATTTAGAATTTAGAACAGTTGAAGTGATCCTATGGAAGTAATGTTATTCTAAAAACATTGAACAATGAAATCAGATGTGTTTCTGATATTGATTAATTTATTGTTTAGGGATTCAAAGTTATTGGGAATCGGAATCTAAGAGGGCAACCGATTCTCAAAGCGATCTTTTTTAACCTTTTTTCAGAATGATAAAAATTTTAAGATCATAAAGTTTTTTTAAATCATTTTTAACATTTTTACCAATTTTCACTAGCATTGCACCCCCTTGCGGAGTTTCCAGTCCATGATACAAGTTCTCTCACCTCATGAACATGTCTAACAAAGTTTCGATCAAATATCTTTGCTCGGTTGAGTGCCGAAAACCGCGAGCATTTGCCAGGGCACCTGTTTTGCGGTGAGTTCGGGGAATAGCATGCACTCGATTAGAAGTTTTAAGCCTCTCCAAGGACCGCTCGTTTTACACTGAAGTCTTGAAACGCAAGGACAATAAAGGCCAGAAAGTAGGTCACTTCGTGTGTTTCTATGCTCTCGCATGTACTTAGTGCACCGGGCAAGACGGAGTGGTGTGACACCCGTCACGGTCTTAAGATCCATTGGAGGCAAAAAATGCTCAGAAGGTTGGCCCTAGAAGACTAAACAAGGAAAAGGGACACGGTAGCTTAAAGCTTTTGAAAGGACGAATATTAAACACAAATAAAACCGCATCTTTTACAAGAAAATCAATTCAGAATTTGTTGTTTCTTCACCTTGTGAAACTCTTTGATAAAAAGAAATTATTTCTGTCCAAAATCCTACCTCTCGTGATGCAGGAAGGTCCCACCATTACTGAGATTTCCGCTACAGCAACCAGCTTACGTTTCAAGTTCTTCTGAAATACTTGCCAGACTAGGTCATGTCTTGATGGCATTTTTAACAAGCGTTTAATTTCAAATCATGAGTTTGTTCAGGCATACACAAAAAAACATGCTGTGGTGTCTTTTTCCATTAATCATTTGTGAATTTAATATAATCTGATAACAATTTTATGTCCTGCACGATATTTGTTGACATCATAGTCTTCAAACGTGAGAGGAAAAAGGCCATTCATAAAAAACAGATTGTGCTTTTGTGACTTTTTTTGCAATTGATATTGTCCTTGTCTGACCAAAAAATTCTGCCTTAAAAATAAGCATATTCTTAGTTTTTGAGATCTAAAACTTCTCAAAAGCATGCTATTTCAAATTAATCTTTAATGCACATAAGTTTGATCCAAAATAAGTCAAAATCTTATGGGCATTTGATTTTTAAGTACAAAAAAAAATCCAACGCAGGTTATAACTCCTTCATCATGGCATGTCACATTACCTTTATTTAGCGAGTTTCCTTGTGATTAATAGAAATGGAGTTTCTAGCACCTTAGTACAACAAAAATCTCACCTATTTTACTCAGGTTTGTATTCAGAAGTCATCTGATCCACCAACAAATTTGAGTTGGCAGACCTGGCTACTGCTTGAAAACAAACTTCATTTAGTAACCTTGCATGGTTTATAGCTCTTGTGTGTACTCTCTGCATGAAATTAGGTTGACTTATTAAATTGGGTCTACTTGAAGCATCAATTTGTGCACCAGTTTAGTGAAGACTTAGTTGCTGGACCTGTAATAATCAGAAGAAAAAAACAGATTCTGTCAACATCAAGGTGGTGACCAGTTTGGTGAATGAGGGATCTAAAGACATACATCTGGATTTCACTTGGAGGCTAGGTGTGGCCTCCACAATGGCCTTCATGTTCTCTTTATGATCTTTTACTTTGTTTTGCTTCAAACTACCTCATGTATAGGCTTGATGGCTGAGAAACCAAATTTGAAGGTAATTCATGTAAGCATGGGAAAGTGATAAGCCATGAACAAGGTAATGGAATCTGAGTAGAAGCTGACATTGAGAAGAAAAGAAAGGCTTACATTGATTACTCATGCAAAGGGGTTGCATGATAAGAGTTTAGTATGATTGTTTAAAACTTAAGAAAACACAAAAGGTTAATGTTCACTGCAATCATTTAACCTTTTGCAAGCCCACTGAACTAATTGGAGTTCAATGATGCAAAGTATATTCCAGATGCGGTGGAACAATCAATTGTGGGCAAGTTAATCTTCAAGTTGGATCCTCAATATGTTTTGCCCTTTTGGGCTCCAATCAGTTCAATTGGTTTGCAAAAGGTCAGACAGACCCGAAGTTGTTTTACTACAAGTATTGCAGGAATCAAATATCTCTTGATTTGTAAGAGACTAGAGAGGTGGGGAATGCATGAGTATAGTATTCAAAAAAGGTAAAAACGTATCTGATACTGTACGTTATCCAAAGTATTGTTAATCTTTGTTTAAATTATGGTCTTATGGTCAATTATTGTGACTACAGAGGCTTAATCTGAGTTTTGAGAGCACCTTCAATCCCTCGAAAATCAAATTAGTTCAGTTTAGATACTGAAGTCATCCTCTTTTGTTTCTCAAGCTTGTTAAGTTTGGGTGACTCAAATGTTCATTGGGAATAGGAAGGTGTTGATCCTACAGCAGGATTAAGTCAGACTTGGACAAGTTCTTGACCAAATGTGCCCTAAATTCAAGAGCCATTCAGTCCTGCCAAGTCTAATTTGTTGGTGGGTTATATATCAGAACAATTGGATGCTAAACGGTAGTAAAGATTTTTTTTTATCGTCAGCTAGAGAGAATTCCATTTCCAGCAACACTAAGAAAGTCCGTAAAAATCACCTGGTTTTGTAATGGTGGTCAC
>NC_081451.1:1097401-1098521 GCF_007210705.1 Tigriopus californicus
GAGCTGGAATTTTGTTCCAACGAAGCTTTTGAAATGAGAAACGTCAAGACGGCTCCCAAAATCGGTTTTCGTCAATCCTCTTGCTTTTCCTCTCAACGACAAAATGCAATGTTTTTCCTTGCATTGGTGGTCACGAACAAATTTTTGACCTAACTTTGAACTATCACTGGTTCTGACATCTACCAAGAAATACACATGTAAATGGTAGTGCAACCTATATGAATATAAGAATTAAGTAACCATAAAAAATACCAGGATCATTATTGGGTTATATGAGTAAAAACAACGACTTAACCTTTTTGCTGTTTTGTTAGATTTTGATGATGTTAACTTGTTGAACTTATTTTTTTCCCATTATTTGATTGAAGGAAAAGCTGTAAACACCATTCGAGCAACCGTGCTTCACCAAGACAGTAAGCCTAAGACCACGTAAAAGACGACGAGGGAAACGAGATCAGAAAATCGCTCAGTTCATCGAAGATGAAGTAAACGTAAACACGGATGCCCATTAAAGTCAAGTGAGAGGTGTGATTTCACGCATTTTTGCGGCAAGAACAGATATCTGTCAAGCAATGGGATATATGTTGATTCAAACTCCCTCGCGCTTTTTTTTACTTTACCATTTAGCTAACGCATAAAAAGGTGAAGCATTTAAGGTCAGCCTTTGGCCACACTGATGTCTGCTTCCATATTCATACGTGTCGGCACATTATTGACACACAAATTGGATCTCACACAATTGGCCAATAATTAAGTCATGCACAAAGCTTCTTTGTTTCCCCTTTTTGTGCGTCTCTCGTCTTAGTTTAACAAAACAAGTTTTATGATCAAGCACGTTTTTCACTTCATATGATCAATTTTCTTTTTGTGTTTTCCGCATCAAATGGGCAGGCGTCTAGGAATGTCATGGCGTAACAACACAGGCACAGCAAGCCATAGCTGACTTCAATAAGAATATATTTACTACAACAAAAATCCAAGATAGCGTTCTTTCCTGTTTCTGAAGTTACATTGGAACCTCAATCTATTCCAGATTTTAAGACCTGAAAATGAGAAATCATAGACCTCCAACAAAATTAGATGAGTAACAATTCATTCATTTGCTTTGTGGGAGCAAAAG
>NC_081451.1:1098553-1118730 GCF_007210705.1 Tigriopus californicus
ATGATTGCCGTAAACATACACTTTGCTTTACAAAGGAACCAAGTTCTTAAGATTTTATGGTAGTTTTTCCTACCACAGCACATACATTCTCTTACATCAAGCAGTACTTTGTTGTTTTATAGAGACATTTAAAGCTTGTTAAAATGTGACATTTCTAAAACAGGAAAAGTGAGATGCCATTTTCGTTTCAGGGCCTGAAAAAATCAGCAAATCTGCACACTCATCAAAACAAAAAGAGCTTAATCAAACCTCTTAGAAATGTAGCCAAGTTTCGAACAACTGCCTAGCAATTCAACAATTCTGTCCATTTCAAACTTGTGAAAGCAAATGAAAAAGAATTGCTCTCCCAGTAAAAAAGAGAGCGTGAAGAAGAAGAAAAACTTGCTTTATTGGCACGTTGCCCCTCATTTTGTGTTATCGTTGTTCATGCCTGTTTGCTGTACTCTCTTTCTCTAGGCCTGATGGCTGGATAGCTGAATGTAGGCCTATCATAAATTAGGCGTCTTCTGCCAGGCCTCATTAATATTTCATATTTGACCTACTTTAGTCCTGTAGCACGCACACTCGATCCATAGAATATAAATGTCTGTCCTTCACTTCGCTTCAATTGAAGATCAACCAACAAGCATTGAAACCGCTGGAAACGTGACCAAACCCTTCTCAATTGGATGCAAATTTGTTTCCCCTTGCCCTAGTCCAAACCGGATTCCAATGGCAAGAGTACCTTGCAATTTCAAGCCCAAGTTTGACCAAGGAAGAAAAAGACGTTCAACTCACCTGTCAGCAAGTCCGGAATGGAGTATTTCCAACGCGAGTTTGGTTGCTCGCCAATGGATATCTAGAAGGAGATTGGCCAGATTTCTGAAATTGACAGTCAGCAGAGTTCTTGTTTTGAAGGCGAAAAATAGCCTCACACAGACACCAATCACACCGTGGTCGAGTGTCAACCTTCCATGGTCAAAGTAGGAGATCAGTCACCGAGTCCTGAAGGAGGAATAATGTGCCAGCCGATCTCAAATGATTGTTGTTATTGGGACGGATTTATTTCCGTTCAGGCACTGCTGTGATGAGGTTGATTTCATTCGTCTGGAGGTGAACGAGCAAGCCAGCGACTGACTGACTGACTAAGCGAGTGAGAGAGAACGAGAGAGGGGGAAATAATCTTTCGTTGATTGTAACAAATCATGAGGGAAAGCATGGGCACACTCACAAACAAACGAGCTCACCAGTCAGTCAGGCATTCAGTCAGTCAGTCAGTCGGTCCTTCACTCGATCCGTGGATCCGTTCTTGAAGGGGAAAAGGTGCGCCAAACGCAAGTTATTACATAAAGGTTCCGGCTTCATCATGACCAATAGCTGCAAATAAGCTTGTGGTGAGCAACTGCAAATCTGTTGCGTTGATTCTTTGCGTAGATTCTTCAAAGGAAAGCTAACAGATAATTAGTGGTAGAACTTGGCTGATGATTGAATAAATTTAAACAAGTGCCTTCAATGAATTATGTGCATTGGGATGATTTGGGCACTAAATGGTTTGAGTGCATGTTTCTATTCACTCAGAATAGATATTAAAGATAGACAATACATATTTTGTTGAAAAAAGATGTCGAGAAATGCTCCTTTCCACAATAGTTCCATGATAGATGAAGATTGAAGTTCTTTTCCTTTCAGCATCTTTCTCATTTGAATACAACTGAAAGCAATCCCGTCCTCTTTGCTTCATGCTTGCTAGGATGAAAAGTCAAACTCAGTCAACTGTATTGATTTTCTTTAAGCCTCATTTCAAAGAATTTAAAGCAATGAGGAAAATTGTTTTCCTGTCAATGCTTTCTCATTTGAATACAACTTAAAGCAACCCCTTGCTCCTTGCTTCGTACTTGCCAGGATGAAAAGTCAAATTTAGTCAGCTATATTGACTTTCTTCAAGGCTCATTTTTGAACATTTAAAGCAATGAAAACAACTGCCATTGAATGACTAGCTATTTCTTTTTGGATACTGTTACACCTTTAACTTGAGTGCTGTGTTTAAAAGCAGAAGACCTGTTTGCATCTTCTTCCTCAAGTTGGAATTCATAAGGTATCCAAAACACAAGGAACAAAAACTCACCTTTCATCATCATTCCTCACACGAAGGTTTGGATTGTCGCAAACTCTCTCAAAATTCACTAGGGGGCGCTTTCGCGACGCCAGAACCTGCATGCCATAACCTAGTACCTATTACTCGCTCAGACAAGTCGCTCTAAGTGCTCGCGTCTTTAGCCTTCCAAGGTTGAGCCCCTGACTTGGGAAAGCGGGATCTGGAGAGGCGTTCAGAGCGTTAAAAGCGAGCGGCGTGTTTTCCACGTTCGCATTTGTTCCACTTCTTGCTTCAGTTCTTCTACCTTTTTTTCCAATGGGCCGGCCTTTTGTTGCGGTGTGAAACCTGTACAATCACCTTCTTCTGAATGCAGGGGCCCGCTGCCCTATGTAAGGATAGAGAACATAGGGTGGGTAGGTAGGTGGATACGATACATGATCATAGACGGAGAGCAGCCCTCTAACCGAGACATGAGCTCACACGTCCCCCCAGAGCTTGATTATACCTGAATATGCGGTAACGATGTGACAATGTCTCGCTAGTGACAAGATTGCCTCTTCTTGAACAGTCCAAATATACTTTGTTTTCACAATAAGAACTGGTTGAGAGAGGAAATATCCGGCTTTTGGTACTTTTGATGACTGCAATCGCTTTTTACGATGTTCAATAACCCGTTTGTTTCAGATTCATAAGGATACACAAATATCTTTTCATCAGGCATCATCAGAAGTTGCCCCAAAACAGGTTTGAACTAAAGTGCTGAGGCGTGTTATATTCTAAAACCCCGATTTATATGTACTTTTGTGTGTAATGAGGTATGCAACATGCGATATGTCAAGAACAAAACTCATATTCAATTGAATCAAATCACAATACAAACGATGAATATACATCGTCAAATTTTGACACCGATTAGGTCTTTGTCAATGCCATGATACGGATCCACAGGCATGAAAATGTTTAAAGTTTTGACGGAAATATCTGAAGATATATTTTTATATTATTTTAGCTCACAAAACCACAAGGAACAACTTTTGTTTTATCGTTTTAACTAAAATTTTCAGGAGCCTAATTGACGAAAATTGGTAGCACACTTGGTCAGTACGTATTTAGAAATTATGACGGATCAGTTCCACCATTTCTTAGTGAAACGGATTTAATCGCACAATTTTCATCGTTTCTAGCTCTAAAAAATCTCAGCTATATCCAAAGTTAAATTCATAAAGAATTGGTACACATCTTCAATATCACAAAGGTAAACGATTATTTTTCTCATTCTCGCATAATCTTAAAACTGCTCAAAATGGCACTTAAAACACCCCTAGAGTCTACTTAATGAAATTTATTTTTTAATCTTTAAAATGACACTAAGTTACACTTTTACTTGAACTCTGGAGACAATACAATAGGCAGTTTTATAGATTTGGACTTTTCGTGAAGACTTTGTTGAAACTGATTAAAAACTGCTCTTTTGAGGCTTCATTGTTTGTATGAAATTTTTAATGATTGTTGAACTCCATGTGCCCTCAATGGTTCTAAAAAAAAATCCGAAACGTTGTATCTTTAAAGGATTTTGAATAAAGTTAAGCAACATTTTAAGCTATTTTAATTAAGTTAATGCAAAGAAATACATTTAAAAAAATAGTGTTCTTATGTTGAAAATCTGTATCAATTCCTTGGAAATCTAAGCGAACATATAATTGGGGCAATTTGGAGTTTAAAACGATGAAAATTGGACCATTAAATCTGGTGCAACAAAGAAGTGATTGAATAAGTCTGATCATATTTTCGAACTACGTGCTAACTAAGTGTGCTCCCAATTTTCATTAATCATGTTTTCAAGTTTGATATCCCTTTTAGGAACTTAAGTTTTTCATGAGGGCTAGAAGTCGATCAAGCAAAACATCCAAAGTTGCTCTTTATGCTCTTTCTTTTGAGCTAGATAAATGCCAAAATATATTTTATGTCGTACTAGGAATTTCTAGGAAAAGCTGATATGACTTTTTGACCACCGAGGACAATTATGGACGATTTGGTTTACTACAGAAGTCATTTTGGCTTGCATTTTACAGGCTTTTCTAACCGCTTCAGGGAATGCAATCCCCAATAGTGTATATTTTTTCTTTCTTGCGGACTTCCTTACTACTACTGCTACTGGGATTGGAATCCCAGCACTTCAAGACGAGAAATTTATTCATCATACTGAACTTTTATTGATATACAGTATGTATATATTATTTGATCGACCAACGAATTAGAGTTGATTGATTTGGCTAACCCTTGAATATAAGGTTGATCGGGAATTTTAGTCAAAACTTGTCCAAGTCTGACTTCAATCTTGCTACTGGATCAAAAGTGCCTACGTATTCCTTACGAATATTAGAGGGAAGCAATTCAACCAATGGAGGAGCCCGAGAAAGACGAGAAGTGGACTTCATTGTTTAAAATAGCCTGGATTCTCGAGGGCTTGAAGGTGCTCTCAAAACGCACATTAAGCCTCTTCGGTCACTAGAGTTGACCCTAAATCCTGGGTTGGAACAATGGAGGAGCCCGAGAAAGACGAGAAGTGGACTTCATTGTTTAAAATAGCCTGGATTCTCGAGGGCTTGAAGGTGCTCTCAAAACGCATATTAAGCGTCGACGGTCACTAGAGTTGACCCTAAATCCTGGGTTGGAACAAAGCTCATGGATGCTTTTGAAGACATACAGTATCAGATACCTTTCGTGGCTTTTCTGAACACTGTACAGTCCCAACTTTTTTAGTCTCTCCCAATACGAGACCTCTCTCATTCCTGTGATGTTCCTAGTGAAACATCTTTGGACCTGCTCGAGCTTTTGCAAACCTGCTGAACTTATTGGAGCCAAAATGGGCGAGGCATATGCAAGATGCTGCTCGACAATCGACTTGTACAGAGTTAGCATCGTGATACTTTCTCTGGACTTAAATGTGCGATATATCCAACCACACATTTGAAAAGCTTTACCCACCTTCAACTGGATATGCTCATCGAACTTTCCATCATTTTAGAGCATTACGCCTAAATCATTCATGGATGAGACCTGCAGGTCTGGGGGTCCCAGAAGGCCACGTTATGTGCCTTGAGGAGGTTAAGGGTTTTCTTGGCCTTGTCCTGCTGGAAAATAAACTCGCCCCCCCCCCAGATCGGCCTTCATCCACGGAATGACCACGGTCTCCAGGACATCGCAGTAGCTGTCGGCACCCACCCTCTCCTTGGGGTCGAAGAAGAAGGGTGGCATCACGGGCCCGTTGCTCCCGACAACCCCCAGGGTTATGACAGACGCTGGAAACTTGGTGGTGTAAACATGGGGAACATTGGACCTGTCTGTGGCCTTCCAGCCGTCATTTTGTACGTTATAGGACCTGTCAACTGTCCAGTTCTTCTTGTCGCTGAAGAAGACCATTCTTCTGCCGTGGGACTTCAGGTCGTTCAAGAGTTTTGTCACATTCAAGGTCCTCTTCTCCTTCATGGCGTCAGTTAGGATATGGCGAGTGGTAAGCTTGTAATTGGAAATCTTCAGGTCGTTTTTGATGGCCCGGTTGACCGTGGACATGCTCACATTACGATTCTTTGCAGAGAGTCGACATTGGAGTCCCTGGACTGGCCTTGATGGACTTTTTGAGGGCGGCTACACATTTGGGCGTCCTCTTCGTGTCACTTCTGGGTGGATGAGGCTTTCTCTTGGTCATATCCTCCTCTCTCCATCTCTTGAAGACGTCATACACGGTGCTCCTGGGGTACCCCAAGGCCTTTGTGATGGCAGCGGGACCATGGCCCGCGCGAGCAAGTTTGAGCACGACAAACCTTTTCTTATCCTACATTTTAATTTGTTGACATTATTTGCTGAAAACGGTATGATTTGAAAGCTGATAACTCAACGTTTCAAATGAGACCCAAAAGTACTCTCCAACAAGTCTACTTTTGGATCTGGATGTTGTTAAAAAATGTCTGGATTTAGGTGAAATACCCTGTTCTAAGCTTTTGAAGCGGGGCAACGAATATCATAAAAAGGAGGGGCCCTAAGATAGAGCTTTGGGGAACGCCTGACATGACATCATGTATGTCACTAAGAGATCCCTCGACCTTAACCAAACGCTTCCAACCTGAAACGAAACTTGTTAGCCAATTCTTTTCAAATGGCCCTGATCTGATCCAGTACGTCCATGTGACACTTAGCAATCTGTCAAATCATCATGTTCGTGAGAAAGGGTCGAACATTACTCAAAGGCCGGGGTGCACTGGAGTAAAACTGGCCGAAAAGTCTGTTCTGGCAAAAGTCAAGTTCAAAGATGAACATTGGTCGTTGATTATAAAAAGAGTAGAGAAGCTTGATCTGGTTTCAAAGCTGAAACAGGAATCTTCCATGGACGTAGCCTGAGACAAGATTTATTTCAGTTTTTGAGGATGTTTGTCCACTTCAGCTATCCTGAATGTGTTCCGAAAGGAGGAAAACATTTTAAAATTCCGAAGTTTAGAGAGCAATTGCTCAAAAACAGTTGCAAACTAGGAAAAAGCTCTAGAACAATTGATTCCAGTAGCTGCGGCTGTTCTCCAAACAAATTGGATTTGGATTTGATTCAGAGTAAGATTAAGGCCTCTGTCGAAAATGACCAGCCGCAAACTGAGAGTAAGGTGGTTCAGGAGGTCAGGTCGAATCCCAAGGCTTTTTTTCTCTTATGCGAACTCTAAGAGAAAGATGAAACACCCTGTGGGGCCTTTGAGGTCGACGGTGAAGCCATAGACAATGGATAGGCTATGACTAAGGGTAGGAAAGAGAGGGGGGGCGGGGTAAATTAAGTTTTAACCTATTTCGGTCAATTATAGGAAAAAAAGAAACTTTTCACGAATTTCGACCATTAAATAACCTAAAACCGAGGTATTTTTTAAGGGGAAATTTAGGACAAATAAAGGAAGAAAGTTTAGGTCTACGTAGGAGGACAATGTTTACCCCGATCAATGATTTGCTTGACATTGATCCCCCCAAGCTTTCGTTAAGAGTAACTGTTGAGCACATTGGGGCATACCGTATTATAAGTGCTCTAACTAGAGGGCTAATCCTCTACGTAGATCTAGCATCTATGGTCTAGTGGCGATTGGTAACCCTCCCAAAATAATGTTCGAAAATGTCAATAAGGGCACTCTTGAGGTCAGAACCAAAACAAAGGGCCTGCTGAAGACTGGGAAGAGGTTGAGGGAAGTGGACAGCGAGCCCTTTGGTGTCCATCCTCGAACCATAAGTGAGTGGAGTATCACATTCAAAAACAGCGAACCCCTTAACGGCAGACAAGACCAAGGGCGAGGGAAGATCTGGGATTACAGGAGTTAGTCTTCAAATGTCTAAAATGCAGTGGGTTGCCAATATCCATTAGACTAAATCTGGATCATTCATTGTATGGTGTAAGGTTTTTCAATCGACTCTTTTCACGAAAAGTTGAGACTCAAAATGCTCAAGCGATTGTTTGAGGGCGGGGGAAGGATTTTCAGGATTTCACATTCAAAACCAACGACCTGATGATGACTCAAAAGAAGCCGAAGGAACTGGGTCAGCCTTTCGGTGTCCATCCTCAAACCATTGATGAGTAGAGAACTTTATGCAAGAACGCTGAATCCCTTTACAATAGACCAAACCCAGGGCAAATATCTGGGGTTACGAGAGCCAGTCTTTCGATGGCCCAAAGGCAATTTCCTTTCGACTGCAATTGGATCATTCGTAGTTTTTGAATAGTCCCTTTGAAGGAATCTACCAAATTTTACCTTGAAAATACCATTACGAACCTTTTTTTCACTTATTTTTACGTTTTCGGAGCTCATTTTGGCTGATTTTCATAACTTAAAAACAACTATTTTAATCAAAATATCAAACTATTTTCCGACCCTCAGTTAGGGCTCATATGCTTGAAGATCAGTTCTCTAGTGTGTTTTCAACTCCAAAGAGCTTAGGAACAAGAGCCCATTGCTCTATTGATGAGTTTGTTGAAATGGGCAAGGCGAGTCAAATTGAGCAATTTGATGATCTCATAGTTGCAGATCAAGATGCTTTAGAGGCCATCAGGGACTTGAGGCTTTCGAGCTCTCCTGGTCCTGATGGCGTGACATCTCAGTTTCTGATGAGATGCTCACTGGTTCTTGCTCCTGTTTTCTCGTACTTGATGCGTTGCATCTTGGACCAGGGCATATTCCCCTCTTCTCTGAAGCTAGCTCATGTTGTTCCAATTTTTAAAGGGGGGGGGTTAAGTCGCTCCCCAGTAACTATAGAACGATTTCTCTCACTGCGAATATTGCGAAGGTGTTTGAGAAGATCATCAAGTCCAATTTCATAGAGTTTCTTCATATCTAGGAAGCCCTTCCTCCTTGTTAGCATTTTAGCACAATTACTAATTGATCATATACATGAAACAAATCGTTGAGGAACTAGAATGAGTGTTGGAACGAAATCCTTTGGAATTAATGAAGACTTAAAGCATGCCCCAACCAGAGAGTGGGACCCAATCCCTAAGGAAACTCTCCGTGTCTTTTGTGAAGCAACCCGTAGCCGCCCTCAAAATATGATCGCCGCTAAAGGTGGCCACTTTTAGTGAACCTTTTTTTTCTTGAATCAAGTCAGGTAATTGAAGAGCCCAAAATTTAAAATTCAGTCTTTGTGAAGATATTCGTACTTGTTAGTAATAGATAATCCTGTCCACACTATAAGCGTGCTAATTACAATAGGCACCCTACGCTACACGAAATGTGGTTTACGTTCTAAACTTCAGAGGGCGCTTTGTGACCCAACCTCTACCGAAAAAGGGCCGCTTAGGCCGATTCCTCTTCATTGAATTGAAATGCGTCTAAATTGTTTTCTTGCTGAATTCTATCAAAAAAGACCCAAGTCGCGTAATGTCCGTAAAAGAAATTGCATTCATGACGTGTCATAAGCACTTTGTTTAGCACTCTACCTTGCCTCCTTCCCAATTCAATTGGCCTGTCTGACGTTGGAAATAAGGAAATTTGGAAAATTGCCACCATGTTTATCTTATCTTTTCATTGTATGACATTCTTTGTTACGCTTGCAAAATCCATTTGTTAACAGATCAATGATGGAAGACTCTTTGTGACAGTGAAAATGCCACCAGACAGACCTGATATTCTTTGATTTCATGATAAGCATAAGTTTAGTACCCGACACGTGTCTCTGTTTAATCATCATTCAAAGCCTTCATTGACCGTTCCCAATGATGCACCCATGGGTCCCTCGTCAGGATTGGACTTATTCCCTTCCCCTCGGGCAAAGAGAAGGAACACATCTTCCAAGGAGGTCTCATTTAGCGCGTAGTCTTGAACAAACGGGAAGTTCACTTTGGCTTCCTGCATCGATTGGAACAGAACGTACCACGGGGTATTGACATCCGGAATATGGAAATGAACATAGTCCTACAAGAGAAGTAGGAGATCTTTGAATGGAGGCCATGAACATGAACTTATTTTTTTGCAAAGTATATAAACGATTAAAAAGGGATCCATTTGTGGCTCTAAAATCGGGTTTATATTCATTACAAAATAAAAGGTGAATTCATTCATTCAGAACTTCCTTAGTCACGCCCACTCTGTGGTACAGCAATAGCTGCTTCATAAAAAACGTTCCGTAATATTGATAGTTCTTACAACTCATCCAAATAGTCCATTTCATTGAGGGGAGACCGCGCCCTCTACTTCGTCTGGGTGCTAAAAAAGAGATGTAGAAACGAGAGAACACGCTCTACAATGCCAGTTTTTTTATCAAGGGATTATTTGGTGAACAATTTATTGCATAAGTATTTTGACACAAGGAAGAACCCAACGCCTCTTCTAGGAGACCCTTCAAATCCTTTGTGGGTAAAAATTTGAACGATTATGACACATAAGTAGGAATTAGACAGGATTCAATGTTTGATAACACAATATGACTTTTGCAATCATCATTTCTAACAATATAGTACTTTGAAAAGCACAGTTTCACAAGTTTTTGATTACTACCTTTAAAACCATCACTTTCTCTAGGCATTAGTTTAGGTTTTCAAGACAATGGATTGGAAAAAGATCACAAGATGTCGCTTATTTGCTACAACTACACAACAAATAGTTTCTTGTTTTTTTCAATGTGGAGGTCAACAGTGCTTATAATCTTTCTTTTTTAGGATTAGAAAGGTCTCTCCGGAAGGTTGGTCGTGTATTTATGGCGTTCAAATGTATCAACAATAAGTTGTTCAACGAAAAATACCTCGTTCAAATCAAGCATCTTGGAGCGTATTCTCATGCTTTTACGTTTTGGTGTACGCAACTAGATGAGGAAACTATGCATGTCATATTGTCAAGAATTGCAGTGAATTATCCAAAAAATCTTCTTGGAGCCTCTTTCTGTCGACTTATTGTAGACACCGTCAATCCTTCAATGCTGACACGCCTCTGCTCAACTCACCTTGTGCTCGTCTTTGACAACAATGGAGGGAAACTTTTGAGTCATGAAGCCTTTGATTTTGCTTTTGGATTCGTCAGATTGATAATTGGGGTGAGATTGATTCATTTTCATGATCACAGTGAATCCCTGGCCGAATTTATTTTTCAAATGTTGTGGCCCGCCCATGCAACGGAATTGGCCCCGGACCATGATAGAAATTCGGTCACATAGAGCCTCACACTCCTCCATGCTGAAATAAATCAACGTTTTCAAGATGACGGCGGCAAATTTAGAAGCTATCGCCATCTACCGTTAGAACGCCTTACTTCTTATTATATCACATCTTGGGACATTGAAGCTGAAAAAATACGTTTACGTGGCCACATATTTTGTCCAAGTCACTTACTGCCTTCTTTTTAATCAAGTAATGGAATAAATGTAATAAAAACAAAATATTGTCTCATAATCGAGGGTTTGTTTGACTACTCAATTACCCAACTCACCCAACATGGCAATACATTTATTTTCAATGACCTTGTTAAGTAATATAACAAGAAACATGTGACGCTCAATTTAAATGTGTTATTGTTCTTCCAAATCCCGTTTGACGAACCATCGCTGTTTTCATTACATGTTTTACAACTCCAAGCATCACTAATGGTATTTTTTTCCAACAAATAAAAATCAATTGGAACCGTTTTTTCCACATTTTCAGGGAAATAGAATAATCTTCAATGATGAACATTTGGGTTGTCACAAGTTCAATTCCAAAACTTAGGGACATAATGCTTTGCATCAACATTTAGCCGGAAGGTTTATTTTTTTCTCACAAACCTTTCTACCCCGCTACAAGGCATGTAATCCCCCAGCACTATCAAAATTTGAAACAAAAAATATGAAAACTGTGACATGGGCCTTTATTACATTGATTAAGATTTTGTTTGATCGGTTTGATCTTCTATTTTTGGGTGGATGGGTTTGGCAATCTTTGTCTTTTTATAAAAAAAAGACAGCATCTTTTTTACTACTTTCCGCACAAAGCTAAGAAATATAAGTCGAACTTTTACCTTAAAACGAGGGTGAATATCTATGTTTATCTTTTTCCCGCTCAAAACCCACGGTTGGCCAAAAAAGAATCAAAAATTGTCAATATATCATAAAGTTGCAAAAAAGGAAGAGGAAAAATACGAGATCTTCAGTTTTTGGTGTTTTTTTTTTATAATTCATCCGTGCATTAACCATCATTATATGCGGTTACCTTGATATATTTACAATAAATGGACCTCATTTTACCTGTGAGAAGTCAAAACGACGGATTGGCCTCGGTTTTTGATAGATGTTATGGCATCCCACAGTTTCCGCCGAGCCACGGGATCCACCCCCGTACTTGGTTCGTCCAGGAAAATAATGGGCGGGTCACCCACCAAGGCTTGAGCCACGTTCAGCTTCCTCTTGTTCCCACCACTGTATTGGCCACATTTTCGGTCCGCATACTGCATCAAACCTGAATTAGATAGGGTAAACGTTATTCTCCACCGATTAGTTGGCGGTGCTACTTTGTTAAACTTAACCTAACCTTATCAAACCTAACCTAACCTTATCTAACCTAACCCAACCTAACCTAACACGATATTGATAGCCTTTAAGGTCTCTCTCCAAGTCTTTCTACCAGTTTGTCACAAATTTAAAAATGAGCACCGCCAACTAATAACGTTTATCATTAGATAGAGGACTGTAAACGAGTCCTGGAAAATAACTCTAGTACTTATGCTTACTTTCTCAAAAACGTATTGATAACGGTTCAAAAATTTTTCCTTTGAATATTCCAAAAGAGATTCACACACCTACTGCATTATTTCATTGGCAATTCAAGCGACAAATGTGACAAGTATCAAGTATGGGGACGTTTAGGCAAGCTCTGGCAGGTTCGTTTGTTTGCTGGTACCAGAGTCAGGGATGCAATTTTGGGGCTTCAAACACGGCTTTTAGAAGCTGACCCATCTTTTGTATTGGTATATGAGGAAAGGTCAGCTTCGTTGAAACCAGTTTGAAACGCCAATTTTGCATCACTGGCATTGGCAGGCAAGTTTGTTTGCTGGGACCAGCGCTTGCCTGAATGTCCGAATTGGACTTTGAAGCAGGGACGGAATATGACGTCACCGTCAACTTTTGAGGGGTGGGTCACATGTACTTTTAAGGCTTAATAGTTCTTTGTAAAGGGATTGAATTACAATTCCAACTCATTTATTCATCAAAGGAATGGGTCATGTAGCATTGCAATGTAATAAACTGTCACAGTATTACCCATTAACATGCTTAAAAATAGGTTTTAACTGAAAAAGCTGTTTTTGCACTTTCCTGTATTTTAGTTTTCTAATTTTACAACACATATTTTAAACCTTAGAAGTACTTTTGCATCTTGGGTTCTTAGTAGCTCCACTGTTTTGAAAAGTACGCCAGGGACCTCCCTAAATTTGTTGTGAAAACATCACACCGCTGCCACTTAAAGAAGTCAATGTAACCAACCCGCCTGCCTATAAATTCCATCCATCCGTTTCATCTAGCTCTGCCTCTGTTTTATCATTGCATCTTTTGGTGATATACCATGTTAAAGTTTGGGACGAAGTTTTGTTTGAGTACTTCTCTTATAAAAGTCAAACACATCTTAACATAAGATAAATGATTGATTTTGTAATAATTCGCCGTTTGTCAATTACACTAAATTGGAGAAAAAGGAAATTTTATCTTTATCACATATTCAAACTTATTTAAATTACAAAATATTTCTCTAATCATTTCACTCTGACAATAACAATATGGAGATTTCTTTTCATTTTGCAATATTGAAGATAGACTGATTGGCTAGACCAGCATCTTGTACAAGTGGCAGCGGGAACAAGACAAGAATCTTCTCACCATAGATACATATACGTATACTCATTAGTCATTAACATGCTTAAAAAGTACTTTTTTAGCCGAAAAAGGTGTTTTTGGCCTAATTTTTCAGTATTAGCGTTTTCTATTTAGACAAAACATATTTTGAAACCTTAAAAAAAGTTTTTTTTTTCTCTCTAATATTGCACATTGAATCTTGGGTTTTTAGTACCTCTAATGTTTTGACAAGGACCCCCGTGACCTCTCAAAATTTGTGCCGACTTCATGGGACAGCTGCTGCTTAAAAAAACCAACAATAGATCTAACCAATTTGCAGATTGCCGCTAGGATTCAATCCAGTATTGCTGAGATCGGTCCCTGATTGTTTTTTGGGGGGGGGTCAGAAAGTGCTTCTAGATCTGACCCCCCGAAAAACAATCGGAGACCAATCTCAGCAGTATTGGATTGAAAGTTTGTTCGTAGGCAGATTGGTTCGTATCAACAGATAGTTAAATGCCGGTTTGGAGGAAACAATCATTTACAATCACACTTTAGTTAGAGTCATAAAAAGCATCGTGTACTTCGGGAGCCAAGATGTGACCCTAATCGTGTTACTTACCAACAAATTCAATCCATTTGTTCACTTCCTCCTGCATTCTTCTCTTAGGGACTCCACGGATATGTGCAAAAAGGTTCAGAATCTCTCTTCCAGTGAGTACATCGATGATGGAGTCAAATTGCGGACAATATCCAATTTGGCGCAAATATTTGCGCCGGTTAGAACCCAAATCCTGGCCGTAGAGAATGCTTTGACCCTCGGTCATGTACTCGTCACCGGTCAACATACGGAATGAGGTGGTTTTCCCGGCCCCATTCACGCCCAAGAAACCAAAACATTCCCCTGAAGACATTTGAAAGTTTATTGTAGGAAATCGCCTCTGAACTCACGGTGCTGTTTTCCTCTAAAATAGCCTATTCAAGTTAGTAAAGTCAATACACACATCCAGGGCACAATGCGGGGCAAAAGTATACAGACATGAATATATTAGCTTAAAAAGCTTTTTAACGAATTCAAATATTCAAAACCTATACCTGTTGAAATAGTTGAGCACTTTGGAAAGACAATCAAAGTATGGAGCACTTAAATTAAAACCAAAAGTTCGAAATTCTAATGACGCTGGATTCAAATGTGATCTTCATCAATTGGAGGCTGGCAAGATCATATTGGAGGATACAAATCCGTATCTAGAAATGCCTTTTCAAATCAAATTCATTACCTCACTTAGTAACACATAAAAAAAAGAACAAGCAGAATGTTCATTTTACAACAAAAAGACCAAGTAAAAATTTGTGAGCATAAAACAATCCTGCAAATGTGGATCCTTTACTAAGCTGGGTTCATATCATAGCATCAAATAAGTTGTCCCGTAGAGAGATTAAAAAAAGGTCTCAACTTAAAAGGCTTATCAAGACGAAAACACCACCGTGCTTATCGTGTTTCATTTACCATGTTTGATAGTGAAGCTGAGTCCTCGGACCGCCCTAAACTTCCCGAAGTTCTTTGCCAAATTATTGACAATCAGCGCGGCAGATTCCGGTTCCTGAAGTGCTTTCAGTGCTTGGTCCTGCTCATCAGTCACATCCTGGTCCAACAGGGGTTCAGGTTCATAGATGGGCTTGGAGCGACAAACCCAGTTGTAAACTTGAGCATAACCTCTTTGAAGGTAACCAGATTCCAAACCATAGAGTAAGCACAGCAAGATGACCGAGTCCAGAGCCAAGTAGAGGAGGTCAATATTGATCCCTGCACGAGATCTGTTAATTTCTGACACCCTGATTTGAACGACAATTCCGGTTTATGCTTACCCTTGACTCTATCGAAGGAGAAGAGGGGTTCCTGATAAGGACAAGGAGGCGTTTGGTAGGTCACGATCTCATTGTAGTTATTCTCATAAGTGACATTGGTATTACAGATGGCATTGGTCTGGTTGAGTACGAAGCGTTCGTCACAACAGGAAGCCACATTCAGGTTGATTTGCCACCCGTTGTCGGGATCCAATAAAGACGGATTGTTGGCGAATGATCGGCACAATGTGTTTAAAGCATCAGAGGGGATGTTATTCATGCATCGGCCATTCTCTTCTGATACCTAGGAAGACTTTGGGTCATATTCAATTTTCAAGTCAATCTATACCGTCTCATGCTCAATCTGTACCTGAGTGATGGCCATAATGGCTCGGGTCATGGGCATGGCCGAGAAGAGGCCGATTGAGTAGCGAAGACAGTCACTGATCAGGCCCAAATTGGGACCCGACGAATTGGTACTTAAATATTCGGTCTCGTCCAAGACCTCGTAATCCACCAGACTCATGAACCAAACTCCATTAGGGATGACCACACCTGTTGGAATGAGTAGCAGCTGTTTATCTAGTTATAAGCAGCGGGGAACCTCTTGTGTTATATGGAGACATCCTTCAACAATATTGGCACATCTTCCATTCAATGCAAATCGTTCCTATGGCTGATGTACAAGATGCATTCAAAATCAAAATGCGTTTTCTTCATATCTTTTTATTTATTGGTTTAATAGATTGAGATTTGAAAATTGAAACATATCACCGCCCATTGTGGGTAGCTTTTGATTTCTTTTACTTTCTGCTTCGGCTGACCATGATTTAATATTTTCCATTTTGACAAGATCAATTGAGACATTGAAGGAGCAAAGGAAGATGACGTCACAGTGAAAACCTCAGAGGTCACTCATACTTTTAAGGCCCAATAGTTCTTTGTTAAGGGGTTACATTAGAATTTCAGTTCGTCTAGCCTTGAGAGGAATGGCTCATGTTAAATTGCATTTAATACATTGTCACAGTATTGCTCATTAACATCCTTCAAAAATACTTTTTTCCGAAAAACTATTTTTGGCCTTTTTTTTCCTGCACTTATTTTTCCTAACCCATGATTTAGTGTCAATTCTAGTGACCGTAGAGGCTTAATGCGCGATTTGAGAGCACCTTCAAGCTCTCGAGAATCTAGGCTAGTTCGAACAATGAAGTCCACATCCCTTCTTTCTCGGGCTCCTTCATTGTTTATTTTTTTATTGTTTTTGGTTTGGTTTTTCACGGGCTTTTCTAACCGCTCCAGGGAATGTAATCCCCAGTACTATTAAAATGAAAGGTTATAATTCGTCTATCTTAAAATTTGCTTCCCTCTAGTATTCGTAGGGAATACGTCGACCTTGTTGATCCGGTAGCATCTTTCAAGTCAGACTTGGACAAATTTTTAGAAAGCATTCCAGATCAACCCTACATTCAAGGACCAGCTCGGTCTGCCAACTCAAATTCGTCTGTGGACCAAATATCATATAAAGATTGAAAGGTAATGAATAGACGAATTATAACCTTTCACTTTAATAGTAGTGGGGATTACATTCCCTGCAACGGTAAGAAAAGAAAATTTGGACTAATTGGACTGGACTGAAGTCGGATCCGATACTCAATCTGAGATTTCTGTGGAGGATGAATTGATGCTACCTCGTTTTTGAAAACGCTTTTTTTCGAGGTTTTTTCGAGCATTGGATTTGCAAAGAGCGAATAAAAGTACGAATTTAACAGTCATTTGGCTGATTGTGTGGTTAATGACACGCCCATATAAAGTTCACCAAAATTTCATTAAAAAATCAATAGGTCGAAGTGTCCGTGGTGGCTAACGTTATCTATATAATTCTAGAGAATTGTAACATATCAAATTGAACAATTATCAAGATATATTGAGCATATCTATTTTAGCATACTAAATGCTCAATGGTATTTCACATAGAAATGAGAACAAAATCATATTCAGTTAGTTATCAAAATTCACATTCATGTAAAAATGAATATAACTTTTTCGGCACATGTATATGAATTAGATTTTTTGTGCTTATGAACTTAAAACCTCGTGAGAAACGGTATTATTATTCATTGTTTGAAAAAGAAAAATAAAGTTAAAAATAATCACAGCCCAAAACTATCAGTCAAATTGTTCACTTTGGTAGTAAGCGGGAAGACCGTTTTTTTGGATTTTTTGGCTGACTGATAATTTTCATATCAAAATCAATTGATTCTTAAAACCGAATTTGGATCGCATTAGACGATTTTTTTTTTTTTGATTCGAATTACGATAATCGGCTTGGGTATTGACGCCAATAGAGAGCAACTTCACTCCGAACTTGGGACACTTGGCGTCATGAATTCGTGTCGCTTAGGCGATATGGAAATGGAAATAGTTTAAACTTGGTCAGCAGTAGCAGAAATTGACTGGATCCAAATCCGCTCAGAATAAACCGCGCCATGTTTCAACATTTAGCTTTTAATTTATCTTTACAAATAAAGAAATTCAAGTTTGCAAGACTGCTATTGTCTGTAACAATAAGTAACCCAATGCATTACATTTTATACAGGGAACCGTAAGAATGGACTTCCTTATCTTATTCGGTCTAATTTTCAGGGCCGACGTTTGCCAACCCATAACGAACTTTAATGGAACAAAAACCTATTTCACGTAAAAAGCGAGCTTCATAAATTATATGGACACGAGAGAAAACTAATAAATAGACACTTGGCTTTAATTGCTTGCTGCTTAAATAAACATTTGGAATGAAAAACAAGTATTTACGAACGGATGATCTAACGCCCAAGATATAATTTTCGAAAAATAGGTTCTTTTGGGCACGATATTCACCCTGGTTTCGAAAACCCCCAATTCCAAATGGCCCTCTATCTGGATGCAGGGTCACCTTATCCACGGACTTCTAGAGATATGGACTGCCAATGGAAGCAACAATAATATCCTCTCTCCTAAACCGCTCATCTTATTCCAAATAAGCACTTCATACGACCACAAGGTCTTGTTGAATAGATGAACTCAGCCCAGTTTGAGCCCAAACCTATGCTTAGGGAACTCAGGAGACATGTTCAAAGTTATGTAGTAAACGCTACATAAAATTTGAATTTTCGGCCTGCTCTTGGTCAGCTACATAAGCTTTAGACAACATAACTTTGAAACGATCGACTTTGCATGTCAATGATATAAAATTGACCTACCGTTCGTTGAAGAGATCTACGTTTCTTATTTTATTACTTTAATTCGAAAAATGGCTCAGAGTGGCTATGACCAAGAGCAGGCCGATTGGCCGGGAAGCTCGTTCGCAGTCCATATTTCTAGAAGTCCGTGCCTTATTCAACCGGATAAAAATGCCTAGACAATCAGATCCAATGTACAATTCCAGTTCCAAAGTCTACAGTCGTTACAAATACCAGGAACGCATGGAATACGGACAGGGAAGCTAGGGTTGAGAATGAACAAACTCACAATGAGGTTGCCACAATTTCGTATTTCAATCTTAAGCCCAATCCAACCACAAGGTCAAAGGTTATGCCCTCTCAAGGCGTAGTACATAACAGATTGGGTACTTGGTATTTGATTACCACCAAAGGGCAAGCTCATTCATCTTGTGTAGAGTTATGGAGTGAGATTTGAGAAGGCACAACTTTTGATCCAATTGTTTGACCGAGCTGAAAATCAAAATACACAATTGTGGCGACCAGACGCCACTCTCCTTTGAAGAAGAACGCCTGAAGGTTGACTGGTTGGGAAAACCTTAAGAATCCACGTCTCTCGTCCAAGGGTCCTTGCCAGTAGTCATTTCTTATTTTGACGATATTTTGTTCTTACCACAAACCAAAGCCACGAGAACGTAGAAAGCGAAGGCTGCGGGTGCAGATTTGGTGGCGAAGCTGAAAACATAAGCGGTGAGGAGGGCACTCAGCCCGTAAAGAACGTGAACCACGGCCAATCCGCCCCAAGCTTCAGGCTCTGTGAAGAGGTTCCTCGCGTCCAAGACACAAAGAAGGACCAACACCAACACGGTGATCACCAATGTGATGAGGAAATCCCACGCTAAATTGGCTAACCAAAAGGTGATCGGATGGACGCCCGCCATGATTTGAACCTAGATGGATGAGGTGTTGTGAATGATGTTTTCTTTGTCAGGGGGGGAGGTGCAAGAGAATAAGAACGGACCAACGAGGTTATTATCTAAAAAGCAAGACATCATCCGGCTTTATTCCAGAACTTCAATAGGGCGGGGTTGGAACAATGCAGAACGCTTGCAAGGTTGGGACGCAGGAGCAAAATAACCCAATGCTAAAATGCAGCTCGGCACGGCTCCCACCACGAAATGGCATGACAACAGCACAAACATGATGCTTATTTTCTTCTCAATATATAATATGTATACTTAAACGGGTACGCGAGCTAAGCAACTGGTTCCCTATCGTCAATGTTCCATGACGTGTCCGATGACTTCACCCATGAGAGTGTCATATTTGTTCTGTTCATGGACCACCTTCTCGTGTCTTTTGAGCTCGTAGCTGCTCTTAAACATCTTGTCGCATCCCCTACACTCATAGGGTCGATCGTCCGAATGGACGGACTGATGGCGTTTGACCAGGTTGGGCGAGTTGAAACCCTTGCCGCAGATGTCGCACTTGTGCGGCCGGAGTTCGGAATGGCACATGCCGTCGTGGCGACGCAGCTCCGGCAAGGCCTTGAAGGTCTTGTCGCAGTGCGCGCACTGAAACGACTTCTGAGGGATGTGCTGGATTTGATGCTGCAACTTCTGCAGCTCCGTGGGGTATCGGTTGCCACAAATGTCGCACTGGTACAAACTGGCGGGTTTGACCGGGTGCAACGGCAGAACAGGCGGCTTCTTCAGTTCGCACTCCAGGTGGGATTTGGTATGTCGTTTGAGTTC
>NC_081451.1:1118766-1124852 GCF_007210705.1 Tigriopus californicus
GAGGTGGGATTTGGTATGTCGTTTGAGTTCAAAACTCGATTTGTACGCCTTGAAGCACACATGGCACTGATATTTGCGGTCCTCGCTGTGCGTGACCGACGTGTGCCGCTTCCATTCCGACCTGGATTTGAAGCGTTTCTCGCACAAACTACATTTGAAAGGTCGATCCTCGGTGTGGACCGTTTGGTGGCGTTTCACCTCTTGCCGCGATTTGAACCCCTTTTCGCACACGTGACACTGGAACTCTCGGTCGTCCGAGTGCACCAAACCGTGGCGTTTCAACTCCGCTTGCGACTTGAACCCTTTGTCGCAGTCCCCGCATTTGTACGGGAAGTTATTCTCGTGAGTCATCATGTGACGCTTTAAACTGGCCCGGGACACCAGGACAAAGCCGCAAATATGACAGGCTGTGGGGCGGGTTTTCTCGTGCAAGCCACTCCCACTCCCACCACCTCCACTCAAGGCGGCAGCAGAGCTTCCCCCTGCTTGGCTGTTTGGAGGCCCCGCCTGTTGGGAGGCGGGGCTGATGGGCGTGGCCGAACTGAACCAGGCGTTAAAATTCGGTGTCGGATACACGGGCATAGGCAGAGGCTCCTTCATCTCAGTCTTGATGAACTGGTGAAGATGCGAATTCACCCCGCTCATTTTGAAGTCCTTGAAAACGCTCTCTGACCAGCCAAGCCATTCACCACGATAGTAGACACTCGAGACTACTGTATAGACTCTATAGAGGACTACGAATATTTCAGCTGCCACTCTGCTCCACAAGCCCACGGACTCACAAGAATGGCTTGTTTACACAACGGATTAGTGCTGGAGCAGGGGCGAATAGCCCGCTTCTTCAACCCCATCGATCGCCCGCCCCATCTTAAGCTCATGTAAGAGGACATACGCTCAAATTCATAGTCAGGAGTCCCATGGACATGGGACCAGATGGATGGATTGGCCCCAAATCGACCTTTCAATGGCTTTCAATGGGGCGGGGACGGCGGAGGAACGCGTGAGGCGGTTCATCCAGAAACGCGCAACCTCCATTAATTTTACCTGCTTGGCTTGGGAGAGACGCTCTCGGATAGGGAAGATGATGAAGGTGCCGAAGAAGAGGATCCAGGACACGGAGAGGAGGATGGAGTAAACCAAGACACTCGGGTAGAACATGACATCTCCGTACCAAAATCGGTCCCACTACAAAATGACAAACCATGAGGGCTGGACCATATAGAAGGTGGTCCTCTGTACGTACGTCATTCTCAACGACTATGGGCTCGTAGGTCACTTGGATGTCGTCCAAGGAGGCAGCCGGATTGACCAGCATCTTGTTTAACATGTTGGCCAACAAATTCTTGGCCATGGGACGAGCGTGTAACGGCACCACATTGAAGTGGGCGTTCAGTTCGGTGGTTACAATTATGTCGTTATGCCAATCGTAATTGAACTCGTGCGTGGAGAAGCCCAAGACGTACTTGCGACCGTATCTTTCCATACCCTGGCTATCGGCGTTCTTCATGATGTAGTTATCAAAATTTTCAACCTCAACCACCTATTGCAGGGGAGTAATTAAGAATTAATCAATCCTAGTTCTCAAGTCATTGCATAACCAAAATGACATTGTCAACCCCCACGGACCTTGGTTTTGGGGAAGTTGGACATGTAATCCATGAACACGTCGTATGAACGATTGGCATAGTCCGAGGTGAAGTTCCGGTTGATCAGGGTCACCGTGTTGTCCTCTTGATAGTCCGCGAAGGTCATCCGGCGAGGTTCGGACTCTGAGGTCCCGCCCAAATCGGACACTAGGTTCACAACCACCCCCGAGAGAATTGCCATTATCATGGGGACCAAACCCTGGATCGTGAAAATCAGACAGGCAAAAGTTGAGCGCCTTTTGTGGTTGGAAAAATAGGCGAAAGGAATTTTAATTTAGAAAGTAATTTGGGTGAAATACGAGTTTTGATCAATTTTTCACTTGGACACTTGCCTATGTGGTGGGGTAAAAGACGCAAGCAAATTTGTTAAAAAAAAAAAAAACGATCAAAAGTATCGGTGCTGTATGTAGTGAGATTGAATTTCATGGTATCATTCAGCATAGGAATGAAGGTTGAGAATAATTGCAGAAGTTTCAGCATTCATTACTGACATTTTCATAACTCAAAGCGTCATTTTATCAAATGGACAAGCTTGGTAAAAGTTCAACGTCCACCACTGCTCATTAGTAGTATTTGAAACACGTACATGTTTTGTTTGATACTAAACTTTACCATTAGCAAATACATCATCCAATTTCGTTTGGTTTGAATCATCCTTTTGGTGATGAGGCCCTTCATTTGAAGAAACCAGAGCTTGAAACCCGAGACCAAATCTTCTCGTTTCTCCGGTAACGTTCTTTTTCTGTGTCCACTCTCAATCGAGGCCGACCTTTGGACTGGTTTCTCTTGTTGTCCTTGCTAAAGGACGAAACAATGTCATTCTTTTCTCTTTTGGCGGCCTCCTTGAAATGGATTCATTCATTTACCGCCTGGTTAAGGGTTTCAGTATCCTCTGTTTTGCTCCCAACTTTCAAGAATACATCTTCCAATGTGGTCACACTGAGCCCAAAGTTGGCAATCCCCAATCTTGATTTCATATCAGTGAGACGCTTCAACAGATCCGAGAACTTTTCCTCACTCTCCGTGGGCAAACTCATGGCCAACTCCCCAGAGACATTGCTGAGCGTCACCGCTTCGGGGATGTGTTCCCGAATGGTGTTTTTGACCTTGGAGGAGTCACAATCGGGCCCTTTGGTCATGGTCAGGCGGTATCCACTTCCTTGGGAGATATTTCAGATTGAACCGTCAAATTTTGGTACCCTTGTTAATTCGGCCCTTATTTGGATTGTGATATGTGTGTGACTCCACCTTCTTAGTAGCTCTTCAACTCCTATGTAGTGAACTGGAAAGGTAGCTTTTTAGCCTAAAGGACCTCAGCAAGGGCTCCCATCTTAAGCAAAAGAGGGTGCAGAAGTTTAAAAAAACCGCTTAACCGAGTGTCAAAACGTGCCTTTCTAGGACTCTATAAACGCAGGGTTGCTTCAAGACTCGTTCTTGATCTGTGATTGCTCCGCAGTACCTTCTTTTGCTCAAGTTGACATCCCTAACTCAGGTCCTTCAAGCTAAATAGCACAGTTGCATGAGAAGAATGCAGGGCGAAAATGTCGACCTAGGAGCTCCCCGGGTTCACTGAGGTTTGCTGTAATACTCGTGAGCGAGCGACCTCCAGTGGCCAAACATCAAACTCAACAACTTTTCCCATGCTCTGATTTCCCTTTTGTGTGGTTTTCATACCGTAGGCTCTTTTGAGGAAGAGCGACGAGCCGTAGCATTGGACCCGGCCTTTTGCCATGATTGCAATCCGGTCACCCAGAACGTCGGCCTCCTCCATAAAATGGGTAGTCAAAATGACCGTTCGATCCTTCTTCATGTCCAGGAGAAGGTCCCAAATTTCTCGTCGAGCTTCAGGGTCCATGCCTGAAGTGGGTTCGTCCAAAAGCACCACTCTGGAGTCGCCCATCAAGGCTATCCCCAAGTGGAGCTTCCGTTTCATGCCGCCAGAGAGAGCTGTAGACATATTAGTTACTTTCTCGGAGAGCATCACGCGGTCAGCCACACTGATCGATTCCCGTCGGGCCTCTTTCCAGGACATTCCTTTCAACTGTGGATTATGTCATTTGAAAATTGCTCATGTTACCGGCATTGAAAAGGACAGCCACCATCTTACCATTCCGAAGAAAATCAAGTGCTCCCTAACAGTGAGACTGGCAAACAGCATGTTATGTTGGGGACAGAGACCCAGATCGCCACGGATCTTTGCCATACTAGTGTCGATATTTAACCCATTGATCTGTGCAGTTCCACCCGAACTTGAAAACAAACCTTTAAAAACAGTGCATGAAAGTCCTGCAAATTTGTATATAACCATTTTTGAACATTTGGACATACCTGTTAGGATGGACATGGTTGTCGTCTTGCCCGCACCATTGTGACCCAATAAGGCCATGATTTGATCGGGAAAGGCCGAAAACCTCACGTCATTTACGGCCACAAACGGGGCGCTTCCTGGTTTTTTAAAGACCTTCCTCAATCCAACAACTTTGACCCCGGGCCGCCCTTCGGGTTCAGGTTCCCAAACAGAGCTGTAATCATCCATGTCAATCGATTTTCCATAGTCCTCATGGCCCTTCCTTGTGAACCAGTAAGATTTCTAGAAAGAGGATCCTGTTTACTGAATTCCTTTTTCCCAAGAAAGCTAGTAGGCAGTCAAAATACTCAATTTTACAGAGAGGAACGATTATTTTGAATGAAACGTTACTTGATGCATTAAACAAAATGAGACTGACCATCAGGACTGTCCAAGTAATGCAAAGAAAATTGGTGGAAAATACATTTAATAATGCATCAACAAGGACAAAATATACAAAAAAATATGCAGAAAGTGCAAAAAATGCAGATATTGCTAACTCAATTTACTATTTTAAAAGGAGCCAGCAACAAAATAATGAGCCAATGAAGTGACATGGTTAGCTAAAATTCCAGAGCATGTCAAAAAATGGTGAGCAAAGGGTTTTTTTCAGTTTTTGGCTAATTCTATCAAAATTTTATGCATAATTAGTAAGGTTCTCAAAATTATACGAAAAAAGGACCTCAAGATCCAAATACACTGTACAGACGCAAAAAACAAGCCCAGGATGCAAATAAGGATGCAAATAAACTTCAGAGATATTTTACTTTTTTTTAGCATACTAAAGTATTTGAAACCAAATAAAAATAAGGAGCAAGCAAAATGAAAACGGAGGAAATACAGGTGTAATCTAAACATGAGCAAAACAGGCTCTTAAATTACAAAAAAATCATATTTGCACATATGAACCATCCCTACCATGAATGGGAAGTAGATTGGCTTGGCCTGACCAAAAGGACCTGGTTTGATGGTGTCCACGTACCAGATGATGACACCATAAATCAGCGATGAGGCCAGAAACATGAGCCAAATATATAGCATAGTGATATTGTCTCCAGGTATGAGAGCTTCATTGATCTCACTAAAGGTGAAGCCAGACGTTGCAGATTCCGCCCCCAACACTCCCTTGAAGGTCAACCAAAGGCCCACATTGGGCAATAAGCACATCCCCATTTTGGCCCCCATACTAACTGACACATAGAATTGGTCGTTTTGACTCAATACTCCATAAGGAAAGAAGAACGTGATCAAGTGGAGCAAAATTCCCGCCACCAACGCCAAGTTTGCTGGAAAGAAGGTCAAAACCTCTGGCCTTGCCTCGGTGTCAATTGAAAAGGTCTTTGATATACTCACCGTTGTTGAACAAGGTCGAAATTGCAAACAGCATGAAAATCAATGCCACACTGTACAGTGTTAAAGAGATGAACACGATGAACACGTTGGTATATTGGATCACTGGTCCCAATGAGAAATTCACCCCAAGCAAGAGTAGAATAACCAAGTTCGTGATCAGGCAAGAGACAAAGGCCGTGATAAACCAAGCTATCCAGTTCATGTAGCCACTCAAGCCCATCATCTTCATAAACTCCTACAAGTGACGCAAATATCCTGATATGTACATGGTCTAAATATCTTTGGTTCTAAAATAAATCTTCTACTGTACCTTGACTCCACTTTCTTTTTCTTGAACAATTCTTTTCAGCAATGGAGGTACCACAAACATGAATGAAATCACGGCGAAAATGGGCATTATGTAGTCCAAAATAGTGGCCAAGAAGTTGGTAGATCGGGAAGGGATGGCGATCCCTTGATCAGAGACTGACTAGAATATATGTTTGAAAGTTACTTTTACCGAGCTTGGCTATGCAAGAACACCTTTAAAGTGGACAGTAGGACGAGGGCGAATTCTGATCTGATTCCAAGTTGATTCTGCATCTTTCTAATTGTTCCAACATTTGAGCCTAATTAGCATTAAAATAATCCCCCCCCCCTCCTCTCAAAAAACAAAATATGAAAATGAAAAAAAGTGGTGCACACCGTTCACCGCACAAATATGACACACCTGTTATGTTATCGTCTGTTATGTTACCCCC
>NC_081451.1:1124888-1133293 GCF_007210705.1 Tigriopus californicus
ACAGCCACCATCTTACCATTCCGAAGAAAATCAAGTGCTCCCTAACAGTGAGACTGGCAAACAGCATGTTATGTTGGGGACAGAGACCCAGATCGCCACGGATCTTTGCCATACTAGTGTCGATATTTAACCCATTGATCTGTGCAGTTCCACCCGAACTTGAAAACAAACCTTTAAAAACAGTGCATGAAAGTCCTGCAAATTTGTATATAACCATTTTTGAACATTTGGACATACCTGTTAGGATGGACATGGTTGTCGTCTTGCCCGCACCATTGTGACCCAATAAGGCCATGATTTGATCGGGAAAGGCCGAAAACCTCACGTCATTTACGGCCACAAACGGGGCGCTTCCTGGTTTTTTAAAGACCTTCCTCAANTACGCAATTCTTACGGGTATAATTGACGTTAATTAATGTGAAAATGTATGTAAGTGTATAGGTGCAATGTTTCTTTTTAAAACAATTAAATTGAACGAGGTCAAAGGGGTTATGTTAAAAAGGAAAACAGCTAGCACTCTAAATGCTCAGGATGCCATATAACGTTTTGGATGATCTGGTTGGTTGATGTATTGTTTTATATGCCAATGCATGGGTGATAGGGAGGAGACGTGGCATAATGGTTAACGCAATTTCCTAACATGAGAGAGGTCCCTAGATTGGTTCTCCTCAACAACCTTTCTCAAGGAAATCTTTTTAGACCCTAACCATACCCACAGACGGAGAACTAGTCTGATATGAACTATGAAACTGCCTTTCAACATACGGACGATGTAATGGCTAGCTTGGCTGGCCAGGCGAGGTTCACCCCTCCAACCCTTCACTCCAAACTAAAGAAAAATGAAGATAAATGTAAGAACAAACAAGTAATCCATAAATCCCTAATGAGGACCTCGCTGATTGTGGTTTGGCTGATTGCCAATTTGGGCCTAGTTCCTGGTATCTTGGTTGTATTATCACTAGAGACAGGAAAACACATTTTGCCTAACCGTTGAGAATAAATTCCAGACGTTTGTCAAAACAAGGTTTATCACAACAGCAGCTATTCTTGTTTGGTTAACTTGTGCTCAAACAACTATTCGCATTCAAAGCTGTACAACGATGAGCAGCGAATCTAAAGACTTGAGAAAAGAGCCGCTTCTGCAAGACAAACTAGTTTTGACACGCGTCTGGTATTCATCCTTAAAACAAAATATTTTTCATGTCTCTAATTAATACTTACAAGTTTAAGCTTGCCATCTGTGAAGTTGGTGTGAACAGGAATGAATATCTCCTCTCGAAATCGGCCTTGCAAATAAAGCAGGTCAATAACACTCTGGATGGCAACCTCCTCTTCGTAACTGAAATCATTGTTGTAGATGTATACCGAAGTTATTCTATTAATAATCATTTTTCCAAAGCACATCGCTCCAGACAGTTGCACAATGCTTGTTGACTCAGTGGTTAGCAGCATTAGCACATGACCAGAAAGCTATCTTTATTAACATTCAAAGTTCTTTCTTTAAACTTTTTACACCCATAATTATTAACAGAGCATAGGCACACAAGAGGGTATTCGAAAAATGATGTTTAAGTGAATCTTTTCAGTGCACTCAATTTGCCGGTGCTATGGCAAGTGAGAACTCTAATTTTCCCCAATATTTATAAAAGAATCATGTACATACTTGTAAATGGCGTCAGATGTGCTGAAGTAATCGTATTTCAACCACGGATCGAACAGATACTGGGTTTGGGTCTCCACGTAGTAAGTACGCTGGTAGCCGAGCCTGATTTTGTAGTTCAAGTGCGGACTTGTAAAGCTTTGGTCTGGCTCAAAAATTATTCCACCATAGACTTGGCTTTGTTTGAGATCATCATTTTGTCTGCCTTTGAAAAAGTTATTTTCATTTGCAACGTATTCTGCGTACTTTTCCACAATGTCCTCCTCTGATTCAATCAACTCGGCAACTGTAAAATAAGGTAGTAAAGAAACCAAAAACGACCCATTTGTCGGAAGAGCAACGTCGAATCAATGAGAGATTGAGAGATCTTCACCGTGTAACCATAGATTTCTAGACACTGGATGTCGGACGACCGACCACTCGGTTGGCTAAACAGTACAATAAACCGGTTTGTAATCAATTCCCACGAGACCATCCATTGTACTGTTTTACCAACCGAGTGGTCGGTCGTCCGACATCCAGTGTCTAGAAATCTATGGTGTAACCTTATCGGAAATAAGTACAGTTCTAGAAATAACCAGAGGCTAACTAGAAAACAAAAACCTATGTGTGTGACGTGAGCTGAAGCAACTGACATTAAAAAAAATCCAACTTCTCGTGTAGGTGTTTTATTCAGCTCCAGATTTTCATAGTTATGTTATACAGCCCACACACTAACCAGGAAAGTTATCACACCATTAGTAGCTATACTCCCTTTTCGACAAGGTTAAGCAAATGTAAGGACTGTTTTCCACTTTTTTTAACTTTCCTATAGTTCAATTCATTTGATGGATTAATAACCCCGGTTTTCAAATATGGCGGATTTCCTCATTCAGGGCCACGAGCCTGGAGCCTTATTTCTTGAAGCAAAACTAGCCTATTCTGCATCCATACCAATTTTTGCCTTCGAGAAGATATTCCTTGATTCACAATGTTTGGTAAGCAGCATATTGAAGTCCAAAACAAACTGCTGTGCATACAATGAGCCCACAGGTACAACATATAGCAATCCAATCTCATTTCTGAGCCAAGATGTGCACAACGTGGTCAAGAAATTCCGAGGTGACTTCACCATGAACACTGGATCCTTCTGCACAGATTCTAGTTGAATAGATGCCCGTAAGAGGGCCACAGCGATAAAGAGAAGGCACGGAACGAACAATTCCATGAGACTCAGTATCCAATGGCGGGATTTTAAGGTTAAGTTTTTTAACAAAACAATTTGGAGGTGCTTGATGTGACTCATTTTCACGAACAAAACTTTTGACAGGGTTTTATTACTCCTTCCACCGTTGAGTAACAATGTTGCAAGTAGGACAAGCCATTCATAGATTTACATAGAGGATACTTAAAGTGCCATGTATTAGAAGAGTGCGACAGTGAATTCAGCGCACCATTGCGGTGGAAATTTGAACCTTCAATTCCGTTCCAAAGCAATGCGTTCATATGGGTCCCAGAACCAAACCAAACACATTTTGACAAAACGATGAGCCTCTACATGGCTTTAGAAACCCTTTGATTGTTCAAACACCCATTTTTTGAGCCACTTTATATATTTTCTATGGAAAAATACATGATTTGAATCTGTTGCTGTTGTAATTGCAGTTAATGATGCCTGAGCATAACTAACCTTTACGGCACAAACATTTACTAACATGTGCTTGATTTAGATTTGGAACCCATATGAATGCATTCTTTTGGAACGGAATTAAAGTTTCAAAAATCCATCGCAATAAGGGCCCTTATTAGCAAAGTCACACAGGCCAAAGAAAACAGGAAGAAATTGCTACATAGACTGCCCTTGCCTTGCCTTGAACGCAATTGCTTTTCCGGACATTATGTGACCCGGGTCACCATGTATATACAAGATTTTAATAGACTTAGCCAGAAACAACACAGGCGCATTATAATTTGATAAAGAGGAATCAGCCCAAATCGGCCCATTACCTGGTAGGGGCGGACTCACAAAGCGCCCTCTGAAGTGCAGAAAGAAAACCATATTTTGGGCAGCATTAGGAGGCTATGATGTGGTGACCCAAGGATACATTTAACAGGCTAGTTAAAGGTCTCTCTAGCTGAAATCACTGTCAAGGTTACAACTTTTTCTTCTGGGTTTGAGTCAAAAAGCATGTAAAATTTCCAGAGAACAATCCAAATACATTTTGGCGTTTTTGCTCAGAAAATCATAAGGTACAACTTTATTCAAAACACTCCAAAAATACAAATTGACGAAAAAATATTTCTTTAGATTTCAAGTGAATGTGTAGCTAAATATACTTATGAGGAGTATAAAATATACTTCCTGAAATTGAACTTTTAATGTGCTTTAAGTGACATGATATAGCATTTTGAGCTATTTTGAGATTATGCAAACCAAAAAAGAAGTTGTTCCTTATGATTTTTTTAGGCCAACAAATGCCAAGATGTGTTTGAGCATTTCCGTCAAAAATCTAAAGGTCATTTTAACCATTCCGTCTGCTCAGAGCCAATCACAAAAAAATCCCAATAAGACACAGCATCGAAACCCAAGAGGGTAGAACCTACTGATGGGATCAAATAAATAATCACGGGAGGTTGCCACAAGGGCAACCAACTTACATTTTTAGTGGAATGTGACATCCCTAGTGGAATATTAAAAACCTGTTAGTCAGTCATACAAAATAACCCTGATTTTTCTTCCTTCAAACCAGGTTCGCATTTTTTGTCAAATCTAACCTTTTACGTTTCGTTGGAAACAGCTGGTGCTTTGAGCACTCCTGATTCTGAAAATTGATCCCCTCACTAATAGAAACACAACTCTCAACCAAAATGCTCCCTTTCAATTAATTAGGTAGTTGTCACATCAGAAGTGTACACAAGTCACAATTGATAAATTGAAATAACTTTCCTTTCATACCCTATACAAGTCTGTGGCAATGATACCGCACGATTTGTTGCTGAACGATTGTTTCAACAAACAGGTGTAAGATTTAAAAAAAGTCATTCTCGGTCGTCAATTCATTGTCAAGGATAGCAAAAATAGCTTTTGCAAAGTGTCTTCATATTGAAGGATCAGGTTGAAAGTCTTTCATCCTGTCAACATGTTATCCTTTACATTGAGGGACACGCAGTTGTTGGTATTAGAATTAGTTACACCTAATTCTAAGTTTACCAGGAGTTAACCTAAGAGCTCATATTGCATGATCAAAACCTTTTCATGCATGAAAAGATATGATAACATCAGTTGAGATGTGGTGTAGTCAAATTTTCAGTCAAATTTTAATCTGCAGTAATATGTTAAAAAGGTCATGTTGTTAACTAGAAGGTGTCAGCAAGGCTGGTAGCTTCACTTGCGAAGAACATAAGAGAGTTAAAATGAAAATGAAAAATGTGTTGATTAGCAGAATAAGAGCCTTAACTTTCACAAATTTCATTCTGATCTGATTGAACCAACATTTTTAGGCTTTGTAGTCAATCTGAGGGAATTGCATGGCCTATCATGTTTAAATAAGTAGAGTTCCTAGCGACACAAGTAAGAATTAAGCTGTTTTGCGTTTATGACATGTAGGGGAAAGTTTATCATCTATCACTAGACTTAATTCTTTTTTATTTAAATGCACCCAATTTTCATAGAATCAAGGCCATCGATAATCGAGAACAAAAACATTTAAATTTCAACCAATCAGTCAAACACTCATTCAATTAGTAATTGTGTTGCAATTTAGAAAGTCCCTTCAATATGAAAGTGTCGCCATGAAGTGTTTTGCAAATATCTGTTAAAGGATTGAATGACTTGAAAGTGAAGCATAAAACAGTGCTCCATCAATATTGAATCCTCAAAAGAGCCAAAAGAAGACTTAAGGAACCAATGTCACTCCTACAAGTAAAAATCAAGGGGTCAAAATAACGAGACCAATTCTTTACGAGTCTTCAAAAGGCATTAGAAAAAACACATGCAAAGGCACTCATTGAATTCCGAGCAAATTGCTGTCTAACATGAGACATTAATTTGGAACAGCTCTGACAACCCAACCTTCAGCCCACTACATGTTGTAGAGTAAAGGTTATGTATAATAGAATTGTTCTTAAAAATCACATGATTAAAATACTTATAAAATATTGGAATAGGTTAGTAAAGCCCTTTACGATTGAGCATAAAAATAATGATGGATTAATAGTTTACCAGTCGTAAGTAAACCTACCTCTTTGTTAATCGCATTCTAAGATAACCAGAAAAATGCATGCCTTGAGCGTTATGAAATCTTTGGGTATCAAGATTTGGGCTTAAATCTTTTAAAGAAGTCAGATCTCTGAAGCCTGGCTAAAAATATGTAAGTCAAGTATTGAAACCCTAAAAAATATTCTCGCCTGTGTTTCGATTTAGTGGCGATTTTTTAATACATTAATGTGCAACTCGTTAACTTTTTACTATCCACGGACTTTTAGAGATGTGGAGTGCGAAAAGAAAAGAAAATTTCATATGGCCTATACCGTTCACTCTCTTCAAATAGTCACTTCATACGATCACAAGATCTTGTCAAATAAATGAACTCGGCCAGACTTGGGCCAAAAAGTATGCCTAGGTAACTCAGGAGATATGTCCAAAACTATGTAGTAAACAACTCATAAAATTCAATTTTTTGCCTGCTCTTGATGAGCTACCTAATCTTTTGACAATATAACTTTGAAACAAACCACTTTACAAGAAAAATATATAAAAATGGCTCACTTTTAACTGAGGAGATCTACATTCCATATTTTATTACTTTAATTTGAAAAGTGATTCGGGGTGGCCATGGCCAAGACCAGGCCGATTTGGCGGAGAGCTCGTTCATAGTCCATATTTCTATTGGTCCATTATTAGTCCATATTAATAGTATATTATTCAAGGCAAGAAGGCTTTGTACCGTTTGGGGACAAACCGACAATATTCTAGTTTTAATCTTGCATTAATGTTGGGCATCAGGTTTTGAAATAAAAAAAGCAAGTGAAAGAAAGGGAAAAAATAAAGTCCAATTGAAATTTTAAATCGAGACTTGAGTTGTTCAAATGAGACCCATTTCAACATAGGATTCGTGAATAATCCAATCCCGGGAAAACGCCGATGGAACTTGGACAAACAACAAACATTTTTGTTCTCGTGGTTTTTTTGTAAAACCAGTTGAATAGTTCACGCCTGCTTCAGTTGTTTTACTCGAGAGAAATATGCAGTTCTACGGTTAAAATATACGGTTGATGGCATCAAAAACTAACAAATGGATCAATGGATCAAAAATGCCCAGTGAATCTAAACCCAAGTGACTTATAATAAACTAAGACAAACGTTGAAGTAATGAATCAGCGAGTAATATATCAATATGTGCTGCATGTTAATTTCCAAGGACATTGTAAATTACCGGTCCTTTACTTCGACATTCGCCGTGGTTTATTGTCAGTTAACATTAATCTTGGCATTGATTAGGACACTCATCATCACATGATAGAGGGAGCGAGAAAGCTGCCATCTGACATAGCAAGGAACAAAGAAACCAGTCATTAATCTGTCACTTCAACAATGACTTTGATAAACAACTATTTTTCTAAATTCCAATAATGGAAGTTTATTACATGTAAATTTGACAACAATTGAGTCAAAATCTGATATATAATTGATAAAAATGTTTTTGTTGTCAGGGTGACAGGGTCGAAGGATTGGTAAGACTTAGAGCCCTCTAGTAAGACTGGACTTCGCCTGTCCATGGATTGAATTTTTAAACTTCGTCTCATTTAAAACAAAAATCAAAATTTTTCAAGGTGTAAATTTTGAATGGAAGAAATGTTTTTAGGACTCATGGCCCTATCCAAAAGAGTCGGAATATAAACAAAAATTAGAAATAGTGGAAAGATACGAAGCACCTATGACAACTAGAATAGCACACATTCTCTACGAAATGTAGTAAATGAAGTTGATAGGGTCCTTAACTCAAAAATGAATTTAAAAGCCCGTTAACCGTTGACAAAAAATTGAAATCATTATGTAGCAGTTAGCTGGTAACGATCGAAAGCCCACCCTTGCCACTACTAACACAGAGCGATCGAAATCCAGTCGTCCCCTTACCGACATAGTCTTCAGCATTCGTCCATCTATGGTCTTGGCAGTATTTATAGCCAGCCGTGTTGAATTGTTCCACAAATATTTGGGCGTATTTGGAGCTATTTGGCGCCACATACAATGTCGCTCCCTCACCGTACCCATTGGACCAACAGAACATCCGCATTCCGGAGCGATCATCCAAAAAACTGCCGTATTCTTGAGACGGCTCTCCAGGATCCTCATTGACCGTGTCCACCTTTAAAGCGGACCGGATGACTACCAAAGCTATGAAGAGAAGACATGGCACCACGATTTCCAATGCGGTTTGGATCCAATGTCTACCCTTCAGCACAAGATTCTTTCCAAGGACCACAGCTAGCTTCATTTTTGTCACTACTGACAATAGACTCGTGATCTAAAATGACCTTAGTCCTTATTTATACATCTACCCTGGAGGCTGGATCTTCAGATAAGATAAGAATTGATACGGCCTGAATTAGTAATCATAGAAGCAATGACTTCGTAACCCTCCACCAATGAGTAATTGAATTACGAGCATCAAACATGTCATTTATTTAGCGCATTGGTGACGTACGACCTTCCGTCGGGGGTGCAATGTGAAAATGAAATAAAAGTAAAACCAAAAGTAAGGCC
>NC_081451.1:1133333-1169991 GCF_007210705.1 Tigriopus californicus
TGCAGCTGCCACAGCTGTGAGTTCAGGGGTGATCTGGTAGGCTGTGAAGGATCTCAACATGGAATTGGCATGGTCTTCAAGGCCAAAAACAGAAAAGAAGGGAAAGAGAAACGTCGCAGGGAAAGGGCGGAGTCGACGCCACGGATAACACTGAGGCTAGATGGTAAGACATTTAAGACTCATTTTTGCGGCAAAACAAAAATTAAGGATATGTTTTTCTTGTTTATTTTGCTCCTTTTAGCGAAAAAAATACATGTGTTTAAATGCCATCGAAATTCGACTTTTTCACTGGGGTGTGTGTGCTGAGGTTGGAGGGTTGAGTTATGGACCAATGGTTTTCCAAATGAATATGTATCAGCTTTGCTTTTGCCGATGTCTTATTGGAGTGCGTTTTTTAGTAGTTCCTAACCTAAAATTGCCGTTTTGGGTGTGGAAATAGTCCGCAAGCTAACTATCTGGGCAAAATGTTGAAATCGATTCAATTCATTCAATTGTCACAACCCGAACTGGTCGGTTCGTTGAAAAATATATGCATAGTTATAGAGAATAAAGATAAGTTCAAGGAATTTGCACCTTCAAATCCAGCGACCCATTTGCCATGCAAACCTTGTATCAATCAATAGTTCACCTCCATTTGGGGTATCTGTCCCCATTTGACGGCAAGGCTAATCAAGATTGAAAAGGTGCAAAGGAGTTTCACTTGAAATATTACGGGTTTAAGTCAACCTAATTATTGGGATTGACTCCAATGCGGAGTTTTAGAGTGTCCAACTGCGCGAACATTTTCTGATTCTTAATATCATTTAATGCGTAAATGGCCTCTGTCACGGCCCTGAAGTTCAATACACTCTCAATGACTGTTTTAAGAGGCATTAATTTTAACATATGACTAGACGGAAAAAAAGTTGAACTAAAAAAGGTAAATAAAAGGTGAAGAATGTTGGCGAATCTGGTGAACTCTTGAAAAATGGGTTCATCAGGAATTTTGGTCAAAATTTGTCCAAGTCTGACTTGAAACATACAACCGGATCAACAAGGCCTACGTACATATTCCCTACGAATATTATAGGGAAGCAAATTAAACAATGAAAGAGCCTGAAAAAGAAGAGATGTGGACTTCATTGTTCGAACTAGCCTAGATTCTTGAGGGCTTGAAGGTGCTCTCCAAACGCACATTAAGCCTCTACGGTCACTAGAATTGAGCCTAAATCCTGGGTTGGGACAAAGCTCAGGAATGCTTTTGAAAACTTACAGTATCAGATACCTTTCTTACCTTCTTTGAATACTGTACAATCCCAACCTTTCTAACCTCTCCCAATACGAGAGCTCTCTCATTCCTGTAATGTTACTGGTCAGAGCTGTTTTGGAGCAGTTTTCAAACATTTTAGACATGTAGTGGAATCAATTTCATGTGAGAGGCCGCTGGATTGATTCTCCTCCCTGACCTTTCTCATGTAGACTTCTGTTCCATAATTTACCTAAAATTAACAGAAAAATCGCAGCCTTTGACAATTGGAAGTTGTGGTGGTGGCTAAAAATCCTGATTTCCTTATGATTTTATTTGGAGATTGAAAATGATGCCCTGGTCTATTGCAATGGCTTGTATTTCCGCAATTGCCTTTAAAATGCCCATTGGTATTAAGGTCTAGGGAGTGACACATCTGTCGTTTTCCTCCAAATATTATTGAAAAGTGCCTTTTGTCTATTGCCCGGTGCTTTTGGTGGTGGCATATAGCTCAATTGTAAACAAGAAAATTTTCGGCAAAGATTAAATGGTCCTCCATATCTATGTCAACTAGAAATGGGTAGAACTCATAGAAAACCATAACTAGAATGCTTAAGCTCAACAGGAGCTGTACCGCATGAGCATGTTTTCAGGTCAGCTGACGCTGGTGGAAAAGGGACAAAGAAATTTCGTGAAATCTCGCTTCAGGCAAGTTGAATCATTTTCATGAAACTTTTGTTATTCCTCTTTAATATTAATTTCTTTTGAATCTTACAAATATACAGGTAGAAAGAGCGGTAGAATAATAAAAACATGCTTTTGGGGTATAATACACGTAACATGTCAAAAAAAGATTTGGACATTAGTACAGCAAATCACGTACTCTATTAATTGCTCTTGTTTAGCAACGCATGTCGAAAGTGTAACAAAATGCATCCGAAATTGCAACGCAATGATGAGGCATTCGGAATTTCGTTTCAATCTCCCAAAAATGTGCTTGAATGTGAGCGACATGATTGCACCTTTATGTAATCAAGATCATTCCGACACCTCTGGAGGTCAGACTAAACCCAGAATTGTTCCTTGCCTTTCAGTTTAGTGTTTCCACCACATGGATGAAAACTTTAACTTGAGCCCCATTTTAACCTCTTCAAAATTTCGTTCTTAAAAATGTGGTCGGACAACTTACTCAATACTCAGTAGTATAATATAATAGTAGTACTTTTAATATAAGCCAGATGTCCATTCAATAACATATAAAAAAACCTGCTTTATGTACACCTTGAAAAGGACACTTTTGGACTTGTTTTTGCTATTTTAAAGATTCGTACTTTTTGAAATGTTTTTTACAAAACCTGAGGAATTTTTCTTTGTCTAATCTGTTGACTTGTACTTAAACTGTTTTTCTTTATTATGTTCACACAAAAATTGACATCAAGCGTTCTGATAAATCATAACGTCCGAATTTTCATGCTTCCCTCAACCATATGTAGATGTAGGTAGTGAGCTTTTTTTTGCTAACCAACAATGCAGCACGGGTACGGCCCAGCCTTCGGTACCATGTGGAAACCGTGATCAATGCCAAAGGTGTATCTATTTAGCACAGATGAGGTCGAAATACAAGTATTGGTAGATGATTGTCATAAATTGCAAATTCAAAATGCTCATATTTTCTAAATTTAACGGGAACGCTCTGCAACGTGTTATTGACCTTATAAGCAGGTTCCCTAGTTTCGTTTAAATTTACATTGCTGTTGACATTAAAGTTTAGCTGATTTCCGGAGAAGCCAACCGTGACAGCTCGCAACCATCCAAAGCTAGTGGTTACCCATCTAGTACAGAGACCAGCTCTATGGGTGTGGAAATTAAATGATGAGAGGGAAAGGCCTCTTCTTTCTTCTCTCTCTTTTCGCCTTGCTCTCTAATTCTGTTTCCCACTCTGAGCCCAAGGAACTGAAAAAGGGACCGTAGTCTATCCAGGGGGATACTCAACTAGGAGGCAGGGGGAAACTTTCTTTCTTGCTTCGATCCAATCCGATGGATTAAAGCGGGTATCTAGAGGGAGGAGGGCGGGGGACGTTGAGCAGGAGGGGAAAGGGGGGGGGGGGGACATAGCGAGGGGCCTGACGGATCCCACAAAGGCAGCGTGTGATGAGAACTGAGAAGTGAATGGCTTTGCTTTTGCTGGCCAAACAACAACGACCACTATCACTACTACCATGGAAATTTATGCGTTGATCATTTATTAGATAGACTGGAGGACATCATCCATAGCAATGGTATCTTGAAATATTTTCACGTTTTCCGTCCACGTTGACGCCTTCAGACAATGAGGAAGGATATACGTTTCAGATGGGAAAGCCAAGGAGCGAGGAGAGAAAACTCTTCTCCAGCCAATTCTTGTTGCCATCGCCTTTTTCCAGACAGAGTAATAACATCGAAAAAAAAAATTAAAACAACTTTTAGCTACTGCAGGATGTTCAATTTCAAACTTTCGCAAAGGAATTGAGAAAAAGAAGATGAGGTTCCAAATCTTCGGCACTTTTTTGTCTTGCTTATTTGTAATTGGATAAGATTAGTTGATCAGATATATTTTGCTATTATTATTAGTGTCATATAGCTGTACTTGTGCCAAGCGAAGATTGATTTGAACTAGATGTTGGTTAGGCTTTCGTAGCAAAAACTCATGTTACGAAACTACGCTCTCGAGCTCTCTTACACCCTTAAAAGCAATGTCTCTGATGATGTGGTACAAAATCTTGTAGGCGTTATTCCCCTTGTATCTCATGCGTCTCGGCCCCGAATCGATCGGGGGCGGCATATTATTTGAACTCGATACAAACCCCCCCTCGAAGTACGAAGTACTCAGAGGTGTTTATCAAGCCCATCAATATTGTATGGCCTTGATGAGGTTGGTGAGCCTTCAAGTATCAGTGGATTTGAAATACGAGAAGGACTCTCTCTCTCTAACTTGTCGAGAAGCAGTATTTAGAGTTGGAGTAATAGAACGGTGGCAATATTGCCGCCGCAACCCTGGCGGGCTTGGGGTAATTTTGACTTCTCCCATCACGCAATGTTCGACTAGTGTGTCTCCCTTGGTTACTTCTCGTCCGTCCTCTTTCAGCATAGGGGAAGAGGAACGAGCAAGAAAAAAAAGGTTTGTTCGGGTCCATATTATTCCATGGATGGCTGCCACAGCTTGTCATCAACAGCGGCGGCGCCAGTGGCAGAGGCGGCAGGAGCCATCCCAAGATATATCCGCTCAAGGAAAAAGTTCCGTCTTCTCAAGCATTGAAAATCCAGAAATTGAGATTTTGATACAGAGTGACTTGCACACACACCTCTGGCATGCTCGGTTGCTTACTTACTTACTCACATACTTACTTACTTAGCCACTTACTCCCTTGCCTACTGGGTTGCTTCTGCCATTTCATGTAGATTATGTCGATAATGCGGGGAGGGCTTGGCGCTGCTTCAAGAACGACCTGAAGAGCTCTATGGAGTGAAGGTATCGTTCCCCTCCACAAGTAAAGTGCACTGTCGACACTGGCTACTCCAAGATCAATAGAAAAAGACGATAGAGTTCCTAAAATTTTCGTTATGTACCAGTGCTTGGCATCAGATTCTACTTTAGAAAATACTCACTGTTCAATTTAGGAGACCTGAGAGCGCAGTTTAATGTTGAATATCAAAAGCAGCAAAGCATTTGCATATGCAAAAAATGTCAATGTAGTAAGAGAAATGACACGACTTGAAATAACTGAAAATGCCATTATGTCATATCATTAGTTGGGGCTTCTGGAATAAGGTGCTTAAGTTTGTTGGAGATTTTGCTCACAGACATCAAATTTGCACTGACTAATTTAACCATTTTTACTCCTCCACATTAGTTTTATTGTAATGCCTTATGTGGATGATGCAAAGCTAGTTTGTGGTAGAAATGGTCAAAGTTCAAGACGTCTGATTTTTAACCGCCCTTACCTCACAGTTAAGGCTTGGCCTTTGCTCAGTATGAGCATCCACTCATCACTCCAGTCAGCTTATTTTCATACTGAAAATTGTCCATGCACCAAACTCTGAGGTGAGACCTTTAAGAAACTTGCCTCAGTAGTCTGTTAGAGGTCCTATATCATATCTATTTTTGGGGGTCCAAGAGTAATATGGCCTTGTATGGAAAGAAATTCTACTCTATGACCTTGAGTTGACACCATTAGACAGTCCGCTTGAATATAATGATAGTAAAAACATTGCCCAGGTTGTGTATATACAGGGTTTAGGAGCAGTCAATGGAAAGTTTGATGAGCTCATCCAGTTTCCCACTCTAGGGTTTAGCGTCAGTTGTGGCAATCACAATGGCTTAAAGTGTGTTTTGAGAGCACGTTCAAGACCTCAGGAATCCCTGGTAGTTCAACCAATGATGTCCACCTCTCTTCTTTCGCTGACTCCTTGATTTTCTAAAATACTTCCATCAAATATTCATAGAGTGAACATAGGTGTTCAATGTGGTATCATCTTTCAAGTCAGATTTGGACAGTTTTTTGACCAAAACTCCTGATCAACCCTATATACCAGAGATGGTCAGATCTGCATACTCTTATTTGTTGGGTGATCAGATAATACTAGGTGTGCCATAACTCCCAAGCCAAATTTCACTAACCACTTCAACAATGTCTACTTGGAGAACAACGGGTTGAGGGTTAAAATGGATTCAGGTTCAGGAATGCGGGGGACCAAAATTCCTTGAGCTAGAATATATTAGAGCTCAACTTCAACTCTAGATACATCTGAGTGCTGTGAGAGGTGCAACAGGGAGCACCATCCTGCTGCCGCACCTAGTTCCCAGTGCCGTAGTGGCTCCTAAGGGCTGGACGAACTATTGCACCAAGATACCAGCTATACTGGGTGCCATGTGTGCTTGACTCATTGAACAGTGCTTCTGGCAATGCTAAAGTTGGTTGCGACGGTCCTGGTGATGCTGAAGTTGGTCACGACCGTCCTGGCGATGCTGAAGTTGGTTGAGATGGTCCAGGTCAAGATGTCACCAGCCTAGATCCGCAAAACATGTTTTTCGCAGATTTTTTCCAACATTGTTTTCAAACACAAGTCAAAACTAAGATCAGCTGTTGAAACAACAGATTTTGCTAGATGTGCAAAGAAACCCCCTGTATTTTTTTTATATTTCTTAATCACTAAGCTTCAAAGTTTTAAAGACGTGTCCGAGGGCTTATGGCACACCAAGTATCTGAGTGAGGGCGAATTAGAACAATTAAGTTCTTTCATCTTTAGTAGCCATATCCTTCATCATTCAATTTGTGTGACCAAAAAATGGAGCAATTTTGTGACCTCATCTCAATTATTAAAAGTAGTGAATTATAAATAGTAGTGCGGAGGCAAGTCTGGCAAACGTGGGACTTGTCTAACTAAAACTCACGTCCAATAAAAGATTTGAAAACAAAAACCATTTCTGTTGCATGACACTACACGAGGCTAATGTAATGTCCTTTTCAAAGATTTTTGCCTTAGGTTGTCAAATCATAAAAAGTCTGGGCCAATTTGCACAAAGAATTAAATGAAAGAAATCATGAGAAGCCTGGGGTCAAATCCTTTAGAACAGAATCAAGCCAATTTCTCTAAGTTGGGTTGAAATCCTAGAGTGCACAAGGACTTAAGTCTGGACTTGCCCAACCAATAGTTAATATATAAACAATAGTATGTAGATTATCAAAATCTTATAAACTTCAATGAAAAAACTGATCTTTTCATTGCACTTGCAACAAAAGGTACATTGTTTTGAAATGAAAATGAGGCATAATGCTGCACTTGAAAATGGAGTGGATGTTAACACTCAAAGTGTTGGCAATACAATGCTTGCTTTGCTTATTACATGCTTGAGCTTACAAAAAAAGTTCATTGGTGAACACAAGCACAAAGAAAGTAACCTATTACAAGTGTGGGGGATGGTTTGTTGATTACAAAATTGCCCTTAGTTATTCAACTTCCTCAATAATGGGAAACCACTAATGGACAATAACATCAAATATTTTCAGCCACGTATTTGACTCACAAGAGTACTATGATTGCAGAATTTGATTCATACATCAAACCAATATGCAGTTTTAGATTTTAAAAGGCCCGAGAATTACAAGGCTTGGCCAATTGGATAACTGAGGGATAAATTATGACACAAAATATTTTTCTCTTAACTCTGATCTCCAATTTTCAAACCTATTGTTCACTTCATTTTCGGTTGCAGAAATGCTCTATAAGTGTGTTCTTCAGCACTCTGATGAACACCGCGCATTAGCTCTAAGGCGTCATGACAGCTGGAGTGGATGCCCTAGCCAAGCAAAGATACAAGAACTCTCAGCATCAATGGGTAGTCTTCCGGGGGAGAGGGGGAGGCCTGGTGCAAAGTGAACTTGGACTCTTCCGAGGTCCTTCATTTAGCAATATAACCATAAAGCACAAGCATATACATGACATTGTCTGAATTATGTAGGATGATGAAAGCCAGAGGGGAGACCATGACCATTGTTTGCATCTGGCAACCCTGCAAGACCTCCTCTGACAAGTGCAATCTTTGCCATATCATTTACCCTCTCTATTTACAGTTTGTCTTCTCCCCGTGATCGACTTGAACAGGCCTTGGTTGGCCAGTTGCGCACTCACTGATCATCATTCGGCCAGCCTCAAGGCCCGACTAAGCTCCTCTTGCTGACTGACTTGCCGTGTGGCCTCCCTCGCCAACTGGGCGAGCAACCTGCCCCAAGGCTGAGCATAGCCTTCACAAACCTATTGTTGGTTTGACGCTCCTTATGTAAAAGATCAATTGGCTTACATTAACTCCTTCATCTTAGAATTATTGCCATGAAGGACCATAACCAACCATGGAGTTTTGAGATCAATTTACCTTTCCATGTGGCAACCCTTGATGAGGCACTCATTAGAGCAGCTCTCAGAAAAGTGCCCTCGCTCCCATTCACACATCACATCGCCCACTTGACAGCTGTCTCAAGGCAGGAGACTCAGCTGCCTCTGAAAAAAGCACCGTTGCAACTTTCCTTACTCTCGTTGCTGTCCCATAGTCGCGACCCATGAACAGGGTAGCGGCCGGTTTCAAGCTGCTGTCTGCTCCGGACTGTGCATCAAGTAACAAGTTGTGCCACAATGAATGTGAATAAGTCACATGTCAACCTTGTCTATGCGCTTTGGTTTGCTAGAAGCTAATCATTTTAGACTGTTTTAGATCCGGAATTGTTGGATATTTGGGCAAACTTGATTCATTCAATGTTTAAGTGTTGTTTTCACTCTGCAGCCTGACAACCTTTTCATTAGTTATGTATAATCATAGCTTATGAATGGTGAGAGACAACTAAAGTCCACTTTCAAAGAGAAAAAATTGAAAACTACCATTGTAAATGAGAAAATTAATCCAAAAAGACATCGTATTGTCCTCCAGCCAATGCATTATGGCAACACTTACTTCACTAGGAAAAGGGAGGCAAATGTGTTTGGAGGTCAATGAATGAGGAACTATGCCAAGCATTTCAGAGTGACAAGCCCAATCATATGACAAGAATTGAAATGAAATGTTCAAATAGTCCATCGGCGTTCATAACTATTGTTATTTTTAGCACTTGGCCCCATATCACCTATATGATATCGGAATGCCTCACATGTGCAACCAAAGCAGCCTTAACATCATAGATCCACGCTTTTGAACATTTGATCACAACCCCACTCCTGGTGATTTATCTGGAATACACAGCCAAGCCAAGGGAGGCCAAAATCAAGTTGAGTAGCCGTAGTAGCAATGCATGCAATTGCTCCTATAACGTCAAAGTCTCTTTGTATTCCTCTCCCTTCAAGTCCGCAGCTTCAAAAGCTGTCACAGCGGATTCACCAGCAATTTGTGCAGCTGTTTCATTTTACAGACTATGCAGAGTACAATGAACTAAACAATAATGCTCTTCAAGACAGAGCAGTCCTCCTTGGAATGTGCTAAACAACAGGAGTTAGGTAAAAGCAAGATGTTGCATTGGATTTTGGTAAAATATGATCCTCAAAATCATCATCATAATCCTCATGAGCGAAAAGAGGCCAATCACCATACTCAAGGAGGAAGAACTACATAACTTGGCGAACACATACACACATGCTCTACCATGCTGGCCAGAAGCTAAAGGCAAGGGTGAGTGCGATAAAATAAAGGAAAGCTTACAAGTTCACTTGTCTATCTATCTACTCAAGCTGCCCTCTTTCCCCTCCGAAGACAGCTGTCATGGTCAGCGTGCACGCCCGGATTCTTGCTCATGTAATACTTAACCCAAGGTGATTGCATTTAGATTCTCAAAAATGGCATTACAGTTCACTTTTGTAGCATTACATCACAATTTTAAGAAAAAGGGTAAGCACTTGGTTATATCTATTCAACTTGAGACATTTTCTTCGATCTTCTTTTGTTGAACATGATGGATAAATTCGGTTAAACTGCCCATTTTCATGTGAGAAATGTGTTTAATGGAAACTGATAGTAGGAACCCTGTTGTCAATCCTCTTAAAATGCAGCTGTCAGTCTCGACGGGCGGGCCTCGTTCAAAGAGAGAAAAGAGGGAGAGAAATGATCCAATAGAGATCAGTGATGCTGGAATGGCTGTCTTTATAAGTTGGTTCATGGATTAGGATTCAACAAAACATGACATTTTCCTGATAGTTCAAAATAAGAATGCAATTTACAATCAGGTTAGTCATTATTTACTTATCCCAGGAAAGATTTTTTGCGGGTTACCCTTCAAACCAGTTCATTATTTCTAATAGATATGAAGGTTTCAGAATCATGATACAGAATGCCAACAATATCTTTGTCACTCTTACTAATTGAATGTCTGAAAGCTGATCATGATTCCAAATTGTAATGAACAAAAAAACGTGAATGTTCAACTCTTGCAGTTGAAATTCAAGTTTGGTGCTGACCAATCTGACCCAAATATCCGGGAAATGTAGAGTCAATCACGGCACTTGGCCATGGCAGCCCTGAGTGATTAAGCGCTTACCCAGGAATGAAGGGGTTATAGGCTGTGAGGGACGAACGGGAGCGAGGCAGGGAGGGACGATGGCGAGCAAGGAAGAGAGGCGGGCGGGCTTAGGGCGAGCGCTCGTTCTACGCCAATGGAGGCAGAGGCGCAGAAGGATGGTGGTCCACAAAAGTCAGAATTCGCTGGGAGACGGGAAGAGAGACCAAATCCACTAGTAGTCCAGTAGTGGAGTGCTCCCACTGTACTACTTTTCTTACAACGACTTGCTGCTTGCTTTTCGAGGGCAAGACGAACACACAAAAATATCATCAAGCTGTATACTACTTCGACTTTATGTGAGGTGTGTGTGGATGTGTTTTTCAGACGAAAATCCGGGGGTTGGGACAAAAAACTGGACAGAGTTTTAGCACCCTTTGTGTCGCCGGATTGGAATATTGGAATCCCGTGTTTCAGTTGTCCAATCATTCATTGAGAGTTGATTTAAACACCTCAACAACAGTGATTGGAACTAACTGATCTTTGTGTAGTGAGAGACAAGGTGTGATGTGTTTACCTACAAATGTAACAGAATTCTACCACGATTACCTCTACTTGTGACTGGCAATCTTAAGAGGTAAGAGAATCACATTCAACAAGTCCAAATTCATAGCAACTTTGCTTGCACTCTAAATCTGGTGTCCTCGGGACCTAGAACTCTTCTTGTTTCATATGAATTTGCATCTTATATCAATGAACATGCAGTTTTTCTTTGCTCTAGTCTAACTGTTTTGATGAATATTTACCTTGAGGGCAGAAACATGCAGATATTTGATTAGGGTCTATAATATTGTTGTTAGCTGTACGGGGTATAATAACTTTAACATGAGAAGAAAATTCAATCTGATGGTCAGCTTCAACTACGGATATATCACTAACACTAAAGGGAGCCTGTTGACAATGACTATTTGATTTAGAATTATTATTAACATATTTTCTATCGCTTCATCCATTTTTCAGCGCTCGTTCAGAAAAGACCAGTTATTTCTCAACATTTTGATGGGCTTAGGGAAATGCATTTTACGTGGAGCAAAACAATTAACATGATTTTAAGGTATTTCAGTTAGCACGTTCATCATTGGCGCCTCTTGAAAATGTAAAATAAAAATTGCTAGCATGACAATTGAAAATCAACAATAAAACCATGAGTGGCGGCAAATGACATTTGAAATGGCTCCACAAAAGTTGATCCTTGAACAATTGCATGGCTATGTATGAGTGCGGTAATAACTCATCCAAATGACAATCCCATGTTTTTAACAATATGGCAAATTCATTCCTCTTGGCCGCTGTTTCTTGAGATACTTGACCAATCCTGTACTTTCGGATTGCATCTCCGACTGGTTTTTCTATCAACGTCGGTGTTGTCCATTTGGTTGGTCCAGGGTCTCCAAAAGTTACTCTCGATCTGAGCGATCAAATAAGCAGTCCATTTCAAGAGTGGATCGAGACAAAACGGTTATAATCATTTGGTAACCCTGATATCTAATAAATTTGCCATTTGTTTCTAACTAAAAGACCTTAATTCATACCCTCGGGGTTGATAAAATTTTACAAAGAAAATTAGGTATGTTGAAGTATCTTATCACTTGCAGTCATACATTTTTGGAAGATATAGTATGGCGAGCTCCAACATGCATAACGTTTTGTTGTGAAGATGGCAGAATGTCTCTTTCATTTGTCTTCAGTTTTGAGGAAACAATTCGCAACTCGTGTCAATAAGAAGGCTAAAATTTGGGGTTGAACGTTTGACATTTGTTCGCTACAAGTGGTTTTTCGTTGCTTCGTTTGGTGTTCTATTAAATTTGGAGAGCTTAGTTTCTACAACACTCTGTTGTGGGGTTTAGCATAAAGCGTCGTGATAGTAGCCAATATGATATGTGCGCTAGAAGAGTGGACTTCAAGGTACTTCTTGCGCTCTTTCATTTTGCTCCTGCCGCTTCATTTTCATAATAATTTTAGGCCACTTTTGAAGATCATTGAGAACAACCGAACTTTGCGCTACATATTCCAAAAATTCTGCCAAAACAACAATGCAGCGAAGACAAAAAGCACACCTCCTAAAACTTTGATAGTATTTCATAGCATTCTTAAACTATACTTCAAGTACATGCCGTATTGTCGTTCTTGCACTGCGTTTTTTCATGTAAATTAACTTGCAAGTCAGCTGATGACTCAAAGTGAGATCTCTTCCAATAATGATGTAATATGCCTAGAAATGATCCCTTTTTATGACAAGTGCATCTATCATTTGTGTGGCTTGATTTGGTTTCTATTGGAAATCAGTGCTAAAATGTATTTGGGAGGACTTATGAAACACCTCTTTTGTAGATGTAGACAAATAAAATAGATTTGCAAATTGACTAATAATCAATTAAGATTTGAAGGTAGTAGGTGTACCTTAAATGTTTTGTACTCAATTTACGAGAGCTATGTCACTTATACCAGTACTCCAGGAATAGCTCTTAATATGTACAAGATAGAGCAAACTTTATTTCTATGATTTTTTGACCCAATCAACTCCAATTTAAATACACTTATTACATTTTTTAACCCAACTCTCAAATACAAACAAGAGGCCATTCTTTGAGAGCTCTCTTAAAACCCTCTGTATGGCCAATTCCAGCTCATTTTGAGACCCAAACTGATGAAATTTGCGATACCATGAAAAAAAACCAATTGAGTGAAAGTGCAGCTTCTCCATAGGCATCTTGTAAAAATTTGAAACATTCCGTCAAAGTTTTGCCCGATTTTGCAAAAGATTTTATTGTTGCATGTTGATCTTCCATTTTGTTTTGCGGTACTTTTGTGAGGGGTAGGCTGAATACACTAAAGAAACTTCAAATTTACAAGAAATCAGCTGATTTGTGTTTCTTTTTGAAAAGATAGAATGTTACCATTTAAAAAGATCTTTCAATGCTTCATGACCATTTTTCAATATCTTAATTATCATATAATATATGAACTGAGTACCGGTTTAGGTGACATACCTCTCGTACAATACCATTTTGATTACCTTTAGTGACCATTGATTGGCTTGCATTGAAAATGTTTGTCTCCAAAAGTTTTAAGGAAGATATCAATACTCAAAGATCCTGCACTTGCACCTCTTTTAATTTTTGGAATTTAAAAGCGCTTGCAAAATTAAAAAAAGATACCTTAAAGATAATTTGCGATATCCCAAAATAATTAACCGAAGCTAGGATTCGAATTTCAGAAACACAAGATCATTTTCCAAGAATTGCATGACAAATATGTCAATTAGCTTTCTTTTTTGCCGCATTTGGTACTTCGGCCAACCCTCAGCAACAATCAAAATGGAATTTGTGCAAGAATAAATACGAGCACTCAACAAAAATATGCTTCATTTGCCGACGTCAAAAAGTCTTTGGGCAAATTATTTGCTCTGAAGATGCCAAACATAAATGGTGCATCGTTGCAACATACTATTTGACAACACAAATTACTACCAAAATAGTTTGTTCATTAGGGCAATTACCAACCTCTTCAATTAAGAGAAAAACTAGAGTGTTTTGAAGAGTATTTACAATATTAGTAACACTTCAATCAATATTCCCATTGGGAAAGGCCATTTCTAGGCAACAGGAAGCCGGTAAAGAGATGAGCTATATCGTAAAAAAGTTGAAAAATGTCTTAAGGTTGGTTTTATTTTTCAATAGAGGCCCAATCTACCAGGTTCTAGGACCAATGTTTCATCTATTTGAAGGCTGTCTAAGGAGGGCAATGTCGGAAGAAAAAAAATTTTTTGGGGGGGGGAGAGTCCAGTTTAATCATTTGGTACATTTACACTTATTGTAAAATACTTCCACTTGTCATTCCTTGATGAACTGTGGTACAAATAAAGGGTTAACAAAAACAGACTGTGATGAATATTTTCGCATATCCTCTAAGGGAGTCCCTTAAATAACATTAACAGCAGCATCATTTTCACAAGAAATTTTTTTATAGTTACGCCTTCAAAGTCAAGTTGCCGCTTTCTACCGGTTGAAGTGTTGTATTGACTCATAGCAAAAGCCATAAATGGATTCGACCATTGAGTTTTACTATAATTCTTATTGTGTTTCCTGTTGAAGCAAGTAATGGTGAACGTGAACATTGGTTAAAAACAACAGTAGAGCTGAAGTAAATAACAAAGTCAATCGTACATCCGTTGCATTCAGGGAAAAGTGCCTAATAGTTATCGGTTTTGATTGATTTAGCACTAATAAATGTCATAAGTGGAATAGCAAAAAAAATTCAGGCAATAAACTTGTGGTTTGGTTCTGCTTTTTATTTTTAACTTAAAACTTTAACCTATTACACTGAGCATTATACTCCAATTTTGAGCTCATGATTGGGATTTTTCTTTACAACCTTTATCGCACGAGATTTACGGCTACTTTCTACCACGTTAACTTTTTCGAAACCGGCTTACAGGATCACTTTCATTTCCATGAGTTGGATGTGAACTTCTAGTGCCGAATTTACTCACATTTGAACAATGTGGTCGTTTAAATAAGAACAAATGTTTCTTACATGTTTGTTGAACAATAGGTTGTTCAGCAAGTGCTTTTACCTAGGTGGTAGGTCAATTTTAGTTCCCTAATAAGGTTACAATACTTTCAGTAACCGAACTGAGTTTCACTGTCGCATTGATTAACCAGCACATTTGATCCTATAATTAAGGATACGAAACCATAAAGTACTGAATGATCTTTATATTTATATTCATCAATGAAGTACTCCATGCCTACCTGCGCCAGAATCATTCCTTGAGGATTTAAAACATATAGTAAACAGTTACTGTTTTTGCATTTTCAAACAGGAAAAACTGGCACATAATGGCAAATTTCGTTCTTTTCAAATTTTGGGCTAGCTAAATGTTCGACCATTTAATAAGCAACTAACTCCATGTGCAATTACTAATTCTAGTTGGAAAATTCATATCCAGATGGTTACTCCGACAGATTTAACTAGAGTTCTCCCCTATTCGAGTCCATTTGTTAAAATTTTTAAGCGTTAAAGTCACCAAAAGTCATCCAAATGTTGGTGAAGAGGAATCAAATACAGGTGTTGTATAAGATTGCAAATACTCTAAAGGAAACAAACTGCAACGTTGAAACCGTCGAACAAATGTGTCAAGTCGAAAAAGTATCTGAAGGCAAAATTTAGAGTTATGTCGAGAAACAAGTCACATCGTTCAAGTTTTACCCGCGTCATCCACGATTCAAAAGAAAACTGAGGCATTTTTTCGATAATACCAATTCAATTAGTCATCATAATAATTTATCATGAACCATTATGGATGCGCCCTTGGCCAAATTACAATAGTCTAATTGGTACTACCAGAGGTGGGTGTCATCCCCTTAAATGCTAATTTCGTGTTAATTCTTTGAAAGAATGTAACAGCTTTAAGGAACAAAACAATTCAACCCTAACAAAATGGCGTGTTTTATGGAAATTTGACCAATCACATGTACCAACTCAAATATATTGCTTTTTAGATTCTTACATCTTGCACAATCTTTGTGGAAGAATTAGGCAAAGGTATTTTTCTGCGTTCAATCCAACTCAATATTGACCTGACAAGTGCAAAAGAAGAGAAACTTGAGTTAGACAGTTCCTTTTTAACGGTTAAAAATGCCCTGAAAACCCCAAAAAGAAAATCTGGAGCATCCAAAAATGTAAAAATGAACGTTATTGATTAATGCGTAAAGTTTATAAGTTTGACGGCCCACCTCTGTTATCAAAAACTGGTATGGATATGGAGTAGTAGTAAGTGACATGTCTCCTATTTTGATAGAAAATGCATGTCAAACATTGTTTTCTCTATTCGTTGCAGGTTTATTATGCTTTTGTTCAAAGGCAAGAAGGACCCAAAGGACGCATATGGGCGTGGCTTGGCTGCCAAAAGAATTCAACGCGGAGTGAAATGACCTTAGGAAGAGTCAAACGCCAAAGTCATCCTAGAGAAAATAATATCGCAACAAACTTAGCTAGAAGATAGATAGTTAGACAAAGACAGATAGGCAGATTGTTGTTAGCACTTCCATCCACTATCCATCCACAAATATGAATCAAATGCAATCTCAAGAGAGCTTCAACAACCACTTTCAAAACAATCCAATGATTCAACAACAGAATATGAATAAGCAGCCGCTACCCTCGTTTCAAAAGTAAGTACCACTTCATTGCACAGAACGTTTTTGATTTTATCATTTAGCATGTTGAAGATAAATGTTAGAAATGAAGCAAAAGAGCACTATCTAATAACATATCATCCATGAGCAATGGGGTCAATGATGAGAAATAAACACGCATTTGGACAGTAGACAAAACCGGATAAAGCAGGACTAAGGTCGTCCAAAAGAGCGTGCTAGGAGTTCAAAAATAAATAAAAGGTATAATGCAACAAGAACCTAACATATTTAAAAACTTCATAGAGTAATTTTCTTAACAAATTCAACCATTTGATGATAATCCATAATATTTTAAAAATGTACATAAGCAATAAAAATCGAGTTGCCTTTGTAAAGCGTAGACAAACAACCACACCATTGATTTTAAGTTTCAAAATGTGAATGTTAGATATATTCTAAAGGACCTGATATGCTATTTGAGGCTAATACAGCATTATAAACTGAAAACAATGCCTATCATATGAAATTATTTCACACGAAATTATTACTAAATCAAGAACTAATAAAGAAGCTAAACTCAGGCCATTGTGACAAAAAAGGAAACAAGAAATATTGGAGTACTGTAAATTGCTTCAATCACGCTCGCTTCACACATAGCTTTGATTCAATACATTTTTGTCCAATATGTCTTTAGCTTTGTTTGAAGTGACCAATTATACTGGTTTGAGGAACAACAACTGACATTTCATTAAGCCAAAAGGTTTACCTTTCAGAATATTTACATCAACAAGCATTTTCAAAAGTTTTGAAATTATAATTGATACTTAAGTGAAAACTTTATTAGCAACAAATATATTGAAAGCAGTCAGAACCATGTGAAAGTGATGAATACATTGATGCCTAAGGAGACAGAAAGAAGTTAAGAAATTGTCTTACAAGCACTCTTCTCTGTGGTATGTCAGAGGTGCATTATACAGGTTTTAATGACGTATTTCACGCTTAACACCACCAAAAAACAATTAAAATATCTGTGTAATGCAGTTTTGTCCATAGGTTAAAAGAGTACCAGAGTTTCGCGTTTTGTACACTTTTGGACAAGACTGGACAAGAGTGTCCAAAAAGGAAATGCTCTCCCTGATCATTAGCCAAAGTTTTTATTTTTAATTTTTTAGTCTTACAAGTGGTGTTGGATGGAGTGGATCTACGGACACGCCCACATCTTCATCTTCCATTGAGCCAAATATGGGCATGATGGGGATGCCCATGGTGTCAAGCTCGAGCACTATGCCAGGAAATCCCAAGAGCCACATGAGTCACATGGATCATATGGGAAATATGGACCCAATGGGACCCATGAATGGCAATAGCATGGGTCCAAGGAACAACCAATTTCATCAGGTAATAATGATTCTCCAAACCGATATTAACACTGTTTACTGCAGGTTGTGACTGGTTCAAAACGTGACCATATTGTTTTAGATGGGCTTTCCCGGAAATGACATGCACTCAAATGGCATGATGGGACAACACCATTCATTGGACAATCCTCACTTTCAACCAATGAGTCACCGTCAGCCGCTGCCCCCACATCATCAGCAACAGCAGCAGCAATCTCAACAACAACAGCAACAACAACAGCATCATCATCAACAACAACCCTCACCTCAACAATTTTATCCGCAGAACAATCTAAACCCAATGAACAATGGCTTCCCACCCCGATTGAGCCAAAGTCAGCAACAGCAGATGATGAACAGCCGATTAGGAATGAACGGAGTGGGCGGACCAATGATGCCCCACCAACACCCTCATCCGATGCAGAATGGAGGAGGGGGTGGTCCCGGTCATCCTGCGGGTCATCCTTCACGACGACCTGCTCCGTATCCAAACCCAATGTACATGGCCAATAAACGCCAGCAGAATCCGGGAATGTTTCAAAGTCATAATATGATGATGGGCGGTCCCGGATACATGCGTTTTAGCGGCCCCAACAATGGCATGTACCCCATGGGCTATGGCAACATGAGCCAGAACCCCAACGCACATCGACCCCCCATGATGGGCCAATTTCCCCCCAACCAACGTCAGTTCCCCCAAATGTCAATGAACAGCCATAGGCCAATGAACTTTAATCCCGGTGGGATGATGGGGGTGCCGGGCAGCCCGGATCCGTCGTTTCAGCCTCAACAAACCACAGATCTGTCAAACAACAACATGTCCCCTAGGATCATGCCATTTCAACATAGTCCTGTTCCTGGCAATCCTACCCCTCCCCTCACGCCTAATGGGCCGAGTGTGGGCGTGCCATTTGCCAGTCCGGCATCGTCAGACCAGGGTCATGGATCACCTATGGACATGAAACCGGTGCCTATGAAAGGAATGAATGGCGGTCACTCTGGTGGAAGTGGGGAGCCCCGTTTGACTTTCCCCGTAAAGGACGGTCTCATTCTAGCCCCTTTCCGTCTTGAGCACAGCCTCACCGTCTCCAATTTTGAGTATGTTCTCAAGCCACAGATTTTCCAGTGTCTCATGTGGAGACCGGATCTTGAGCTTCAACTGAAAGGCTTCTACCACGAGGACCGAGGCATGAACGTGAACTGGCCCAATTCGGTTTCTATCTCGGTCAATGCCAATCCCTTAGGCATTGACAGGTCTAATGGGCCACCACCTCACCTTAAACCTCATCCAAATGAGACTAACAAACATTGTCATCGGCCCCTGTATCTAAAAGATGTGTGCATCAGTGGGAGAAACACGATCCAGTTCACTGTGACGGCTTGCTGTTGCGTAAGTGCCAAGTGTTACCATATTAGAAAACAATTGGGTTTTCAATTGGTTTCTTAGAAATGATTTAAATTTATTTCTACCTTTCAGTCTCACCTGTTTACTGTGCAACTTGTGCATCGCCCCACGGTTCGGTCCATTGTCCAAGGTCTGCTCCGGAAGCGACTCCTTCCCTTGGAGCGTGGGGTTGTCAAAGCAAAGACCATCCTGACCAATTGTAACAATGCCTCCAACAATTCAAAAGACGGGGGCAACCACCCCTCCTCCAACCCCAAAGATACCGTCAATGGCAGCTCATCAGATGAGCCCACGTCCTTGAAGGTCATGCTGACGTGTCCTCTGACCTTCAGACGTATGACCTTGCCTTCTCGGGGGCAGGATTGTCGGCATCTCCAATGCTTTGACTTGGAGTCCTATCTTAAGTACAACGCAGAAAAAGGCGGCAACGGCTGGAAATGTCCTGTGTGTAACAAAAATACGCCCCTCGAAGCGCTGGAAATTGATCAGTTCACGTGGAGCATTCTTCAGACCCCCAAATTTTCTGAGGTTGATGAGGTCATGATGGATCAAAATGCTGGCATCTCCCTTTCTCCACAAATAAAGGTAAACCCCCTTAGAGATGCCATTCAAGCATTCCGAAGCGGTTTTTGGCAAATTTGCGATATGTCTTTCAGTCTGAGGATGATCGGAGTAGTAGTTCAAAGAGAAAGGACAAGCCAATGGCGCCCACCTCCCTCAAGCTTCCAAACCTTGCTCTTTGGGAAATCCCCAGTTCCATTAGGTCTCCAGGACTTTACACACCTCCTGATATCAACAGTAAGTCTTTCTACAGAGAAAACGTGAGGGATTGATCCATGAATGGAAATGAGTAAAATTCGACCCTTTTCAGGTATTGTTAGCGGACAGTATCCCTTGGAGGAGTCTGGCGGCCCTCTCTCCCAAATGAACGAAGCGGTCAATAAGATTGACCAACCTCGAAATGATCCCAATGATCCAAACTTTTTGAGTGTAAAGGTAAGTGGAACTCACGTCATGCAAATGCTTGAGCGTGGCTTACAGTGACATATTGTGTCCCGCCTTTCAAGATGGGTCCCCACACTCCGTGCACGCCAGGCATGCCGGCTACCCCTCATACGCCTGGCTCGGTTGGTCAGAAAGCGTCTCCTCCATGTCCTGGATCCATGCCTTCCTCATCGTCAGCTCCAAATGCATGTGCACCTTTACCCTCAATGTCAACCTTGGACGGGAGCAATGGTAATCATATGTCTCATCCTGGCAACGACTTCTCTCTTGATGATCTCAATTTTGACCCATCTTCTATAATTGGCGACACTGACAGCTCAGATATCAATGTAAGTATATTGCGAGTCACGAAGCGATGTTCTTGGCATTTTTTGCAAGCAACTTTAATCCTTTTCAGTTGGGCGATGTTGACCCGGATGATCTGCTATCCTTTCTGGACCCCCCTCCAGAGTTGGCCACGCCCCCTTCTTCATCATCAGGTTCGTCATGCCATCCTGGGGATCAGCAACAGCTTTCAAATTCGAGCCAACACGGCCACCCGGGGACGAACCATGGGCAATGCGGAGACAGCGATGCCAATCAGGATGACTTGTTGAGTCTAATTGACAACTATGAGTACAGCGATAAATGAGGCAATGAATCTAGTCATCATGGGGGTGTTCCCTTACAATTTGGAATCATCCATTCCATATATCAGCCCAGCCCTAGTGTATGTGTACAAAAAGGCCAATGTATAGAACCTAGCAATTGCTTCTTCAAGGCCCGGCTCCCCACCCATCTTATTTCCCCCCTCACCATTTCTACTCACAATGCTCTCTGCTACTAGTTTTCGATACATGTCTTTCATATCTTTATCTCCTTGGATATCTATCCATCTGTTTGCTTCTTACTTCACCTGGCAGGGTGCCAAACATTAATCCGGAAAATTAAATCTAGAATCACGAAACGTAAGTTCTTGATTCACCCTAAATATGGCAAACTGATTAGTTCAACAAACTCATCTTTTCAATGGCACTCCACATTGTTGTATTATTATTTCTAAGGCCTTCCACAACAGAACGTTGATTGGAAGATTTTACTCCTTGGAACATCTCCCTCCTCAGAAAAATCTATTTGCGGAGGGTCCAGATTATAAGACGCACCCTGTACATTATAACTGAGCAATACGTGATTGATTGTTTGATTGATTGATTGCCAATGTAAGATTTCGTTGCCTTTCTAAGTATTGTTCCCTACTTTCACTATTTTCACCTTTTACCTAGCGTTGTGCTATATAGGCCTCTGTAACTTTGATTTGATTATCCCGCCCAGGAGACTGCCCGCTTTACTATTCTAATAACAGCCGACTATTTTGAAACTCTCCCAAATGATGTACTAATGTCAAATGCACCGCCCTCAAACACCCACATAAACCGACACCCAACACACTGAGCAATGGGATCGTCTCCCATATCTTTGTCTCTAATTATTACCTTTAAACAGAAACTATGAATTATATGAGATTATTACAAAACGTATTCAAGCATTTCGCCATTGCCAAATGTCATTCATTATTCTATATTTGTCACTTCCAAGGTTTTGTTGATCTGTCCATTGTAGCCATAGCAAAAATACTCCAGAGCAACTTGAACCCAGTAGTTTTGGCTAGCCTTGAAATAAAGTTGGACGTAATTCAGGTTAAGATTAAGGGTCCTATCGAAAGTGACCAATTACAAACTGAGAGTAAGGTGGTTCAGGAAGTCGAATCCAAAGGCTCTTTTCTCTCTTATCGAACTCTAAGAGAAAAATAAAACACCCTGTTGGGCCTTTTGAGGTTGATGGGGAAGCCATTAGCAATGTAGAGGATATGGCTAACATGCTTGGTAGAGGGCTAGTCAGAGAAACGACACTCACGATATTTCTGACATTTTTTTGGCTCCGTCGCGGCTGCCTGGTATGTGCGATGGGGATCGTCGGCTTTGAACACATTTAATTACGTGATTCTGAAAATCAAGTTCCGAATTCAGGGAGCCAGTGAGTTGATGGCTTGTTTGTCTGCTTTGGTCGAAACTGGGTAACGCAAGAGAAGTCAATCAATCCGACACCCTGCTGCCCAACTACCAAAATGTGTTCAAAGCAAAGTCTCAAGTGGCTTGGTTGGAGTGGCTTTTCTCTGACAAGCCCTCTAATGCTTGGAGATGAGTTCTCTAGTGTGTTTTCAACCCCACTGAGTTTAGAATTTGTATGCTACTAACTATTGGCAGATTTATCTCCCTTCGATTATTGCGAAGGTGTTTGATATAATCATGTATGGGGTGTGCCTGGCATGGAACAAGGCAGTTTACGCACAAATGAAGTACTTTATAGACAAGTATTGCTCAAATTATCACAATTTCGTTTCAGTGATACCACATAATGTCCTTATTCCGCATCACAGCCTTAAATCTGGTCTCTACTGCTTATCAAATTATTCACACTTGTTCTGCCAGGATTTCCCCTCATACAACCTTCAAGGCTTTAACCAAGGCTTGCAGAATTTGGTTAACTCTTAGACCCAATCTTCCTGTTTACAATTGATGAGAAAGAAAATTCCATTGGGTTTAATCCGGGGGAGGAAGGAGACCAAGTGTTTTGTCCAAGAAGTTCAAAATATGTGCCTTGCACCAGGCTTGGTTCTTCTTTGAGGAGTGAGACTGGGTTCATCCTGCATAAACACACACCAATGTTCCCAATGTTACTCCTGGATCCATGGAAGTATTTCCTCCTCCAAAAGCGTAATGTACGTGCCTGTATTGGCTTCAACACCCTCAGGTTTGACTCCAAGGGGGCTTAGCAATCATTGTCAGTAACACCCGCACAACCAAGATGGAACGGATGTTGGGGAACAAACACTGTTTTAGAGTATTCGGGAATGTCCTGAAGGTTACAGGCCCACAAACTATCATTTTGGCGGGTCCATGCTTGCTGGACTTTGATTTTTTTTCATCAGTCCAATTGGTTGCAGACCTCGGAGCAGTAACAACTTTTGTTTTGGATTTTACGCCCTCAGAAAAGCCTCTTGGCCATGGTGGCCACAGAAGTTGCTTGTCTTCTAACAAATTTGAAGTGCTTCATGTTCAATTCAGTTTAATGAGCCGTCTGAGGCTGGTTTCTGCATTATGGTACTCTCTGGTCATCTCTCTCAGGCTTCTGTGGGGATTCTAGGCCATTTTTTTGACCTTACGCACCAGCCCACAGGTTCTCACTCATCTTTTTCGTCGTTTTCTAGGCTAGTCATCAACGATATCAGAGTTCTTGTAACTTTCTTGTAATTGCGATCTTGTGCAATTTCTCCCAGCATGTTGGTGTGGCCACTAGAGAGAATAGCGTTCTCGACTTGGCCCACGTACTCCATGCTTGGACATACCGGATCAGATCAGGGTCATTGGAAAAGACCATGTGACACCTAGTAATCTGTCAGATCATCATGTTCTTGAGATAGGGTCGACAATAACTCAAAAGGCGGCGTGCTTTAGAGTAAAACCGGCCAAAAAACGGTCTGGCTAAGTTCAAGTTCAAAGACGAACATTGTCCGTTGATTATAGAAAGATTAGAAGAACTTGACCTGATTCAATTCTGAAACAGGAATCGTGCACAGATGAAGACATTGATATACTAGTTTCAGTTTTTAAGGAAGTTTGCTCCAGTCCAGCAATCTCTGAATGTGTTCCGAAAGGTGGTACACGGACAAAAATTCCAAAATATAGGAAGACTTTGTTCAAAAGGAGTTGCAAACTAGCAATTTGAATCCATTAATTGTGGATACTCTCCAAAAGAGTTGGACGTAACTCAGGGTAAGATGAAGGCCTCCTTCAAATATGACCACACACAAACTGAGAGTAAGGTGGTTCAGGAGGTCAGGTCTGTTGGGCCCTTTGAGATTGATGGACAAGCCATTAGTAATGTAGAGACTATGGCTAACTTACCTGAAGAGCAGTTCTCCAGTGTGTTTCCAACTCCAATGAGTTCAGAAGCAACAGCTCATTGCTCTGAAGATGAGTCTGTTGAGATTGACAAGGTTAGTCAAGTTGAGCTTTCAGATGATCTTGTAGTCACAGATCAAGATGCTTTAGAGGCCATCAGGGACTTGAGGAAATCAAGATCTCCTGGTCCTGATGGCGTGACATCTCAGTTTCTAATGAGATGCTCACTGGTTCTTGCTCCTGTTTTCTCGTACTTGATGCGTTGTATCTTGGATCAGGGCAAGTTCCCCTCTTCTCTGAAGGTAGCTCATGTTGTTCCAATTTTCAAAGGGGGAGATAAGTCGCTCCCCAGTAACTATAGACCGATTTCTCTCACTTCGAATACTGCGAAGGTGTTTGAGAAGACCATGAAGTACAAACTTGTTGAATTTCTTGATATCCATGAAGTCCTTCATCCTAGGCAGCATGGGTTCCGAGCACATTTTAGCACGGTTACCCAACTGATTGAACATATAGAGCCGGTTATTGAGGGAATGGAGAGCCATGAATCAGTCGATGTTGTCTGTCTTGATTTTGCCAAGGCCTTTGATAAGGTAGATCATGGCCTTTTGTTGTATAGACTTCATGACATTTGGATCCAAGGCAAGGTTCTCAATTGGATAAGAAGCTTCGTTCAGGATAGGAAGCAAATTGTTAAGTTCGAGGGATCCCTTAGTGACATGCATGATGTCAAATCAGGTGTTCCCCAGGGCTCCATCTTAGAGCCCCTCCTTTTTATAATATTCGGTGTCCCGCTTCAAAAGCTTAGTATTACTGCCAGTCTCTCTTCTTATGCTTACGGTACAAAGTTAATTTCTGGTAGAAATGGCCAAAATTCCAGTAGCCTGGCAAAGGACTTAGATCGAATCTACTCTTGGGTTACTGAGAATAATACGGCCCTGAACGGAATGAAATTCCGCTCAATGACATATGGGACAACTCCTTTAAATACTCCACTCGTAGATAAGGCAGGTAAAGATATTGAGCAAGTCTCATCTATGAAAGATTTAGGTGTAGTCCTCCAAAATAATGGAAAGTTTGATGAGTATATCCAGTTGAAGGTGGGTAGAGCTTTTCAAATGTGTGGTTGGATATATCGCACGTTTAAGTCCAGAGATAGCATCACGATGCTAACTCTGTACAAGTCGATTGTTCAGCCACATCTTGAATATGCTTCACCCATTTGGGCTCCATTGAGTTCAGCAGGTTTGCAACAAGTCGAGCAAGCCCAAAGATGTTTCACTAGGAACATCACAGGATTGAGAGAGCTCTCATATTGGGAGAGGCTAAAAAAGTTGGGATCGTACAGTGTTCAGAGGAGGTACGAAAGGTAGCTGATATTGTATGTCTTCAAAAGCGTCCATGAACTTTGTCCCAACCCAGGATTTAGGATCAATTCTAATGACCGTAGAAGCTTAACGTGTGTTTTGAGAGCACCTTCGAGCCCTTAAGAATCCAGGCTAGTTCGAACAATAAAGTCCACTTCTCTTCTTTCTCGGGCTCCTTCATTGTTTATTTTGCTGCCCTTTAATATCAAGGCGTCTATTCCTTTTGCAATGATTTAATCAACGGTCATAAATGAGCTTTTTGATGATACCCACGACGCCCGTTTATGTGGCATTCCCAATGGCAACATGTGGGTCCTCATTCTTCCGAAAGCTCCTATCCCGGAATTTATAGTCATTGGTACGAGGAAAATCAGAATTACCCACAGGTACCACATCCGTTGATGCTTCCATTGTAGAGCCGAAGACCACCTAAAAAGCAATTGTCCATTGATTAAACAGGTGGTAGAAGATCACGAGAGACATCCAGCCAAATGTGTCTTGCCGAAGTGGATCGAAGGACAAATGAAGTATTGGAGGGTCCGAGTTTTAGACAACAGCACGCTCAATGAGAATGGGGAAGAGAGAGGAAAAAGGCATTAACGAAGAAGTAGAGGCAGAGAAAGAGGAAAACGATTAAGAAAAAGGTGAGGAAGAAGAGAAACCAAGAGAAGATGAAAAAGAAAATGAAGTCGAGAAAGAAACAGGGGAGAAAAAAAGGAAGAAGAGGACAAGGCGAATCTATCCTCTCGACGAGCAAAAAGAAATCAATCCATGCTAGAGGATCCAGAGAAATGTGAAGCCGACAAACATAAGGAAAAAGGCCGAATGAAATGGATCACCTCTATCCTCAAGGGCATTTGGTTGAGTCAAAGAAAGCCGAATCATGCATTGAGCCAGATAAAGTCATAAATACCAGATCTACCTATAAATCATCTCGCAATAATCCCCACCAAGTTGTAAGCGACAACTCGACAGATCTGGTCGGTCACGATGATCTCAATTTAGGTGTGAGAGGCCGGGGCTTCCGACATAATCCATCAAAATGAATAGTTTGTGATTGGTACTGCCATGCCATCTAGGTGTCCTATAAGTGATGAAGCGTCTGAAGCCGATCGCCCCATAGAAAACCATAACATAAGTTATCTATGGATCGCCCATTTGTCTCAAAATCTTCACCCGAATGCTAGGCTCAAACCGAGATCTGGAATGTCTGGGTGAATCGTCTCTGGTAAACGATTTTGGATACTGTGGCAAACTGGCTGAATGTGAGCAGTGGTTAGTTACCGTCAATGTTCGATCCATCCTAGTAAACCGTTTGACACTGGAAGACCCTCTGTTAAGGCAAAAACCACAAGTGGTTGCTCTGCAAGAAATTTGGCAAGTGAACAATGTAAATATGTATTTTGAAGACTATCAATTCTAGTTTGAAGCACGCATTGGTCGTAGAGGTGGGGATGTAGGCATTCTTGTACGAATCTCTCTAACTTACAATAAAAGAGCGGACCTCTCTCACAAGAATTCTCTCCGAAGATAGCAAAGTAATTGCTATAGACTCTACGAAATTCATAACTCTACCTGGACACATTCCTCCTTATGCTAATATTCTTAATGGAAGTGCTGAACTTGAAGTGTTATTGTTCAATGGCAATCAAAAACAATATACCTTTGTGCGGACTAACATCATTTAAAAACACCAAATTTAATGACCTCATGATCAGCGCTGGGCTTGCTCCGGTAATTAAAAATCCCACAAGAATAGCGACAGCAACCAAAATCTCTATCGACAATATTTTCACAAGTAGAAAAATGGGCATTAAAAGGTGTATCCTGATTTGCGACTTAAGCGATGAATTTGCGCCGCTTATCTCTTTAGATAAACAAAAGAATCAGAAGCCCCCTTGTGCCTTAAAATTTAGAACGCTTCCTGGGCCTAGTAATATGGAAAAACTTCGACAGTAAACGAAACATCAGTGTCTGATAAACAAGAAATTGTTACCTCTTTAAATAACTACTTTACTACCATTGGTAAGAATCTGAGTGACCACTTATCGAGTGACAGTTCGAATTCGACTGTTTTGAAATTTATGCCCGATATCACTAACCAAGAGAAGTATTATCATAAAGTAGTCAACCGTTTAGATGTTTTAAATATTATTAATGAACTGCCCAACAAATATAGCCATGGCTTTCCCGAAATTTCTAACGTCATCCTTAAACAAATCAAGAATGAAATAGCCCATGACTTCTCCCACTTAGTAAACATTTCCCCAATATCTGGATATATTCCACCCGGGTAAAAACTGCAAAAGTGATCACTTTGTTCAAAAGAGTTGATATCAGGAGTTTATCAAATTATAGGCCAATTTGCATTTTACCCTCCTTATCAAAAATTGTGGAAAAAAAAAAGTTTACCGAATCTATCAATGGCATCGCAGAATGCAGGCTGCACATCAAAGCTGCTCGCTACGTCGCTTCCGCACTCAATCCAGGGTCGATTCCTCAAGACCAGCAGATCGTTCCAACTCCCAAGACATCTCGCCAGGGAACGTCCACAGGAGGATTGAATCCACAATTGTTCCCCAATCAACAAAGGACCAGAATCCCTCCCTCTCTCGCATCTCAAGAAAGATGAAGACATAGTCACTTCCGCACTCAATCCAGGGTCGATTTCTCAAGACCAGCAGATCGTTCCAATGCCCAAGACATCCTGCCATGGAGCGTCCATAGGAGGATTGAATCCACAATTGTTCCCCATTCAACAAAGGACCAGAATCCGTCCCTCTCTCACATCTGAAGAAAGATGAAGACATAGTCACTTCCGCACTCAATCCAGGGTCGATTCCTCAAGACCAGCAGATCGTTCCAACTCCCAAGACATCTCGCCAGGGAACGTCCACAGGAGGATTGAATCCACAATTGTTCCCCAATCAACAAAGGACCAGAATCCGTCCCTCTCTCGCATCTCAAGAAAGATGAAGACATAGTCGTTAAGTCGGGAGAAACGAGCGGGATAGATTTCACGACACGTGCTACTTCGTCTGTTCCAATATTCGAATGTTTATTTCTTTTCCTATTTACTCATCATGCAGGGTTACCATTCCTAGCCACCACACTACCCCCCCTAGCAAAGGCCAAAGGCCGTAGCTGAAGAGTAAAAAGGTGCTAGGATAACAGAACTATGCTAAATACAATTAATAGAGATAAAGAGGAGATGCGGGGGGCCAATTGCCAGAGATTGTTGTTGGCACTGACATAATCGAAGAAATTGTTGGAGGTCTAACCATCATCTGGAACGCGGTCGACTCTTTGAATATCAGCAAATCGAGATGGAGGAATGGATGGCCGACCATTGCGTGTGTAGGATCGCGGTTGATTCGAGGGCTGAAGGATATCCTCCACTTCATAGGCCGGTTTCAGGCGGTCTAGGGATACAGAATCCGAGCGGCCATTCTGGCGATTGATCACAAGTATTTGGGGCCTCTGGTAAGCACACGATATGGACCTTTGTATGGCGATGGCAACGATGTTTTTACTCCAGAAACTCGCTCATACACGAATTTGCACGAACTGAGATCCTTGTGGATAAAACTGCGACTAGGAGCCCGGGATTGCCACGATGGAGAAACGTAGTTGCGGTTGGAGATGGTCCGTCGGAGGGCATGTAGATAGGTGGAGTGTTCCACCAGTGGCGGTGGAAAAAATGGCAACGGGAAGGCGAAGAGGCTCGCCATAAACGATGTCCGCGGTGGAACATCCCAATTCTTCCCTAGGAGTTCCTCGCAGTCCCAACATCACAAACGGTAGCTCGTCCATCCAGTCTCCAGTTTGCGAACGGGTCATAAGAGATGCCTTGAGGTCGCGATGTAGTCTTTCCACGGCTCCGTTGGCCTGTGGATGCCAAGAAGTTGTGAGCTTGTGAGTAATGCCCAGATAGTCCATGAGATCAGCCCACAATCCAGATGTAAATTGAGAGCCTCTGTAGGTAGTCACAGAACAAGGCACACCATATCTTTGGATCCAACCTGACAAAAAGGTAGAAATGCATGTGGCAGTTTCGACGTTGCACATGGGTATAGCCTCAGACCACCTCGAGAATCTATCAACCATTGTTAGCAAGTAACGAAACCCTTGACTCTGGGGCAATGGCCCAACAATATCCAGATTCAATTCCGAAAACTTGGCGGATGGGGGTTGAACATTTGTAACGGAGCCCGAGAATGTTTTGTCACTTTAAGTAAGTAAGTAATTTATTTCGAGAGGACACAGAATATTAAAATTCTCTAAATCGACCTGTTTGGGCGTTTGTGGTTTGATATGTCAATGCTGGGTAAAATTGTAATGTGGAAAATACAAGTATAGAAAAAGGTTGAAAGTATGACTAGAATTATGAGGTATGAAATGTGATTGGATTAGAGAAGAACAGTCCTTGTTATGTGGTATCGGCAAACCTTGACTTGATGTTCTTCTTGATAGCGGGGTTTCTGAGTGTCTTCTTGGCCTCATTGCGGATGGTTGGGGGAGGTCCTCGTAGGCTTCCACCATTCGAGAAACGAGAGATTGGCCAACCGGTTGAGGGGGAAACTGCCGTGTTGAGCCCTGCCTTGTTGACCTGATTCCGAGGTGTGGCTGCACCCTCGTACGGGTGAGAGGGTGATTTTCCCAGTCATGTAGACACTCCGACGCCAGGCATGCGAGGGATATCGCCGCGATCTGTTTTACAGAGATTTGTCCTGATTTGCGGTACAGTTCTTGATCAGAGGGGTGCTCCATGGTCGGGATCCTCAGGACGGCCTTCATTGCAGATCGATGCAAGTTTGCAAAGTTGTGGAGGTGTTTCAAGAAGGTCCTGTTCCTCACACCGTACAAATTCGTGGTCAGTGCTAGGCCGTACTTGAGCTTCGATGTGAATATAGCATCCATCATGGAGCACAACACGTCCCTGGGAAGTTGGAACGACAAGCGTCTGAGGATTCCAATTCGTTGGCGTAGTTTTGGCTCCAGTTCGTTGAGGTGGGCTTTCCATGATAACGATTTATTAAAAGTCACGCCAAGTAAGGTCACTGTTGGGGATTCCTCCACCATCTCGTTGCCTACCCTGATTGCCAGCTCCCTCTTCCTCCCAATCATCATAAACTTGGATTTGCTTGGTTCGCAGCTAGCTTGGAGGCTCTCATGAAATCCAGGACTTCCAGTACTGCACTCTGTAGCACCTCGCGCGTTTCCTCCTTCGTTGTTTGGGATGCAAAACGGTGGTGTCATCTGCATAGTGAGTGTCACAGCCTGGGAGATGCATTCTTCAATGTCGGCGACCATGACGAGAAACAGCACGGGTGACATGATGGATCCTTGGGGGCTTCCCACGTCAAATCTAAGCATGCCTGAGCTAGTCCCATTGCAGTCAACAACTTGGTACTCCCCGCGCATGAAAGACGAGATGAGGGCTGTGAGAGAGGGGCCGGCGCCATAGATAACGAGCTTTTCGATCAGTACACAGGATCAATGTGTCAAAGGCAGCCGAGAGATCGAGTAGGAGGGCTCCACAGTGGAGGCCTTTGACAATCGGGACAAGCTTGAACCCACCGGGAAATGTCCTTGGCCAAGCGGGGCCATACATAGCTAACAGAGATCAATTTTTGGTGGCCTTAAATCCCGGGTGAGATATTGTGTGGAGAAGGTCAAACACATTAGATCAGTAATCAGATCCCAAAGAGTGCAGACGTGCGAAATCAAGCTCTCCATTTAAAAATGAGACATCAGAGCCAAGACTCATCAAAATGAAAAAAGCAACTCGGAGTAGCAAGAAATCGCCTACTAAGTTTACGAGTATGTTGGACGAAATCCTTGCGCCTCGAAAGGAATCAAAAGTTATACGGTGGAGATGGAAGAAACCCCAACAGTAACCAAGGAGGAAGCAATCCAGTGCCTTCAAGAACTGGAATCACTTGCCAAGGACATCGGTGAGGAAAAGACCAAACAGGCAATGTCTGTTATTGTTCGACTGTTGAAGACGTCTTTGGTGATGTTGAAGCAAATGGAAGAGACGTCCGAGAGGATTGACTTATTGGAAAAACAACAAGAGACAAGAAAAGCAAGAAACAAAATTGTGATCAAAGGCCTTAAATCTGGGTATACGAAAGAGTTGTCCGAAGTGATGAAAGATGTTGGTTATGAACGTCCAATCAAGTACTCCAAACTTTCTTGGCAAAGAGTCCTGGTGAAAAAGACGAAAGTCAAAGGTCCAGTCAGGGCCGTTTCGTCGGTGGAGTTCTACAACGAGAATAGATAAAAAAAGGTTCTTCAGGTGCCTGGCTCGTGAGGGTTGGCCAAAAAGGGGCTACATGTTGGTGATTACACACCAGCGTGCTTTGCCAAGGGCCGTCTTCGCCTCGACACAGAGGCGTTCAATTGAGGAAAGAGGCTCCTGGTACCAGAACAAAGCTGGTATTGGGTTTCGTGGACCATTGCTCCTGGTCAGAGAGAAGGGCGAATCGACTTATTCAAGAAAGTATAAAAGTTTTGCCTCCTTGTATTGGTCATTGTCCTTCTTTTGTCCGTTAAATTTTAGTTTCTTTAAGCATGTCTTTCAACAAATATCCATTAATCTCAAATCTTGCTCCCAAGCATCCACAAGTTTTGCTGACTGATCAATTGAAATCTCTTTTTATACTTGTGGTCACGTTGAAACCGTTTTAAACACCCCGTCAATGCTGTTCAAGATCTATCCTTTCTTTCTCTCAATTTCTTCCTCTCAGAGCAACACACTGCAAAACGTGGGTGTCAATTACTAAGCACCTAAAAATTGCGAGACCTCAAATTTGGATGGGATGTATTTATACTTGGGCGCAGAGTTTGGGTTTAGACGATGATGATCTGAGCGGGGGTAATCAGGTATCAAATTTCAACGATCTAGGATACGTAAAAACTTTGAAAAGCATGAATTGGCATGGCTAGTGTCTCTAAAATGTGAGGTCTATTATTGCCAATGAAGAAAAGATCAGAGACCTTGTTTTTGAACAAGCACCAGAGATTTGGCGATGCAGGAAATGTGGCAATTCTCCAGGTATTCAACTATATTCAATGGATACGACTTGATAGGAATGAACGAACAGATGGGAGACGGGGAGGTGGAGTGGATTTTTGATTAAATCAAACCACAAATATAGCCAACCTAAAAACCTTGAATTAATGGACGAAGATTGTGAGGTAATAGGAATTGAATTAGTAAAAAGAGTCTTCCTCTCTGTGTACATACCACAACATGCTGACTTTAATCGAGCTTTCCACAAACTAAATGACATTCTAGCAACAACTGGAGGAAAATCAGTCTTTCTTTGTGGAGATCTGAACATTGATTTGCTGAAAACATCTAAGACTCTTACAAACCTCATTGGCCTTTTAGGACAATTTAGTTTATCCCCCTGATCAATGATGCTACAAGGATTACCGCACACTCCCGCACTTAATAGACAATATCTTCACTAACTGTTCGAGAATTGTCTCTTGGAATACTTGAATGTGACGTTAGTGATCACTTTGCAACTTTTACTTCAATAAGCATGAAATCAGTAATAAGTAACCCTGTCCAAGGAAATAGAAATTGGGGACACAAGAAAACCTAATCTAAAAAGACTAAAAGATTTATTGCAAGTCAAAAGACTGGGGTTAGATATGGAAAACCCAAGCAGGCATTTAAAAATTTTGAGACAACGTTTTCTCAGATATTTGATATAGCTTGTCAATAATAAAAAGACGATGCAATAAAGGAACACAAAACAAAATGCTTGGATGACATGGGGACTGATGACGTCACGAAAACAAAAAGATAAACTGTTAAATAAATTCAGGAAACATCCTAATAAGAGTCAAAAAACACCTATGATGTTTACGCTGAATTATATTACAAGCTAGTGCGGATAGCAAAGAGATACATTGAAAGAACTTTTTAAAGTGAATCAAAAAAAAATGAAGACCTTCTGGAAGGGTGGCGATGAACTAATGGGTAACACGACAAAATCACACAACAGTTTCTTTTCGTCTCAAATAAACAAAGAAAACCAAATCACATCTGATCCAAAAGAATTGGGACAATATTTAACAACTATTTTGCAAACATAGGTTTAACTTTAACGGTTTCAATTTTCCTCTCATAACGCAGAGCTCATGGGGTGGATTAGGACCCAAAAAGTCGAGAAATTTTATTTCAAATGGTAAAATGTAAAGAAATAAAGGCGGTGATAAATGAGCTCAAGTCGAAAAACAGTTCAGGAATGGACGGTCTGTCAAACCGATTTCTAAACATATAGCTCCAACTTTAATAGTGCCGTTGGCGAGGTTAGTGAACATTTCCTTTGTGTCCGGATACATACCAACAGAATGGAAAATTGCAAAAGTCATTCCACTTTTAAATCAGGTGACAAATCACTACCTGTAACTATCGCCCTATAAGTCTTTTGCCAAGTTTCTCCAAGTTTAGAAAATTTGTTCATAAATAAATGGATAAACTTTTTAGAAGTAGAGGTTCTCCTTAACCTGAACAGTTTGGTTTTAGAAAACAACATAACACTATGCATGCAGTTCAAAAATTTCTACAAAATATTTCTGCTATTCTCTGCGACAAATGGCACTGACTATATTTCTGGACCTCAAAAAAGCTTTTGATTGCGTTGATCATGGTATATTGATAAAAAAAACTGGAGTATTACGGATTCGCGGTAGGTCATAGTTTGTTAAAAACTACCTTTCTGAGAGGTACCAGTATGTCGAGGTAAATAATGTTAGTCCTTGAAATGAAAGTTAAATGTGGGGTTCCTCAAGGCAGCATCCTTGGACCTCTCTTATTTCTGATCTATATAAAGAACATGCCTCAGCATAGCTATTTGAAATGCATTATGTTTGCGATGATAGACGCTTCAATGTTTTGAAAGCCAACCTGATAAACTAGAGGAGAAAACAAATGTTCACTGGAACGTATTTTCAAATGGTTAGAAATAAATAAATTAACTTTAAACATAGATATATCTAAATTCATGATTATCAGGCACAAAATGGTAATTTTAACTTCCATATCAATGTAAATGGATGTAGGTTAGAGGAGGTGGGTTCCACCACTTCCAATAAAAATCCATACGATTTCTGGGAATGCAACTCGATAGCAAACTAACTGTCACTGTCACATTGATAGTGTAGCAAACAAATTCGAAAAATTCTTTTCAGTCTGAACAGAATTCGCAAGTCAGTGCCCCAAACATGTAAAGAAACAACTTTATAATGGACTTATCCCGAAGTGTTTTGGAATACGGTATTGAATTTTATGGCCAAAGTATGAAACTGAGATCTTGTCCATACTCCAGAAAAGAGCTATACGCTGGATAAATAATGCGGGGTGGTTTTCTCACACTGAATCTTTGTTTCATGAGTCCAAGCTCTTAAAATTGCAAGATTTGCGCACGCTTAAAATCGTTCAAGTGATGAGGCAGTCGTGCTTGCAAGAAGTGGGAACTATTAAAGCTGGAGCTATATGTTATAGAATTCGGTTTGACAGACCGTCCATTCCTGAACTGTTTTTCGACTTGAGCTCATTTATCACCCCTTTATTTCTTTACATGCATCAATATTTTCAAATGGAAATCATCCTCGGCTTGGCGGTTGGAGAAACAATTACTCCAGTTGCCTAGTCGGGACTTTTTACAAAGACTACCGAACTTCGCTTTTCCCAACGAGTGGAATAATTTCAACCCTCCGGCATCGATCTAACCAGAATTAAATTCCCCAAACAACTAGAGATATGTCTTACAGAGGTACTCTATGCTCGTGCAAACTCAAAATTGCTATGTATGCCAACAAAAATCCTAAGAATGATTTTTATTTTTATTACGATTATCAGCCGTCAATCTCATCAAAACACTCCATGCACAAATACAATTCTAAACTTATTAATTTTCCTCCATTCCTGAAGTCGTTTCACATTTTCTAGTAAAAATAACAAATTAACACTGAAAATATTTTGCTTTGCTGTTTCATAGTTCTTCTTTCTGTATCTTTTTCTTAGTCCCCTTCTTTTCTTATAACTTCGAACCGATATGATTTCCTACAAGCCTTTCAATTTCATTTTGTATTTCTTCAACTCAGTTATCGTGTTTGCAGCTTGGGCCTCTGTAACATTATTGACTGTCTATGTCATGTCTTCGTTTAATTTGCCCAGGTCCTGGTGCAAACAAGCTTTTGCTAACCCAGTAACCGAGGAATTACATGCTCAGTGAAATTTTTGATGTATCAAGATGCTACTCAAAGATAAAATGCCGACATTATTTAATCATAGTCAAGTGTTCCTGAAATAAATCTATCTATCTATCTAAATCACGCCAAACTGCTTCTGGCACTATTGGACGATCGTGGGACGCGAGTATCACCACTACTGATACTCCTGAAGCAGCACAGTTTTGGTCCAATGAGAAGGTGAAGGATGATCGGGTGACTCAATCATGTTCTCGTGCACTTGCGCATTGGCTCATTTTCCAAGATATTTGCTTGGGGCCGAATGCAATTAATGGGTCCTGCTCAGACAGGGCATCGCGGGGACGTTTGGCTATCCCAATCCACTGCCGAATATCCGTCAGTAATTTCTGATATTTCTAACGGTTCGACCACTCGTCCAGATTTCATATTTTTTGCGCATCAACCTTATCCGAAAAGGCCGTACAACAAGTGGCCGATGAAATCTGTTAACACAATGGATATGGGGACGGTTGAAATAAGCCTGTAACAATGTCAGATGGAACGGCGGAGGCAAAGAGGTTTACTCGCCAGCAATTTCGATCGTACGTAGAATATCGAAGCTTGGAAGGCCTAAAACCTTTGTGTAAAAGGCCACCAGGTTTCAATCCATCTGTTCGAACACAATGCTGTTCGAGGACAAGCCCCCGCGCCTGCATTGATGCGTTCAGTGCAAAGTCCTTGTGGTGAGCGAGAAGGATCCTGGGAACAATAGAGTGGATGACGTGTGAGCGAGGGTAGATCTCTCAAGGAATTTCAAAGGCATGCGCTGTGTAGGTCCCCAAATGAAGGCGGCTTTTGTTGGTTGTTAAAGTTTCTTGGGTTTCGCACAGCA
>NC_081451.1:1170042-1170545 GCF_007210705.1 Tigriopus californicus
AACATGAGACATTAATTTGGAACAGCTCTGACAACCCAACCTTCAGCCCACTACATGTTGTAGAGTAAAGGTTATGTATAATAGAATTGTTCTTATGAATCACATGATTAAAATACTTATAAAATATTGGAATAGGTCAGCAAAGCCCTTTACGATTGAGCATAAAAATAATGATAGATTGATAGTTTACCAGTCGTAAGTAAACCTACCTCTTTGTAAATCGCATTCTAAGATAACCAGAAAAATGCATGCCTTGAGCGTTTTGAAATCTTTGGGTATTAAGATTTGGGCTTAAATCTTTTAAAGAAGTCGGATCTCTGAAGTTGTAATATCATCATGAAATAAGAACGCTAGACCATGATGTTAACGTTTCGTCCTCCTTCTCTTTATTTATTTTATGCCAGCTGGGCCACACTTCATATCAGCAGAGAACAGATATGGTTTTCTTATGTAGACTAGGGGCATGCATCATTATTCAATGTAACAATTGGCTAACAGGGCGC
>NC_081451.1:1170573-1171010 GCF_007210705.1 Tigriopus californicus
GTCCGAAATGAAAAATGTGTTGATTAGCAGAATTAGAGACTTTCACAAATTTCATTCTGACTGATTGAATCAACATTTTTAGGCTTTGTAGTCATTCTGAGGGAATTGCATGGCCTATCATGGCAATTGATCCATATTCTTTTTCTGTGTGTTCAAGTTGACTTTAGCCAAGCCTTTCTTTAAATAATTAGAGTTCGTAGCGACACAAGTAAGAATTAAGCTGTTTTGCGTTGATGATATGTAGGGGAAAGTTTATCATCTGTCACTAGCCTTAATTCTTTTTATTTAAATGCACCCAATTTTCATAGAAACAAGGCCATCGATAACCGAGGGCAAAAACATTTAAATTTCAACCAATCAGTCAAACACTCATTCAATTAGTAATTGTGTTGTAATTTAGAAAGTCCCTTCAATATGAAAGTGCCGCCATGAAGTGT
>NC_081451.1:1171053-1171261 GCF_007210705.1 Tigriopus californicus
ATTTGGAACAGCTCTGACAACCCAACCTTCAGCCCACTACATGTTGTAGAGTAAAGGTTATGTATAATAGAATTGTTCTTATGAATCACATGATTAAAATACTTATAAAATATTGGAATAGGTCAGCAAAGCCCTTTACGATTGAGCATAAAAATAATGATAGATTGATAGTTTACCAGTCGTAAGTAAACCTACCTCTTTGTAAATC
>NC_081451.1:1174057-1175624 GCF_007210705.1 Tigriopus californicus
TGATGCCCAACATTAATGCAAGATTAAAACTAGAATATTGTCGGTTTGTCCCCAAACGGTACAAAGCCTTCTTGCATTGAATTTAAACCCTTTCGTTTAACACCAGTTGAAAGCGGTAAAAAATGTTAAACACTATTTGAGATATCTTGTTTGAAAGGGATTCTACTCAAACAAAGTTGCAGTTTGAAGGTAAACGTTATTCTCCACCGATTAGTTGGCGGTGCTACTTTTTTAAATCTTAACCTGACCTAATCAAACCTAATCTAACCTTACCTAACCTAACCCAACCTAACCTAACACGATATTAATAACTCTTAAAGTCTCTATCTAAACCTTTTAACATTTTGCCACAAATTTAAAAATGAGCACCGCCAACTAATCGGTGGAGAATAACGTTTATCCAGTTTGAAAGATTTGAATTATGGTATCAGTACCAAGTTACGTCACCCTGAAGATCGTCCACTTGCTGTTAAGCCTGAGTAGTCTCCATCTAAAGTCGAGTATGTCAGGAAAGGAATAAAATTGCTCTCTGTATATAAGTTCAATCAAGAGCCAAAGAACAGATTTATTTTGTAGCAATGAAACAGAGTAGAAGGCAGTGCTTGTAATTCTTATCAAACCCAGTACCTCCACTACATTGCGATAGATAAAATGTTATGTAAAGTACGTTTTCCACCACCACTGATATGTAGGTACATGCGGGCAAGAAAATAAAAACAAGTCCATTTAACGTCAAGAGAAATTATGATCATATTCTGCCAATCTATCAAATCCAATATGAATGCTGATTAAATGAGTGTCAAGCAAAAGCTACCAAGTTTTCTGTTGCTCGCAAAGATCGAGGCATTATTTGATAAATTTGAGGGTTTTCTTTTAATAACAGATTGTAAGCATTTGAAGTTAGAGTCGAAATTCAGGTCCAAGGCCAGTGACCCACCCACTTTAAATATTTCTGGGATGGATAGGCTTGTAAGTTATTACAATGGAAACCCGGTGGTGGGCAACACTGAACGGAAAGCTAACGTTGTAAATCGCAAATGGTGTTATAATTATATGTCATCATCATCGACACTCCTTATCTAAGCTTCCGTGTAATGTTTTTATTTTATGTTCCGGCTATTCCGCGCATTTTTGTTCTAGTCGTTTTTTTTATAAAGCCAGTTGAGTAGTTCACTCCTGCTCTCAGTTGTTTTACTCGAGAGACTTATGCAGTTCTTCGGTTAAAATATACGGTTGACTACATAAAAAACTAACAGGTTATGGGTGTCTGACACGACCAGTGCGCCATGGAAATATAGAGTGATGTCTACGAATGTGTTCCATCCTAAGCAAGACGAAAGGCGTGGTTGCCGTGGCCAAACAAGGCGACAGTTTGCATCGCCTATGTCATGTACCTCCCTCTCTGGGCCATGATATCCAAGGAAGAGGAGTCTGATAGGAATTTTCAGATCTGGCATTGCCGCATAGGACATCTTGGCCCTAGCGGACTTGAGGAACTAATCAGAAGAGATATGGCTACCGGTATGAGATTGGTAAAGGCAAGTTCCAAGGAGGTGTGCGAGCCCTG
>NC_081451.1:1176624-1224396 GCF_007210705.1 Tigriopus californicus
TTTACATGAATGTGAATTTTGATAACTAACTGAATATGATTTTGTTCTCATTTCTATGTGAAATACCATTGAGCATTTAGTATGCTAAAATAGATATGCTCAATATATCTTGATAATTGTTCAATTGGATATGTTAAAATTCTCTAGAATTATATAGATAACGTTAGCCACCACTGACACTTCGACCTATTGATTTTTTTTTATGAAATTTTGGTGAACTTTGTATGGGCGTGTCATTTACCACACAATCAGCCAAGTGACTGTTAAATTCGTACTTTAATTCGCTCTTTGCAAATCCAATGCTCGAAAAAAACTCGAAAAAGCGTTTTCAAAAACGAGGTAGCATCAATTCATCCTCCACAGAAATCTCAGATTGAATATCGGATCCGACTTCAGTCCAGTCCAATCAGTCCAAATCCGAAAATAATCGGAAAATCGGTGCGGAAAAATAAGCGTAGAAAACGCGAGTATACGTTCTAAGATGCCAGACTTTCTCAAGAGATTATTAAATAAAAAATGTATTGCCCAAGTACTGTGACAAAAGAAATAAGCCACCATATCTCCTGGAAGACATTTCAAATTCTCTACGGGTAAAATTCCGAACAATTATTACATGTAAATCATCATTTTACAGGAGGTTGTTTACTGTTTACCCGACAATACCTCAACACTTTGGCAATCATCGTTTCGGACAAAAAAGTACTAGAAAAGGCACAGGCTCGCCAGTTTTGGGTGACTAACCCTTGAAATATTACTTTTTAAAACTTACCATTGGCTTTTTAGCTCGTTTTAATGGAAAAAGATGATGATGAAAAGTTGGTGGTATGCTGCAATTATGTAATATGTGGAGCTCTGTTAATCACAATTTGGATGTATAAAGTGTTTGTAATATTAATCTTATAGGATTTGAGAGGTCTCTCAGAAGAATTGGTGATGTTTTTATGGCATAAGAATAGATCAGCTTACAGTTATTTAACGAAAATGGCTTGTTAAGTCAGGCATCTTATAGTGTATACTCCGTTGGACATTAAAGTAGCAGCTGTCGGATGATGTCAGCACAAATTTTGGGAGGTCATTGAGGTACTTTTCAAAACAGAAGAGGTACTAAAAACCAAAATACAATGTGCAATATTAGACAAAAAGCGTCTCTAAGACTTCAAAACGTTTATTGTAAAAATACGAAATTCATATTTTTTCCTTTTTTTTTTGTTTTTCTTCACGGGCTTTTCTTACCGTTGCAGGGAATGTTATCCCCACTACTATTAAAGTGAAAGGTTATAATTCGTCTATTCATTACCTTTCAATCTTTATATGATATTTGGTCCACTAGTTTCTTTAAGCATGTCTTTCAACAAATATCCATTAATCTCAAATCTTGCTCCCAAGCATCCACAAGTTTTGCTGACTGATCAATTTGAAATCTCTTTTTATACTTGTGGTCACGTTGAAACCGTTTTAAACACCCCGTCAATGCTGTTCAAGATCTATCCTTTCTTTCTCTCAATTTCTTCCTCTCAGAGCAACACACTGCAAAACGTGGTGTCAATTACTAAGCACCTAAAAATTGCGAGACCTCAAATTTGGATGGGATGTATTTATACTTGGCGCAGAGTTGGTTTAGACGATGATGATCTGAGCGGGGTAATCAGGTATCAAATTTCAACGATCTAGGATACGTAAAAACTTTGAAAAGCATGAACTTGGCATGGCTAGTGTCTCTAAATGTGAGGTCTATTATTGCCAATGAAGAAAAGATCAGAGACTTGTTTTTGAACAAGCACCAGAGATTTTGGCGATGCAGGAAATGTGGCAATTCTCCAGGATTCAACTAATATTCAATGGATACGACTTGATAGGAATTGAACGAACAGATGGGAGACGGGGAGGTGGAGTAGGATTTTTGATTAAAATCAAACCACAAATATAGCCAACCTAAAAACCTTGAATTAATGGACGAAGATTGTGAGGTAATAGGAATTGAATTAGTAAAAAGAGTCTTCCTCTCTGTGTACATACCACCACATGCTGACTTTAATCGAGCTTTCCACAAACTAAATGACATTCTAGCAAACACTGGAGGAAAATCAGTCTTTCTTTGTGGAGATCTGAACATTGATTTGCTGAAAACATCTAAGACTCTTACAGACCTCATTGGCCTTTTAGGACAATTTAGTTTATCCCCCCTGATCAATGATCCTACAAGGATTACCGCACACCCCGCACTTTAATAGACAATATCTTCACTAACTGTTCCGAGGAATTGTCCTCTGGAATACTTGAAATGTGACGTTAGTGATCACTTTGCAACTTTTACTTCAATAAGCATGAAATCAGTAATAAGTAAAACCTGTCCAAGGAAATAGAAATTGGGGACACAAGAAAACCTAATCTAAAAAGACTAAAAGATTTATTGCAAGTCAAAGACTGGGTGTTAGATATGGAAAACCCCAAGCAGGCATTTAAAAATTTTGAGACAACGTTTTCTCAGATATTTGATATAGCTTGTCCAATAATAAAAAGACGATGCAATAAAGGGAACACAAAACAAAATGCTTGGATGACATGGGGACTGATGACGTCACGAAAACAAAAAGATAAACTGTTAAATAAATTCAGGAAACATCCTAATATAGAGTCAAAAAACACCTATGATGTTTACGCTGAATTATATTACAAGCTAGTGCGGATAGCCAAAGAGATACATTGAAAGAACTTTTTTAAAGTGAATCAAAAAAAAATGAAGACCCTCTGGAAGGGTGCGATAGAACTAATGGGTAACACGACAAAATCACAAACAGTTTCTTTTCGTCTCAAATCAAACAAAGAAAACCAAATCACATCTGATCCAAAAGAAGTTGGGACAATATTTAACAACTATTTTGCAAACATAGGTTTAACTTTAAACGGCAATTTTCCCTCTCATAACGCAGAGCTCATGGGTGGATTAGGACCCAAAAAGTCGAGAAATTTTTATTTCAAATGGGTAAAATGTAAAGAAATAAAGGCGGTGATAAATGAGCTCAAGTCGAAAAACAGTTCAGGAATGGACGGTCTGTCAAACCGAATTCTAAAACATATAGCTCCAACTTTAATAGTGCCGTTGGCGAGGTTAGTGAACATTTCCTTTGTGTCCGGATACATACCAACAGAATGGAAAATTGCAAAAGTCATTCCACTTTTTAAATCAGGTGACAAATCACTACCTGGTAACTATCGCCCTATAAGTCTTTTGCCAAGTTTCTCCAAGGTTTTTAGAAAATTTGTTCATAAATAAATGGATAACTTTTTAGAAGTAGAGGTTCTCCTTTACCCTGAACAGTTTGGTTTTAGAAAACAACATAACACTATGCATGCAGTTCAAAAATTCTACAAAATATTTCTGCTATTCTCTGCGACAAAATGGCACTGACTATATTTCTGGACCTCAAAAAAGCTTTTGATTGCGTTGATCATGGTATAATGATAAAAAAAACTGGAGTATTACGGATTCCGCGGTAGGTCCATAGTTTGGTTAAAAAACTACCTTTCTGAGAGGTACCAGTATGTCGAGGTAAATAATGTTAGGTCCTTGAAACTGAAAGTTAAATGTGGGGTTCCTCAAGGCAGCATCCTTGGACCTCTCTTATTTCTGATCTATATAAACGACATGCCTCAGCATAGCTATTTGAAATGCATTATGTTTGCTGATGATACGACGCTTCAATGTTTTGAAAGCCACCTGATAAACTAGAGGAGAAAACAAATGTTCAACTGGAACGTATTTTTCAATGGTTAGAAATAAATAAATTAACTTTAAACATAGATATATCTAAATTCATGATTATCAGGCACAAAAATGGTAATTTTAACTTCCATATCAATGTAAATGGATGTAGGTTAGAGGAGGTGGGTTCCACCACTTCCAATAAAAAATCCATACGATTTCTGGGAATGCAACTCGATAGCAAACTAACTGTCACTGTCACATTGATAGTGTAGCAAACAAAATTCGAAAAATTCTTTTCAGTCTGAACAGAATTCGCAAGTCAGTGCCCAAAACTGTAAAGAAACAACTTTATAATGGACTTATCCGAAGTGTTTTGGAATACGGTATTGAATTTTATGGCCAAAGTATGAAACTGAAGATCTTGTCCATACTCCAGAAAAGAGCTATACGCTGGATAAATAATGCGGGGTGGTTTTCTCACACTGAATCTTTGTTTCATGAGTCCAAGCTCTTAAAATTGCAAGATTTGCGCACGCTAAAAATCGTTCAGTGAATGAGGCAGTCGTGCTTGCAAGAAGTGGGAACTATTAAAGCTGGAGCTATATGTTATAGAATTCGGTTTGACAGACCGTCCATTCCTGAACTGTTTTTCGACTTGAGCTCATTTATCACCGCCTTTATTTCTTTACATGCATCAATATTTTCAAATGGAAAAATCATCCTCGGCTTGGCGGTTGGAGAACAATTACTCCAGTTGCCTAGTCGGGACTTTTACAAAGACTACCGAACTTCGCTTTTCCCAACGAGTGGAATAATTTCAACCCTCCAGGCATCGATCTAACCAGAATTAAATTCACCCAAACAACTAGAGATTATCTCTTACAGAGGTACTCTATTGCTCCGTGCAAACTCAAAAATTGCTATGTATGCCAACAAAAACCTAAGAAATGATTTTTATTTTTTATTACGATTATCAGCCGCTCAATCTCATCAAAACATCAATGCACCAAATACAATTCTAAACTTATTAATTTTCCTCCCATTCCTGAAGTCGTTTCACATTTTCTAGTAAAAATAACAAATTAACACTGAAAATATTTGCTTTGCTGTTTTTCATGTTCTTCTTTCTGTATCTTTTTCTTAGTCCCTTCTTTTCTTATAACTTCGAACCGATATGATTTCCTACAAGCCTTTCAATTTCATTTTGTATTTCTTCCAACTCACGTTATCGTGTTGCAGCTTGGCCTCTGTAACATTATTGACTGTCTATGTCATGTCTTCGTTAATTTGCCCAGGTCCTGGTGAAAACAAGCTTTTGCTTACCCAGAACCGAGGAATTACATGCTCATGAAATTTTTGATGTATCAAGATGCTAACTCAAAGATAAAATGCCGACATTATTTAATCATAGTCAAAGTGTTCCTGAAATAAATCTATCTATCTATCTAACATCACGCCAAAACTGCTTTCTGGCACTATTGGACGATTCGTGGGACCGCGAGTATCAACCACTACTGATACTCCTGGAAGCAGCACAGTTTTGGTCCAATGAGAAGGAAAAGGATGATCGGGTGACTCAATCATGTTCTCGTGCACTTGCGCATTGGCTATTTTCACAAGTATTTGCTTGGGGCCGATGCAATTAATGGTTGCTCGAGACAGAGCATCCGCAGGGACGTTTGCTATCCCATCCACATGCCGAATATCCGTAGTAATTTCTGATATTTCTAACAGAGTTCGAACCACTCGTCCAGATTCAAATTTTTTGGCATCAACCTTATCACGAAAGGCGTACACAAGTGGCCGATGATCTGTTTACACATGGAACTGGGAAGGTGAAATGCCTGTAACAATGTGATGGAAACGGCGGAGGGCAAGATTTATCGCCAGCAATTCTCGATCGTACGTAGAATATCGAAGCTTGGAAGGCCTAAAACCTTTGCTGTAAAAGGCCACAGGTTTCCATCCATCCTGTTCGAAATGCTGTTCGAGGACAGCCCCCGCAGCTGCATCTGATGCGTCAGTGCAAAGTCTTGTGGAGCGAGAAGGATCCGGGAACAATAGAGTGGTGACGTGAGCGAGGGAGTCTCTCAAGGAATCAAAGGCATGCTGCTGTGTAGGTCCCCAAATGAAGGCGGCTTTTGTTGGTTGCTTCAGTTTCTTGGGTTCGCACAGCAGACAGTGTAAAGGATCCTGAAGGGTAGCAGCCCTTGGGATGAACCGCCGGTAATAGTTGATTGTTCCCAAGAATGGCTGGAGGCTTAGATTGTCCGCTGGGGTAGGATACTCCAGGATGGCTTCCACACGCGAGGCCAGAGGACGCAGGCCACATGCAGAGACGTGGTGCCCTAAAAAGTTAAGTTCGGAGACTCCAAATTCGCTCTTGCCCAGATTAATGACTAACCCATATTGGTTGAGGCGTGAGAAAAGGGCCTCCAGCTGAGCTATGTGCGCCTGTGATGTGGAGCTTGCAACTAAGATGTCATCCACATAGACGTACACGCCCGAAAGATTGCGTGTTACCTCATTAATAAACCGTTGGAAAGCCTGGGGCGCGTTTCGAAGCCCGAATGGCATGCGGGGGAATTCGAAGAGGCCCATTGGTGTCGTGATGGCAGTCAAATAACGGGAGGACGGCGCCACGGGTATTTGATAAAAGGCTCGACGGAGATCTAACTTGCTGAATATACATGCTCCCGCAAGACTATTGGCAAAATCTCCTATATGCAGGAGAGGATGCGAATCCGGCACAGTCAGTTTATTGAGACTGCGGAAATCGCTGCAGAGTCTCCATGACCCCCCCGGTTCCTTTTCGACCATCAGGATTGGAGTTGCGCAAGGAGACTGAGATGGTTGAATGATGCCTAGACTTAGCATTTTTGATATTTCAGTTTCCGCTGCGGCGAGCTTGCGACCATACAGACGGCGTGGTCTAGATCGCCCAGGACGAGCATTTGGAATGAGTTTGATGGTGTGTTCCACTCTGTGCTTAACGGAAGGCAGTTCGGCTAGGGGATGCGTTACCTCCGGAAAACGACGAAGAAGGTTATGAAATGGATTATCTGTGCCTGATAGGGAGCAAATGATATTGATGGAATTGCATGGTACACCTTTCCTCCGTCTAGATGAGTGCTTGTCTACGAGAGCATTGTCTGAGCAATCGACGTAGAGCATGTGCTTTTCCAAAAAATCGAAGCCAATTAGAGGATCACGTACATCCGCGATGAAAAAGGTGTGGGTGAATTGCCGGCCAAGACCAATATCTATAGTTACGGTTTGTGTACAACAACATTTGATTGGAGATCCGTTGGCGCCATGGAACAAATCGGAACGGGGAACAAACTGTTTTCTTTCTTCTCTTGTGGGTGGCATTAAAGACCAAAAAGTGCCAGAGTCCACTACCATTGTTTGCCCTGATATTTTGTCCTGAACTCGCACACAGCGAGGGCGTGATGGATCGAAAAATCCTGGAGGTAAAGTAATGTTAAAGGCGGGAAAGGAAGGAGAGTCACGCCCGCGGTCGCCTATTGACGAGCGCTGATCTCGTTTCCCAAGGCCGAGGAGGACGATTTGTCTTGAAATTTAGATGAATAGCGGGCGCAATATTTTCGGCATTGGCGGGCTTGCTGGTCATACCTGGCATGGTACCAACAGAGGATTTGCCCGTTCTCTTGCAGATATCCCCCGCCAGATTGGCGGATTCCCTTGGCCTTTTTTGTGCCAGATTGTAGAGGCTGCCCTTGTTGAAAGGCGGCAAGGATGGCTTTGGCGTCTCTGATTTCATCGGAATCAGATGAGGATGAATCCGCAAAGAATATGGGAGCTGATCCTGTGGCTGCATCAACCTGGGCCTGTCGAATCCGGGCCATTTCTCCATCGGCTTTGAGAGCTTTGTCACGTAGGGCTCCTCCTGATTGGGAGATGCGTTCCTGAATAGAACAAGGCAATTTCATGACAAAAAGCTCTCAGAATGCCTCCGACTCGGAAGCGGCCCAAGTGTCCGGCCACATCCGTTCCATGAAGGACAATAGTTCAGAAGGCGATTGATCGCCCAGGTGACAGGAAAGGCATTCTCAAAGACCCGCGGACTTGGGTTTTGTCGTCTTATCCAAAAACTCTTGCTTAAAGGTGGTATAAGGATGAGCTGGATCGGGGTGCTTGATCCTCCAGGCCATGAGCTCCAAGTGGCGTTGGTCCAAGTGCTGAAGGACATGTTGAAGCCTGGTCTCCTCGTTGCTAACAAGGCCTGTGACAAAAAAGGCCTCCACCCGAACAAACCACAAGGCCGGATCGAAAGCCATTGACGAAAAGGAAGGAATTTTGACCAAAGCAGCGTTGATAGCGTGGAGAGCCATGGCCAATTGGCCAAGTTCGTGACCGGACTCGTCTTGAGACATGGTAGTGCGCAAAATGTTGTAGAGATACGTGTAGAAGTCAACGTCGGGGTCACCAGTGTTAAGTCGGGAGAAACGAGCGGGATAGATTTCACGACACGTGCTACTTCGTCAGTTCCAATATTTGAATGTTTATTTCTTTTCCTATTTACCCATCATCCAGGGTTACCATTCCTAGCCACCACATAGTCACTTCTGCACTCAATCCAGGGTTGATTCCTCAAGACCAGCTGATCTCGCCAGGGAACGTCTACAGGAGGATCGAATCCACAATCCCTCCCCAATCAGCAAAATACAAGAATCCATCCCTCTCTCACATCTCAAGAAAGATGAAGACATAGTCGCTTCTGCACTCAATCCAGGGTCAATTGCTCAAGACCAGCAGATCGTTCCATCGCCCAAGACATCCTGTCATGGAGCGTCCACAGGAGGATCGATTCCACAATCGACAAAGGACCAGAATTTGTCCCTCTCTCGCATCTCAAGAAAGATGAAGACATAGTCGCTTCTGCACTCAATCCAGGGTCAATTCCTCAAGACCAGCAGATCGTTCCAACGCCCAAGACATCCTGTCATGGAGCGTCCACAGGAGGATCGAATCCACAATTGTTCCCCAATCACCAAAGGACCAGAATTTGTCCCTCTCTCGCATCTCACAAAGAATGAAGACATAGTCGCTTCCGCACTCAATCCAGGGTCAATTCCTCAAGACCAGCAGATCGTTCTAACGCCCAAGATATCCTGTCACGGAGCGTCCACAGGAGGATTGAATCCACAATAGTTCCCCAATCAACAAAGGACCAGAATCCGTCCCTCTCTCGCATCTCAAGAAAGATGAAGACATAGTCGCTTCCGCACTCAATCCAGGGTCAATTCCTCAAGACCAGCAGATCGTTCCAACGCCCAAGACATCCTGTCATGGAGCGTCCACAGGAGGATCGAATCCACAATTGTTCCCCAATCAACAAAGGACCAGAATTCGTCCCTCTCTCGCATCTCACAAAGAATGAAGACATAGTCGCTTCCGCACTCAATCCAGGGTCAATTCCTCAAGACCAGCAGATCGTTCTAACGCCCAAGATATCCTGTCACGGAGCGTCCACAGGAGGATTGAATCCACAATAGTTCCCCAATCAACAAAGGACCAGAATCCGTCCCTCTCTCGCATCTCAAGAAAGATGAAGACATAGTCGCTTCCGCACTCAATCCAGGGTCAATTCCTCAAGACCAGCAGATCGTTCCAACGCCCAAGACATCCTGTCATGGAGCGTCCACAGGAGGATCGAATCCACAATTGTTCCCCAATCAACAAAGGACCAGAATTCGTCCCTCTCTCGCATCTCACAAAGAATGAAGACATAGTCGCTTCCGCACTCAATCCAGGGTCAATTCCTCAAGACCAGCAGATCGTTCCAACGCCCAAGACATCCTGTCATGGAGCGTCCACAGGAGGATCGAATCCACAATTGTTCCCCAATCAACAAAGGACCAGAATCCGTCCCTCTCTTACATCTCAAGAAAGATGAAGACATAGTCACTTCCGCACTCAATCCAGGGTCGATTTCTCAAGACCAGCAGATCGTTCCAATGCCCAAGACATCCTGCCATGGAGCGTCCACAGGAGGATCGAATCCACAATTGTTCCCCAATCAACAAAGGACCAGAATCCGTCCCTCTCTTACATCTCAAGAAAGATGAAGACATAGTCACTTCCGCACTCAATCCAGGGTCGATTTCTCAAGACCAGCAGATCGTTCCAATGCCCAAGACATCCTGCCATGGAGCGTCCACAGGAGGATCGAATCCACAATTGTTCCCCAATCAACAAAGGACCAGAATCCGTCCCTCTCTCACATCTCAAGAAAGATGAAGACATAGTCGCTTCCGCACTCAATCCAGGGTCAATTCCTCAAGACCAGCAGATCGTTCCAATGCCCAAGACATCCTGCCATGGAGCGTCCACAGGAGGATTGAATCCACAATTGCTCCCCGATCAACAAAGGACCAGAATCTGTCCCTCTCTCGCATCTCACAAAGAATGAAGACATAGTGGCTTCCGCACTCAATCCAGGGTCAATTCCTCAAGACCAGCAGATCGTTCCAACGCCCAAGACATCCTGTCATGGAGCGTCCACAGGAGGATTGAATCCACAATTGTTCCCCAATCAACAAAGGACCAGAATCCGTCTCTCTCTCGCATCTCACAAAGAATGAAGACATAGTCGCTTCCGCATTCAACCCAGGGTCAATTCCTCAAGACCAGCAGATCGTTCTAACGCCCAAGACATCCTGCCATGGAGCGTCCACAGGAGGATTGAATCCACAACTGCTCCCCGATCAACAAAGGACCAGAATCCGTCTCTCTCTCGCATCTCACTAAAGATGAAGACATAGGTTTGTTATTCGTGGGGTTTCAGACACTGGCGCGATATCCGCACACGCCTTGCCTTTCCTACTTCCACAAAATGAAACACCGCTTCCACCATGAAACACTCAAGGTGCAGTGAGTAGAGTGGTTCACATCGTACTGGTTTTGTATTGCACATACAACGGTACATTTAGTGAATTTGGGCTAACACAGTAGCTCAATTAGCATCTCGCTGCAGTAGGGATTTTCATTGATCTAAAAAATTTGACACCATAAATTACGATGTTATCTTGACAAAGATAAAGAAGTATGTATATGGAACAGATAATGCACGACGGATGGGTGTTTACATGACAGACGGCAACGAGTTGAAATGGTCTTTCTTGCGGAGTGCCCTTAGCTAGAACAATGCCAATTAATGTTACGATGTTTGCCGATGACACCACCATTCAACACTTTGGTAACAATATTGATCAATTGAAAAACGATACTAGTCAATATTTGAAAGATCTAGTCACTTGGCTGAATTTGAACAAGCTTATCAAAAATGCCAAAAATAGCAAAGTGATTATATATAGTCCCCGTAATGTACAGATTGATTTTACTTTAACCTTAAATTGCACTGTTATCCAACAAGTCGGATCAAAATTTGACGAAAATGCATTAAATTATTAGGCCTTAAGATTGACGATCATTTCAACTGGAAAGAACACATTCGAATAGCTAGCAACAGCATCAGGAAAACTATGTTCACTCTAATCATGCCAAAACAAGCTATTCCAATCAAAATCAGACATACTCTTTACAAGTCATTTATCAAAAGTAGAATAGAATATGGGATCGAATTTAAAAGCTTAAAAGCTGACGAATTCAAATCAATGTTCAAGTGTTACCAAAACAGTGTTCCTGCGCCATGTTATGTTATGACGTGCAGTGAACGGGGCGAATGAAGTGAACACGATGGAGCTCCAATGCTAACTGATTTATTAAACGAGCTGTGCCAATTTGGACTTCAACGACGTGGAAACCAGATGATTGATCCACATCCTGGGGTTGCTCGATAATTTCCTGAGAAGGTGTTGTCCCCATGATGCTTGGATCAAAACTGAGAAAATTACAGCTGAGCAGCAAGTCGAGCACTTCGTCTTGGAATGTGATGACGAGGCTGAAGGGGAACGCCTTCCATTTGTGAGTCATGATGGGACACAATGCGAGAAATCGGTTTTAGGAATCGACGGTGTCGAAGTAAGGTGCGGCCATTATCCATTCGGACCTCGTAGGACCTGTCGTTCCGTCGTAGAGAAACAACGGTGCCTTTGTCAATCCAACATTTGGAGATGGGGTGTTGGATGTGGACACGTTGTCCGATTTGAAGTAGAGAGATTGGATTGGCCCAGGTATCGAATGAAATCTTGATTGCTCGTTGGTCTCTCTTGCGTTTCTCCACAGCAGCATGAAGGTTGATTGGTGAAAGGGCCTACGGAAGGGACGGAAGAAAACCACGTTGCCGACGTCCAAGAAGTAATTGAGATGGGGAGATACCATCCGCTCTAGACATATTCCTCCAAGTTGACAGGGCCTGAGGGAAGGGTGTATGGGCACCTAAGCAGTTAATGTATGGCTGCTTAACAGACTTGACAGCACTCTCTGCAAGTCCATTACTCCTTGGATTATATGGTGATGACAACTCATGGAGTACATCAAAGTCCTTACAAAATTGGGCAAATTCTAAACGGAATTGCGGACCACCGTCGGTTCGAATTTTCTTGGGGAAACCCCATTGCATGAACCAATCACGCAAAATATTGAGGACCGCAGCAGTTGTCGTGAGATTAGGGAGCTGATCACAAAACGGCCAGCCTGAAAACCTGTCAACCATCACAACGAGATGTTTACAGCCGTGCTCGAACAAATCAATGGCGACCTGTTCCATGGGGCTCGAAACGTCTTCCACTTGGATTAATGGTTCCACCTGTTGGTTTGCTTTGTAAATCTGGCACGTCTCACAAGCGTCAATCATGGTTTGAATGTCATTGTTCTTCCCTGGCCTATAATAGAGCTGCTGCGTTGCTTTACTTGTTTTCACTACACCAGAATGGGACACATGCAACAGGCGAAGGATCTGTTGGCGAGAATGGTGAGGAATGATAGGTCGCTCATTGTTCAATACCAAAAGCTTGGTGTCATGTAGAAGACCCAAACTGTCCCAAAGCGACTTGAATGGGTGTGCCGGTTGTTGGATTGGTAAATCCTGTGGTTTATAGCCTCGTCGAAGGGCGGCCACGACTTGAAGATACAAAGCATCCTTGAGAGCGGCCTCGCGGAGAAAGTTGAGGGTAGGATCCAGAGTGGTTGTTTCCAACGTCAAATTCTGCGTACATGCAATTTCTTCTTCGTCACGCTTTGAGAAGATGGGTGCACGTGATAACGCATCTGCAATGACATGGGTTTTACCCTTGACCCATAGCACGGTGAATTGATAATCTGTCAATTTTTCGCGAAATCTTTCCAAAAGACAGTTAGGGACTTGATCCAATTGTTTCGTGAAGATACCAGCTAGTGGTCGATGATCAGTCACTACGTCAGAGGTTTCTTTGACATAAAAAAATGACGACACTTTTGGATAGCCCAAACAATGGCCAGACACTCCAATTCTATGGTTGTATAGCGGGATTCAGTTGGAGTGCTGGGGGTGTTGGTTTGCGTAGACACATGCGCAATTTAAACTGAGGCTGACTGTGCCTTATTAGAAGTATTGAAAGAGCTTTTCCAATTGCTCTGACAAACGGGTCGAATATGGCCACGTTTTCCGCACTTATGGCAGATGGCGTCCTTCATGGGACAGACTTCGTGTTTCGGATGAGGAGAATGTCCACAACGATGAGTCGCACTTTTGTTTTGGAAGCGAGACTTGCCTTTCTGGTGACTCACCACCTTTGCGATTGGTAAAGTCAGTCCACCCATTGCTTGAAGAGTGGACTGGGTAACCTCAAATGATCGTGCAATAAGATTAAGTTCGTCGATAGAGGGGTGTTCTGATTTCAAGAAGCTCTCCTTCAGATAAGGATCTGACGTAGCACAGATGTAAGGAAATACGTATAAGTCATCCACGGATAATTTGTGTAGGTCCGCCAGTTCACTTTTTCATCGAAGCTTTCTGCTGACGTCAGTGAAGAGTTGGCCTTCGACTTGTTGATATCGAAAGAAATCCAACCGTCTGGCAAACAAGGGGTATTTGAGGAGGAACTCTTGCTCAAGTCTTCTTGAATCTGGTCTTGAATGCGTTCTTCCAGATTTGTATCCATGCACACTTTGAAGTATGCTTGCTGTTCCGAAATCGGACATTTATCGAGGTAGCTGCTGCTATAAAAAGCTTTGAATTTACTGACCCATGACCTCAATTCCTCTGGGGTGTGGTCTCTGGATAGGATAAACAGCTTGAGGGCGTCATTAACTCTAGGTTTAGAGCTTGGGTTGGCCACCTAATCTAATGGAGCTCGAGAAAGAGCTGGTATTGGGGGTTTGTGGATAGAGGCTATGGTCCTCAAAACAAGTTGCAAAGTGGCTTGGTAATTAGAGTTAGCGTCCAAGATACCACGTTCATAAGCCTTAAAGTCCTCCGGGTGAATTTCCTAAGGGTTTGTAGGGCACCCAACACTTTGTCAAGAGCTAATTTCAAATCACTTGACGCATGTGTATTTTTGAGAGAAAATCATACCTTGAAAACCGCTTCTTGTAAAAGAAAATTGTTTATGCAATAGCGGTGGCGTTCTTTGCATGCAGTTTATTCAAGTTCACATCTCAAAAAGTTGATTGGTCAACAACACCTTGAATGCATTCGCCATTTCATCATGCCCTCTTGTGCGAAGAGATGCTTGGGCAAGCCCTCGCTCTTATCTTCAAACTTGACGGCATGAAATGGGCGAACGCATTCAAGGTGTCTTGAACTTGTCGACTTTCTTCAAGCCTCACTTTATCTAGTACACGCAAAGAATGCCCCCACTATTGTATAATTAGGTATTATTCCACTAATTCAGTCTTAACCATTTTCTCCAGGACTGTAGAGACATTTGAAATAATGGAAATTGGTTGATATGACATTGGATTTGACTGGTCACTGCCTTTAAATAGCCTTTAAAAGCGGGCTAGTGTGGGTAACTTTCAAACACTCTGGAAACTCTGATTGATCAAATGAACGTTGCATTAAGTAAAAAAAACACTGGAGCAAGCACATTTGAACATTTGCTCAAGAATTTTCCCGTGATGCCGTCAGGTCCCGGGCAGTCAGAAGGCTCATTGCTTGAAGGCTCATTGTCAGAAGGCTCATTGTCAGAGGGCTCATTGTCAGAAGGGTCATTGTCAAATGTGTTTTCATGGGCTAACTGCCAGAGCAAAATTAAGGTCTCCATTGAGAATGAACAGTTGATAGAGGAGAGTACAATGATCTAGGAGGTCAGGTCAAGTCAATAATACATGAGTAATTTTACAACTACATATCTATTTGATATTCATCGCTTTCATATCCAAATAATTCAAAGTCAATTTGATAATGATGCAGAAGAAGGCGGATTTGCTCCTTCTTCAATTCCTTAAAATACTCCAAAGTTTTTTCGCGAATTGTGCTCTCTTGTGATGTTTGAAGGGCGGAATTGGCTCGAATAGTTAAATTGAAAATATTAGGGCGGTGAAGCCGTTCTTGTATATAAATCATATCAGATTGAAATTCGTCCAAGGTTCCAATCACGTCAAAGGAAACGTTGCAAAAGCCACACTGGTCATAGAACGGCTGCCAATGGTGATTGACTTTGCAATCTGCTAAAGAACACGAGCTTTCGAATTCGTACAAAACGTGTTGTATAAATGAATTGAAGCTCAAGTCACCATAAGTCTTTGTAATTTTTTTTCGCCAAAATGTGAAGCGCTCATCTCTTGTAGAATTGATCTTGTCTTCAAAAGCTGATGCCAGCCTGCAAATGCAAAAATATTTTGTTTGATCAGGTTGGTTGTCAAAGCCACAAACATCTTTCACGTTAGCTGAATGGATTTTTATGAAATTTCAATTGAAAACGGGACTAAAGACACTGACACTGTCTATTATCATAATAATTCATTTGCTATACACAGACAGATGTTTTGGATAGATTCAAGGCACAAAAACGTGGTTACATAATTGCTCGAAGGTTAATCTGATCAGAAATGGAGTTGATTTTGTTGATCAATGATACCCAGGTATCGAGGGTTGGTCTGCAAAGGTTCGGAGGAAGTTATCCAGATCTTCTTTGAATTTGAGAAGGGATTTTTTTCTAGGACAGATGACCCACAGGGAGAGAGGCAGTTTGTGGTAGAGTTTCGGTCCTCTCTCAAGAAATGAGTGGTGCATGATTGATTTAGTAGTCGCATTCTTGTTGTATCTCCAATGAGATTAGATATGTACATGTGACACGTTCATTATTTAAGAGTATGTTTTATTTAAGCAAAGGAGGAGCACTGTACACTGAAGTCTGGATTAGGACTTAACTTTTAGGGGCATTGGTATGTGATTATATACAAAAGGTGGGGTCATTTGTTACCAACTGCCAGGGTATCTCTGCCAATGCACTTTCTAACAAAAGCCAGCGGTCGGATAGCGATCTTAATACCCCGAATTATGATACTTCCAGCTTGCTGATTGGTGGGTTTTGCAAGCTGGATCCTTGCACTTGTCATCACGTGATCTTTGCCAAAAACCTGTTTCAGGTGTTTATCCCCAAAACGTTTTCGTATTCTAGTCCAGTTGTCTTCTAGAATATTCGTTGGAACTGGTTTCCGGAGTTCCTGGAAACGGCCGTTTTACTACAACATACTTAATGATGATNTGTTCCCGTGTTTGATGCCATCGTAGCAAGTAGCTTCTGAAGAGTGGTCTGATACAACGAGTTTGCACTTGTAATTCCACCTTCATATGCATCAAACTCTGCAGGTGTCAGTTCCTGCAGCCTTAAGAGAGTCTTCAACACCTTTTCGAAAGCATCCTTTAAGTCACCGGAAATACTTTCCAACTCTGCTGCCGCCAGAGAAGAAGGTTTGTCAACAACAAACTCGCACAATCGTTGAGCGTTGTTCACCACACGGGTTAAATGTCCTTTGTATCCTCTCAGGGAGGCATTTAAAGACTTACTTTCCTCGTTGGCTGTCATTATCACGGAACGCGTCTTAACACTTTAGTTTCACTGTAATATTGAATGTTTTGGTAGCTTACGATTTTCACTACTTTCACAATCTCAATTGTCACAAAATCCTGCCGACTGCGCCATGTTATGTTATGGACGCGTGGAGAACAGACAGACGATGTACTCTGGTTGAAGCTCTATTGCAAACTGTTTATTGAACGGTAGTTGGGGCATGGATACAAGAGATCGTATATACACAGAGAGCATATATGAAGAACGAGAGAGCATGATGCATAAGCATGGCGTAAGCCGTGATAACCTAAATAAGGAATAACACTACAAATGTGGACCTGAAATTCACTTTGCTGGGTTCGTTATTAATGAGAGGGGCGTGCGTCCAAATCGTCCAAATCCTGAAAAATACGCGGCAATTTCAAATTTCCCCGTCCCTTCTAACATCACCAACATGAGTTCGTTTTGCGGATTGGCGAATCAATTGGGCCAGTTTGTGCCAGATCTGGCTCATATTCTCGAACCTCTTTGCCCTCTCCTTAGTACTCGGGTTGAATTCCAGTGGCTCCAGGAACATGAAAGGGCCTTTTCGCACGCCAAGGCTACACTATCAGATCCAGATGGACCAGTCCTAGCCCATTTCAATCCCGTCCTGCCTACTTCTCTATTGACCAATGCTTCAAGATTGAAGGGTTTGGGATATGCTTTGATCCAAACAACGGAATCTGGGAGGATAGTCCTTATCCAATGCGGTTCACGGGTGGTATCCTCCGCTGAAAGCCGTTATGCGGTTTGTGAACTAGAAGCCACGGCTATTAAATGGACCATGATTAAATGTCGATTATATTTAGTGGGAATCAACTTTGTGGTAATGACGGATCATAAACCGTTACTCAGAATCTTCAATGGAGCAAACTTATCCGCGGTAGAGAATCCCCGTCTTCAACGTATTTTAAGCTCGATTTCTGGGATCACTTGAGCTTAAATGGATTCCTGGAAAACTCCACATCATCGCTGATGCCTTGAAGTTCCACTGAGGTGGGGCTGGAAAGAGTTGAAGAATTGTGCTCAGGAACCTCTAAGTTTCATATCGGTTATTTTCTCGTCTAGTTCTCAATAGTTCTGTATGTTTGTTCTCCCGCTATAAATACCAACTCTTCATAGCTCATACATTTCTTTATTTGAATACCTCGCCCTCTATGCAATAGATAATCGTGGTATACGGCATACGGCAATTAACTTGACAGTTTATTAACAAACAAGATATGCTTACGTCAATTTACCAGCTCTAAATTGGGGTGGCAGATGTTGCCTGTCATCCATAACTCCAAGCAAATATGATTGCAACAATTCTCCGATACCTCTTTGGCGAGGAGAAGTGTGTGTTCATGTTCGTTTGGAAATATCTGGAACACCAAAGTTAGTTTGCAAGATCCATACACCATTTTACAGAGCCATGAAACTAAGGACAGTAACAATAGTAATATTGATCCTGGCTGTTGTTAAAATGCACCTGACTCAAAAATTAAAGAAATGTAGACCAGTTCCAAGCTTTCCGGATGATGCAAGTTATGCACGCTATCAACTCAACTCACTCTGTTCAAGCTTCTTATTGCGGGCAATCTTATGATTGTTGGAAATGGAATCTGAACTTGATGAAAAGGTTTAGGGAGTNACCCACCTTATGAGTACAACTTTTTTGATGTTATGCTGTGATTTTTAAAATTTTCAAAAGGTCTACTTTACCTTGCCCATTCGGCAATATGCAATAAGATTCTCTTCGGAAACCATAAAGCTACCTGCTATGTGATCATCTCTGCGGTGAAGATCTTGACCATACTTTAGACATACGTCATTAACACGTTTACGCCGTTTTTCGTAAAGAATTTCACGGCTTCGCATGAATTTAGCTAAGTCCGTTGAATTTGTGGTTCCGCTTTGTGCTCCTCGCTGTGTATAGTAACTCGGAATGAATGATGAGGCAAATTTTAGGAGGTGACTCGATTGTTCCATCCGTAAATACCCAATGTAATAATTGATGAAGAATATGAGAAGAACGAACAATAAGATCCCCCGCAAACTCAACTTCATTGTGTTTAAGACTAAGTAACAGGATGATCGACTTTAGATCAATTTTGTTTCATGTCTGTCCTAACCACAATTGTGAGGAATAATATTCAAATAAATGAAAAGATATTCCCAAATCTAGCTGATATTCAGCTACTAAAAAAAGACATGACGGATATACGAGATATAATCATGATAATTCAAGGCTTCATGACATTTGCGCTTTCACCTCGCCTCAATCAATCAAATCTTCATGGCTTTTTATGAACAATTGCCAGACATGTGTCAATCAATTTTGGAATGCGATTAAATGTCATTACAAGTACTGCATTGGCTATCCATTTTTATAAGCTACAATTTAATATTCTCAGTTTTCATTGTAAATATCTAAAGCCAATTTTCTATGGAGCCCTAAAAGCTGAATATGATCATAGCCCAAGCAAGTTTAGGATTTTTTTTTCGCCCGTTTTTTTTTGGTTAGAACACTCTGCTTGTGGTTAAGACTTATCAAGACACTGAAACTACAGGATCCATCAAAAAGTTCAAAAATTGGAACAAATAAGATTGGCAAAATACCAACCAAAATCAAACGTAGGTCCTTTTGCATGGAGCCAAATGAACTGAATACGACCATAGACCATATAGTTTTCGGAAATATTTAACGACCCTTTGTTTTCCGAAATTTGCTGGATCTGTGGTCGCATTCAGGACAAAGAGCTCCATGATTTTGGATCCCATTCTAACTTTGGTTACTATATTGCCTATGCTATTTGTTCCAATTATATAATTTTTCGATGGGTGCTGTATTTTCTATATCTCGACAAATATCAACTTTTTGCACAGTGCTCTGATCTTTGTGTGTTTAGGATAATAAACGTTCGACTACGGCAGTTGTCGACAGGACCTAGTTGAGTACATATCTCCTGAATATATCCTATTAATCAGAGTTTTACAACATTGGTGGCAGCTCGATTTTCTTGCTTCTGTCTTTTCTGTTTTATTTCTGCTTTGGCTCCCTCTTGTGTATGAAGGTGAAGGGGAGGGGCTTCTGCGTTAGCAAGATACCCGGATTCCTGAGGAAGGGATCTTTTCCAAAGAAGAAGAATTTCTAATTTCTTTCAATATGTCGAGTGATGAGGAACACCCCGTTGAAGAGAATGCTCAAAAGGAGGCTCCTTCCGGATCCTCACAACATTTCCGTACATCCCCGTATTCTGGGTATCCCGTGAATTCGCATTACACTGGAGNTACCTTCGGAAGCGGGACGTAATGGATCACAGAACCTCATAATATATATGTATTCTGGTTCGAGCGCGCTTATGCAAATGTAGCAAGCGCTCTTCTTGATCTTCGTGTGTTCAGGATAATAAACGTACGACTACGGCAGTTGTCGACAGGACCTAGTTGAGTACATATCTCCTGAATATATCCTATTAATCAGAGTTTTACAACTTTGGTGGCAGCTCGATTTTCTTGCTTCTGTCTTTTCTGTTTTATTTCTGCTTTGGCTCCCTCTTGTGTATGAAGGGGAGGGACTCTGGATTTTCCGACGAGGCAATCCAGCTTCCGCGTTATCAAGATACCCGGATTCCTGAGGAAGGGATCTTTTCCGAAGAAGAAGAATTTCTAATTTCTTTCAATATGTTGAGTGATGAGGAACACCCCCTTGAAGAGAATGCTCAAAAGGAGGCTCCTTCTGGATCCTCACAACATTTCCGTATACCCCCGTATTCTGGGTATCCCGTGAATTCGCATTACACTGGAGAGAAAGGTTCTTCCAAAGAAATGTACACCGTACGTGACTAGGTTAGACGAGTTGAGCGGATCTCAGCCGCCAACAAGTGGGACGACCCCAAAGCGGCAAATTGTGCTCAGTTGATGCTTCAACCTGGAACGCCAGCTGGAATGTGGTACCTTAACAAGGGAGACGAACCTTACATGACTTCGTGGATAAAACTCAAGCTAAAGTTGTTAGCTGAGTTTGCGACATTTGTCAATGCCAGTGATAAAGTTGATATTCTGCGTTCGTTTTCCCAACGAAGCAATGAACTGGTCCCACACTATCTGAACCGAATTCAGGTCGAATATAACAAGTTCGTTGAGGATTTGGATGACGAATTTCTATCAGCCCAGTTTGCTGCTGACACCCAACAATTAGTGGCCTACCGGCAAAGTGTGATCCAGGTGGTTTTAAAATATCACATGGCTTTCTTCTTCCTGTTGGGTCTCAAAGACGACTTGCTGAAGGATGTCACCTAGAACAACTCCAGAACTCTTGAAGAAATGGTGGCTACTGCTCGTTTTTCTGAGCAGGCCCAGATGCAAGGACGGTCCCGCCATACAATTGCCGAAGTGCACCCTGTCCAACAAGAATCGGAGGACAATGGCCTCTCCCCAACAGAAATTGCTCTTATTCGAAAGTTTCGACAAGGTCAATCCAAGCACGGGAACAGCTCAAAAGAAAAAACGAAGCCAATGGATGGAACGAAAAGGACCACGGGCATTTCGTGCTACTTTTTCCTTTGCCCTGGCCACAAGGCCAATGAATGCCGAAAAAGAATTTCAGAGTGATCGGAGGGCAAATGGCGGATGACCATAAACGATGCTGTGTTAACTCAGGATGAGTTCAATAAGCTTCCCCGAGGGCGTCTCCAAACACCCAATCACAATGGCCTTCCCGCCGGCTCACACACGGTAGGCACTATCAACGATGAAGCTGCCTTTGACAAGTATTACGATGGATTTCGTTCGTCAAACTAGTGGAAGGACCTGCGGTCCCGTCTTCCTGTCGGATTGCTGATTATGGCAATTCTGTTCTAGCATCGGTATATAGTGCTTTATCAATATCTAATTCCCCAAGACCGTCGGTATCTTGTTCTTTGCCCGGCGGGCATATTGTTGATGGACTCTATGACACTGGGGCTTCTCTTTCTGTAATCAGTGAAGAAGTGTTTCTCAAGATTCCTGTTCATCTCCGACCCTTGAAGTTGTCGCAACGTGTTGTGTTGCAAGGGGTATCAGGTGTTAAACTATCTTGTTCTGGTATCTACGAGATAAATATCACCGTTATGGGTCGAATTGTTGGAAATCCTTTTCATGTCGTCTCAAATATTTCCTCTCAGCTCATTCTTGGAAATGACTTCATATGCCACCATGGCCTGAGTTTCAATGCCATGTCCGGTGAGCTTTTATTTGGCAGCATTCCTCATGCCAGCACTTCTTTGTGGACAATTGGGTCGCTTACGAGTCGTCAAGAGACCTTTATACCGGCAAACTCATCAGTTTTTCTGCCTGTCCAAGCCTTTGCTCAACCTGGTCTTANATTGGGTCTCTTACGAGTCGTCAAGAGACCTTTATACCGGCAAACTCATCAGTTTTTCTGCCTGTCCAAGCCTTTGCTCAACCTGGTCTTAAGGGACGAGGGGCAGGTTTGGCTCTCACTTCTGTGTCCAGTTCTCGATTCCTGATATGTGGTCACCCAGGTCTTGTGACTCTTGACGTTAATGGGCATAGTGGAATTATGGTCGACAACCTTTTGGACATAGATATTGTCATCCCGAGGCAATCTTATTTGGGGCGTGTGGAACGAGTAGAAATGAGTGCGATTTCTGAATTGAAGCTTAATGAGAATTCTCCTCCACTTGCATCGGCTCCAACTTCCCTCAAACCTTCTCGTGAAAAACATGACTTTTTGGTTAATTCAATGTCTGACAAACTCAAGAATATGTCACCCGAAGAAGAATATTTGTATATGAAACTTATCTTATCCAATCATGATGTATTTAGCCAGGGACAGCATGATCTAGGGCGGACTCCTACTTTCGAACATTCTTTTGCGTTGTCCGACGAAGAACCTGTATATGTCAAGCAATTTCTTATCTCCAATCAACACAGATCTGCCCTTATTGAAAATGTCAACAAATGGCTGGAACTGGGAGTAGTGTCACCCTCCAAATCTCGATACAACAGTCCTATTTTATGCGTATCAAAGAAAGACGGAACCTTACGTCCTGTGCTTGACTTCCGAGCATTAAATGATAAATCTCACGTCGACAAATATAGCGGCCGAGAAGTGCAGGACTGCATTGATGAGATTGGTAGAGCAGAAAGTAAGATATTTAGTTGTTTAGATCTTACTTCTGGGTATTGGCAACTTCCACTTGCAAAGAAATCTCAACTGTACACGTGTTTCACCATACTGGGTCCCGGGTCTTTTGAATGGAATGTGAGCCCTTTTGGGCTTAAAGGATGCTCGGCCAGTTTCGGCCGTCTTATGGACTTTGTTATGAGAGGCCTCAGTTGCATCACTTATCAGGATGACATTTTATGTCACTCTAAATCACATGAGCAACAAATAGCAGACTTGCAATCTTGTTTTAATCGGCTCCGTGCTAACAATCTTAAACTTAATCTCAGAAAGTGTTTCTTTAGACAGTCTAATGTCCCATATCTTGGTTTCACTTTAACCAGCAACGGCATTTTGCCTGGTCTAGATAAGACCAAAGCTATCAAAGATTTCAAACCACCCTCGAGCGTACGACAAGTACGAGAATTTATCGGTCTCTGTAATTATTTTCGGGCATCAGTCACAAATTTCAGTTTTATCTCGCAACATTTGACCAGACTCATGCGAAAAGACTCTGGTTGGTCCTCTGGTCCTCTCCCGCCGAAAGCGCTCTTAGCTTTCAAGCAATTGCAAACTGCTCTCACATCCCCCCCTGTTTTGGCTTATCCCAACCCATCGTTAGAGTATTCTTTACTTGTAGACGCCGCTTTAGGCTCTGACGACACCCCAGGTGGCCTTGGGGCATGTCTTGTCCAAGTAGGACATGATGGTGTTCCACGCCCTATCGCCTTTGCGAGCCGTGGTCTTTCTTCGCATGAAAAGAACTACTCCATTTACTTATTGGAGCTCACAGCTGCTTGTTTCGGTATATCACATTTTGATGTCTATCTACGAGGTCGCAAGTTTGATTTATACACCGACCATCGACCCCTGGAAAAACTATCGAAGGTGCACACCCGTACACTTAACCGTTTACAGCAACTCATGCTTGAGTATGATTTTCGTATTTGTTACAAACCCGGCAAGGACCACCCTGTCCCAGATTTTCTTTCAAGAAATCCTATCAGTGCCATTGACTTTTCTGATGACGATCTTATTTCTCTCCAAAACAAAGATGAGCTTATTTCTCAGCTCAAACTTGATCTCTCCCAGCCCCTTGGCACTTTATCATCTTCCCATTTCAATCGCATACGGCGAAAATTATCTTTGCGAAACGGCATCCTGTATTATGTTGGACGTTCCACCCCTGCGATTTTCGCCCCTGTTTCGCTTCATCAACAAATTCTAACGGCAGCGCATAACAGCTTGGCTGGAGGCCACATGGGAATTTTCAAGACCCATGAACGCATTATCAACTCCTATTACTGGTCCTCTATGTCTCGAGATATCAAAACACATATCCAGTATTGCAAGTCATGCCAAGCCACCCGTCCCTATAATCACCCACCAAAATCACCCTTACACCCATTGCCACAACGCCCCACTCCCAATTATCGAGTCCATGTTGATCTTTTTGGCCCCCTCTTGACTTCCAATAGCGGTAAAAAGTACGTTCTTGTTATCACCGACTCGTTTACAAAATATGCTGAAGTCACGGCCATTGCAAATAAGGAAACCAAAACAGTGGCAAATCAGTTTTTTGAGAAATGGGTTCTCCGTTTTTCAACCCCCCATACTATCATATCAGACCAAGGCAAAGAATTTACGGGCAAGCTGATGCAGTGTTTATGCGAGAAGCTGAATATTTTTCACAACACAACGTCGGCTTATCATCCCGAGAGCAATAGTTCTGCCGAATTGTTCAAAAAGGTTATGAAGCGCTATCTTCAAGCGGTACTTGAACCGCCTTTTCTGGACTGGGAAGAATATCTCCCGAGTCTACAATTTTGCTATAATACCTCTGTATCAAAGGCAACCAAGTTCTCGCCCTTTCATTTGACTTTTGGGATGGACGCACGCATGCCCTTTTTCGCCAATGACTTATATCTTGATTACTCAGATAATCTGGCCCTCGACAACCTCTCCTGGTTGCATTTCTCTCGTAAAGAAGCGCTGTCCAACAATCTCATTTATAAAGAGAAATATGAATCATCTTTCAACAAGCAGCATTCTACGGCCCAACAAGGGTTTTCCGCGGGTGAACACATTTATGTTCGAACGTTGCCTTCTCAAAAGTACAGGATTCCCAAATTTCACCCGCTATATTCGGGACCCTTTTTAGCCCTCACAGCAAATGACACAAATGTTCGTTATTCTCACGAGGGAAAGGCTTTCTCGGTTCATATCAATCGCGTAAAGCCGGCTTTCATGTTGGACAATTCTGCGGATCCCGTTAGTAAAGGGAGGGAATCGAACGTTCGTGTTCAAAAGCGGAACTCTTGTTTTCAAAGTAAGAAGTATTTCCAAGGGCAGGCGCATTTATATTCCCCATTTTCTGATACTAAGCCTGCTGAGTTATCTGATGACTCTCGATCTCCTCAAATTCAAAGTGATGAGCCGCCTCTTTCGTCTCACAATTCAGTATTGGACACAGAGTCTGAGACTGACGACCGTGAGAACGTCAATTCACCTGAGCAGACAAAAATTGTACCCGGTCGTTCTCCGGCACAATCTCCATTAAAGGCCGGCTTTCAAAGAATACGCCAGGCTTTCACCCGAAAGGAATTCGATAACGCCCCGAGCGCCTCAGAAGCAAGGACGGAACCCACTTGTATGGCTGACCAAATCCTAGGCCCCCGGCGCGCTACCAGATCCGCTGGGCCTATTATTCCAGATATTTCATTACCCTCTCATCCCCTGGAGTATAAAGTCCGTGGCAAACGTAAATGAGTCGTTCGCAAATCATCATGAACTTTGTTATCTTTTCATTATCTCTCAGTGTGCAAGGCTCTCCCTCGAAATGAAACTATCTTTCGGTCAAGAGCAATATATATCCGAGCCTACCAACATTCCAATGTTCAACGAAATCGGCCCCATGTTTTCTATATCTGGTTTTGCCGATCTCAGTATCGAGTTCTCGCTCTCGAAAATCTACGACGATTTGTCAACTGTGTGTTATCTGTATCCATGGTTTCGAGAAACCCTAACCAAGGTTAATGAGTCGGCTGGTCTGTTTTCTATCACCCATGCTCTCACTATTTCAAATGACCTCTGCACAGATCAGCTCAAACATATCGAGAATTATCTGGAGTTTTTCTCAGTCCCTACCATGCCCCGTGAAAAGAGACAGGGGATTGCCAGCCTGGCGATTGCTACATTAGCAACGGGTATTGGAGCATACATCGCTGGACACTCTCATTCTACTTCTCAGTCCGAGGCTACACTTCTCAGCAATCAGGAGCATCTGATCCAAGTGATGCACGACAACGAGCATCGTATATCCCTCAATGCAAACCATCTCGAAACGATACGCCGAGTGCTTAATGAGGAAAGGCTATTTACTCTGCAAAATGTCCGTAAAACCCATGTATTTATGTCCATATTGGTGTCTACTATTCGAGCCGTTACTCATGTCGAACAAATCACTAATTGCTTGGACCACCTCTTTATGAATCTGAGAATGTCCCCACTGCTCTTATCTTCTACACTTTTGGGGCACAAACTTATCCACCTTTCGTCACAGGCGGCTACTAAGAACTACTCCTTGGCAGCCAAAAGTGTTTTCAATGCATTTCGTTGTCCTCTGAGTTTTATAGTATTTCATAATGGGACAGTCCGCACTTTTATCCATATTCCTGTTTTTATCAGTAGTCCATTTGTTCTTCTCCAACACAATCATGCACCCATCCTCTTGCAGCCCCCAAGCAAAACTAAACTGGCGACATCCTATCTTCCACACAACATCATTGCAATTTCAGGTAAACAATACGTTATCCTTTCTCAGACTGAAGTTAATAAGTGCTTAGTTATTTCTAGCACCTATTACTGCCATGTCCAAGTGCTGCGCCCCTTACATTTGGATCTTGTCTCTCTGGGCTCTATGCACAGAATCATTCCTAAATTTTGTCTTATTGTCGGCTGGATGCAGTTGCTTCCATTCCGACATCTGGCAGCTGGGCAAAAGAGATTTCCTTGTGTACTACCCAGACGTTGCCTCGATTAGCGTTTCATGTCAAAATCAGGTGGTGGCTAATTTGATCTTTACAGTTTTACGTCTGGTTCACATACCCCCACATTGTCAATGTGTAGGACAAAATTTTCTCTTTCTGCCAAACTTTGTAAATGACCCCGAAAACATTATCTTCCAACCAATATTCTCAGGTTTCAATTTTTCTTTGGCCAGCAAATTCACTTCCCTACAACATAAATCCCTGGATATTTCAGCTTACGATCGGCCAGTAACAATACATGACCCCTTCTTACCCTTTCATTCTAGGCCCTTCAAGCATTATCTTTTACTCTACTCATTATGTACCTTGACCACTCTTGCGGTACTCATGTTGATACTGTTTCTATTTTGTAGATATGGCATATCAACTTACGCTCTTCTCCCTTCATTTTCGGAAAAGCCATAGTTCTGTTCGATTTTTGTACATGTTATATGTTTATCTATTTTAGCCACGTCTGCATTTTTGAAATATGGGAGGGATGTTGTGAAATACCTTCGGAAGCGGGACGTAATGGATCACAGAACCTTATAATATATATGTATTCTGGTTCGAGCGCGCTTATGCAAATGTAGCAAGCGCTCTTTTTGATCTTCGTGTGTTTAGGATAATAAACGTACGACTACGGCAGTTGTCGACAGGACCTAGTTGAGTACATATCTCCTGAATATATCCTATTAATCAGAGTTTTACAACAGTTGCAACGTTGGAAATCGGCACCTGTTCCGTCCACAATCGCGTACATCATCTTAATATGATATGGATAAGTGATGTACAGGATGAATGATTGCTCCCGGAACGGGTTTTATCAAAATTTTAAGAAAATGTATATTATGATCTTGGGAAAACCACAACTTGGTTCGAAATTCCTGGGAGATAAGAACGAGAGCAAACTAAATGCGTCTGTTCTCAGCGAGCTCCAAAACAGGAATGAAATGAAATCGGCACCTGTTCCGTCCACAATCGCGTACATCATCTTAATATGATATGGATGAGTGATGTACAGGATGAATGATTGCTCCCGGAACGGGTTTTATCAAAATTTTAAGAAAATGTATATTATGATCTTGGGAAAACCACAAAGTTGTTGGATTGCCCATCGTGTAGTCCGTTTGTTGGTCAGATGTCGACCAAATGCCAGCCTAATGCTCGTAGCGACGTCGTGATCCATCATAACCAGCTCCTCCAGCCCTTGGTCATAGATGTACAATGTCGCTGGAACCGGTTGTATCAAAGAGCTTTGTGATTCAGTGTGAATCAATCTCTACATTGTTCCTATCACCAAGGAAAAGCTCCAGTACCCAATGGTCTGGTCAGCCCAGCTATAGCCATGGGTGAGGAATGTCGGCTACATGTTTGAAGGGAGGAGAAACAGGAAATCCCCGTCTACCACAACCGCCTATCACAACCCTCTCAGATCCAATGTGGAATGTGTTAGAACCAGAGTCACATTTTTGCGCTCAAGGAGAGCACAGTCACGCATCACCCTTCATCGAGGACAGAAGCCTCAATTTGGAGCTCGAGGAGAGAAGTCAGTTTTTGAACCTCTCCAAGGAAACACACCTGCCATTGTTAAGTGCTGGGACATCGCCATTGTTGTGGTGCCAAAAAGTGGGAACTGTTTCGAAGGATAGAGATCGTCATCATATGGGAGTAGGAAACCAGGAAGCCGTGCAGAAAAGCAAGAGGACCTGGGAAGTGCCGAGTCTGAGTAAAGCACTTTGTCACTTTGTTAGTGGACCTTCAATCCCGTCAATGGACGTCATCCAAGCATCTCCGTTGGACCATCTTGCCAGACATTGAGCAGTAATTATTAATTCATTGATTTCAAATGCGCATGTCCCCTTTTCCATTGGCCCCTACAATTCCCCCACTTTTCTTACTGGAGCAAAACAGCTGAGAGGCGGTGTGTTTGTGATGAATAAAGTAGATTGAACTGTACAGTCTGCCTTGAAGAGTAGCCTAGATTTCCCAGACGACCGAGATCGTGCTGGCATCTTAGGGAGTAGAGGTAGCAAGTGATTTGTATGCAACTGTATCTAAAGTTCATCACTCTTGTAACAGAAATCAGTAGTTAGACTCTAGAGTAGAGGTCAACTTTGATCGACGCATTTAGACTAGGATAGTGACCACATTTTGCAGGATATTGTAGTGGAATTGATGCCGAACCATCAATCCACCTGATATGAAGTGTCCAGTCACGATGAACGACCGTGATGCCCAGACACTTCCTTAAAAAGCCACCAAGGACAAAGAACTCGTCTGGAGTACAACGTGATAGTACGACGTGAAAGTACGCAAGATTGCATAAACATATCATGTTGTCATACAGCTGGCCCCCCATATGTTGTAGCGAGCTAGTGCACAACTCGTCTGGAGTACAACGTGATAGTACGACGTGAAAGTACGCAAGATTGCATAAACATATCATGTTGTCATACAGCTGGCCCCCCATATTTGTAGCGAGCTTATGCCACAAACCACATGTATATAAGAAGAAGGGATTGTGCACTGAAACCAACTCGACTTCTAGAGGCAGTTGTGTTCAGAGCTATTATTGGCGTTCCTATACAGTCATAGTAACTTTGATTCATAATTGGTACCCTAGCAAGACTCAGTTCCCCTTTCATAATCTGTTGTCCTCACATCAACCAAACACCACACAGAAATAAAGGATAAGTTCCCAAGGCTCATACAACTCCGTTCCCGTCGTTATTTATTCCAGTCACGAGACCACACGATCCTATAGAATCATCGGGTACTTGTAGCTCTGCTCCCAAGCTGATTGCCCACGACCGTGGAACCCATTCGGAATCAGTATTGCTACAAATTGGCGCAGTCGGTAGGATCCTCTGCGAGTGAAGGACAAGACAAGCAAGCAGACAAGACAGACACGTGCCGTTGCCCAACAGACGTATTCTTGAGCATTGCTTATTCACCCAGAGGACCAAGGAACCAGCAAGACCACTCACACGATGGAGCAAGAAAACCAAACCGTGCAGGTCCTGGCCATGGCTCTTCAGACTCTCATGGAAAGTATCAATGAAGAGAGAATAGCCGCCAGGGCCCGTGATGAAGAATTGCTCAATGAGGCGAGAGCAACACGGAGACGAGATGAAGAACGAATCCTTGATGAAAGGACCCGCGAAGAAGAACGAAGAGCGGAGAAGAACATTCAGAGGCCCTCGGGCGTGAAGATCCGAGAATATGATGGAGAGAATACTGGGGGATTTCAGGACTGGTTGCTCCATTGCCAAGACGCTAGCCGCAAATGGAGGCCTGAAGACACCATCACTACGGTTCTGTCCTCCCTGTCAGGGAAGGCCATCCAAATGTTGAAGGGACAGACGAAATTGGATGTGCTGTACGAGGGGATGCAAGTCCCTTATTCCACTTGCTTTCTGCTAGTCAACAAGCTGGGGACCCCAGGCATTGTTGGGGCCAAAACCATGCAGTGGATGGCCGTGACGCTCAATCTGACAACAGCCACAGCTCATATTGGACCCTATGGGCACAAGGTACCTCTGTATTCTGCACAGGAATTCGTCAGTGAAGAGGACGACGACCCTGACTTCTTCATGGAAACAGTAACTAGTGCATGCGCCTTCACGGTGGAACCCCATACAGAAGTGCTTGTGCCCACCAAGTGTTGTCATCCAGTGTTACGTGCCCACCAAGTGTGTGTGTTCATACCCAATAGTGAGTATTTATCTCAACGGAAGTTGGAAGGTGATGTGTCAACTATTTATCACAGTGATTCCTGGGTGGTGATATGCAACACCAACCCGGAACCACGGAAGGTGCCTGCCAATGCCAAATTCGGCATTTTGGTTGGCGCACTTCGCCAAGCTCCATCTCAGGAGTGGCAGCCGTCCCTGTCGCCCAACACGCAAACCCGTGGCTTACAGAGTGACGTGCAGAAAAGTGACAAGCCCCATCTAGTCAAAGATGGGCGGAAGCCGTGTTGTGTCCAAGGGACGCAAAAACACCCACCTCAGGAGGAAGTCGGGGAAAAGCCGCTTAAGGACAAAGAAGCGCAAAAGCCGCAGCAAGTGTATGTTACGCGGAAGCCGTGTAGTGCCGAAAACACGCAAAGTTCGTCCTCTCCCCAAGGAAAAAGTGCTACACAGACGTTCCCTCACGGGGTATTTAAACCAAATACAAGTCTCCAGCAATACAGTCGGGAGCTATTGGCAATGGTTGGCGAACCAACGGATAGCACCCGACGACGAGCGGAACTAAGCCAAGAAGTCCGGTCCCTGTTTGGTGATGGGCTATGGAATAATCCAAACCTACAGAAGGACGAGAAGGCACTCACATAGGCTCTTCTCGTCAGGTTCAATGGAGTGATCTCCAGGTCCAAATATGATGTGGGATGCACCCACCACATGGAGTTCATAGTGGATACAGGTGACACCACACCACGTTGTGACAAAGTGAGGCCGATGACACCGGCAATGAAAAGTGACTTTCGCAAAACCCTCCAAGAACTCATTGATCGAGGAATTGTCTCTCCAAGTCACAGCGAGTGGGCGTCGGCTGTGGTGCCTGTGAAGAAAAAAGACAATACCTATCGGTACGCTGTTGACTACAGACGACTCAATGATGTTACCAAGCGCGATGCCTTCCCCGTGGCACACAACCTGGAGCAATTAGCCAACAACGTCCTCCCACAAGCTGCTTTGTTCATTACGTTGGACTTAGCTGGCGCCTACCTTGCGGTGCCCGTGGCCGAATCATCAAGGGACAAGCTGTCCATTGTTACCACCGAGGGACTCTATTCATACAACCGAATGCCGTTTGGGCCCAAAAACTCAGGAACAGTATATGCGAGATTGATGAAAAAAGTATTGGGCCCATTAGTGGAAAACGAAGAAATATTGGCATACTTTGATGACATTTTAATTGGGTGTAAAGATTTCCGAGACGGGCTTTGGAAGTTTGCCAGACTGCTCCATGCGCTGGAGAAAGCTAATCTTAAAATCGCACCCAAAAAATCAAAGTTATTTGTGAAAGAGACTGAATGGCTGGGATTCCAGATTTCCCATAACACTATGCTACCCCATGACCGCAATGTGCGCTCCATCAAGGACTGGCCCACTCCAAGAAACATAAAGGAGGTACAGACCTTCCTCGGCAAGTGCGGTTACTACCGCAAATTCATCAAGGATTTCTCCTACCTTGCTGAACCCCTCCGACGACTAACGCAAAAAGAAACTCTGTTCCTATGGGAAGCCGAGCAGGAAAATTCATTTCAAAAGCTAAAGACCCTCCTGAGCTCCTCCCCAATTCTGGCGCAACCTAATTTCACCTCAAAAAACCCTTTTATTCTTGACACTGATGCCTCTGAGTTGGCTATTGGGGCAGTGCTTTCACAAAAGCAACCAGACAATACCGTCCGTCCAATAGCATATGCCTCCCGCACCTTAAACAAAGCCGAAAGGGAATATCCAGTCACCAAGAAGGAACTTTTGGCGGTACAACATTTTGTTGAGCACTTTCGCTATTTTCTTTTTGGGCGCAAATTCCTTATTCATACTGATCATCAAGCCCTTAAATGGATGATGACCTCCAAGGTGCTGCACGGGCAGATACTGCGATGGTCGGACAAGTTGCAAGAATTTGATTTTGAAATAGAACATCGCCCAGGCAAGAAACATGCCAATGCAGACGCCATGTCAAGATACCCACATCCAGGTCTTGAGGAAGAACCTGAGGTTCTTACGGACGTAGACAAAGATTTTCTGAACCGATGTAATATCAAAACCCCAAAATCAGGTTCCATCGGTACATTAGTTGGCGGGATGCCCCCTTCAGACACAGAATTTTGCGATTTTTTACCTCCCCCGCGTCCCTCCAGTCCTACATTTTCAGAAGTTGACGAGCCTCTGGAATATCCATCCCAGTGTCGCTGCGAACCGCTCCCCCAAAAAGAGCAACTCACTTCAAAAATGTTGTCGCAAGACATTGAGGACAACGTGATGGTTGGAGAAGATGACCCTGGATTCAGCAACCAGACGCATGAATCACTTACCAAATCCCATCACATGGCGAGCAAGCAAATGGAGGACCCGACATTGAGTGCCGTGATTACCTGGGTGACAAAGAAATCCACGCCTGACGTGAGCCAAATAACTGACGCCAATCTCAGAAGGTATGCCACCTTGCTGCCAAAACTAGACCTGGTGGATCAGGTTGTGTATCTCAAGGCTGGACAAGGCGAGGATGAACGCAACAGGTTGTGTATCCCTGCTAATTTAATCCCTGAAGTAATACGGTGCCTGCACCATCATCCACTAGCTGGGCATTTGGGCCGTTATAGAACGTATCTACAAGCCCGAAAACGATTCTATTGGCCCAATATGCACCAACACATTGCTGCAGCCATTGACGGCTGTGCCGCTTTCCGCCGATCCAAGGCCAGAAAAGCCGCGAAACAGGTTCCTTTAGGGCAGACCAGCACCAAAGAGCAAACCCGTTTTACAACATTTCATTGTGATCTAGTGGGGCCTTGGCCCAACACCAGGGGCCCAGGGACCAAGAAATATTTGTTGACGCTCCAAGATGCTGTCACCAAGTACCCCGAGGCATGGCCCATTGCAGACGCCAACGCAGAAAACATCGTCAAGGTTTTAACCAACGAGTTCTTTCCCCGCTACGGAGTGGGCATGCGAGTAATATCCGATCAGGGCCGCCAATTCACATCTGCTTTATTCCAGAATGCAGCTCGTCGGTTGGGAGTTTTTTCGGCTACAACACAAGCCTATGAACCCAAAACCAACCCTGTTGAACGGCTCCACCGAACTCTGGAAAATGCCATTCGTTGCACAATGGAAAGCGAACGAGCGCACCCAACCCAGTGGCATCGGTTCGTACCGGCCGCCCTGGCCTCAATTCGGCAAGCTCCAATGGCTCACCTGGGTACTTCACCGCATTTCCTCACCTTTGGGTCTGACCCAGTTATTCCAGCTGATGTACTGGTATCCCCAAGCCTCAGTCCAAGCTCAACCATAGACCAAGATTTGGAACGCCTGAGGCAGACGCTGGAAGGGATCAAAATCAAGCAATTAGAGTCCCACCTGAGGAACAAGGAGAATTACGATGCCAAGGCCAAACCCAAGTTGCTGCAACCCGGAGATTTTGTGTTCAAGCACTCGGCCATGGATACCAGCAAAAGCGGTATATCATGGAAAACGGCAGTCTACCAAGATGGACCCTACAAAGTCGAAAAAATTGTCAATGACCGCCAGGTGGTAATAGTCAAAAAGATCTTATTAAAAGGGGGTAAGACTGTCTGCGAAAAGGAAACAGTGAGTCGAGATCGGCTTACAAAAGCGCACCCCTGGGATCTCAGTAAACTACCAATCCCATTAGCCTGGCCCATTGCAAAAAGATTTAAAGTTAATCCTTCTTGGCAACCTGTCATTCAAGCTACACGTCATGGGAAACATGCCAACGACTGGACACTCCACAGCGGGACGGTGAGCAGCGAAATTCTTCTCCTGCCCAGCACTCCAGGAACTGGTATCCAACGTTTGGACAAACCGGGTCAAGGTGGCGAAGAACAGAAGCCGGACCAAGATGGCGGAAAACAGCCCCCACCAGAGGAGCCTCACAGTCCTAGCCCCGTCTCAATCCTCGACGAAGGCACTGCCAAGGTGGTGGCTAAACCCCATGAGCCCGAATCCAGGGAGGATGAAACTCCATCCCGCGCTGGTGATGAGCACATGCCAGAGTCCCCTAACCTCAATCGGGGCACAAAGCGCTTACGCCACGTCAGCACCCCGCGATCAACAGGCTCCAGGCAGGACGTGCCGTCCAGCAAGTGGGAGCGAGTAGAGAGCGATTCATCACTGGACCTGTGGAGCGAAACCGAGAACTTGGTATAAAAGTCTCGTCGGGTGACACCCGTCAACAGTCAATCTCTGAGGTACAACTTGATTGGACATAACTTCTGATACTTCCTCAGACCGGAATCAGAGGGGCGGTTCAGAACGCATCAGATTGCCTGCATTGGCCAGTGGACGTCGCAACTGGGCAACGAACCTCACAGTAACTTTTCCAATATTCCCTCTGTGGTAGAAAGCAAAGTTGTTCAACGATCTCCACCGTAACGTTTCCAATAGTCCGTCTTGGGAGCCAAGGACAGATCCGTGAGTCCCAGAACCTGAGGGATAATAAACCAAGCAACGCAAGATGAGCCGAACCACTCCATGCCCCCTGAGGTCTGAGGATGCGAAGAAGATGAGCCAGCAAGTGCCGAACACACCTCAACGCGAACCTAGCAAACATGACAGCCTAGTCCAGACTCCTGGGCATGTTACTGTGAAGTTTGCTGGACGGTTCGGGGACAATGCCTGTCCAAAATCAGTCATTCCGGCCCAAGACTTAGCAACTTGGAGCAATGACGAACTGGCCATATCACAGACAAAGGTCAGGCCTGTACTCTTAGTGCAAAGAGTCCATCACCAAGCGAAGTTACCTCGATACAGCACTGAGGAGGTAGCAGGACTGGACCTGTTTGCAACCGCACATTTGGACCTACCACCACAGAAATGGTCCAAGATGGGGACAGGGATCCGCATCGTCTGCCCCCCAGGCACCTATGGGCGAGTGGCTCCCAGAAGCTCATTAGCATTTGAAAATGGGATTTCTATGCTGATGGGTATTATTGACAACAACTACCGAAACGAGATCAACGTACCAATTTATAACCCAGGCACGATGAACATATGTATCTAAACTCATGATCGTATTGCGCACTTGTTTGTGGAACAGGTTTGCACGCCGGCAGTAGTCGAGGCGGCGGACCTACCCTAAGCCAGGCACATTGTCTGTAGTTATAAATGCTTATCTCAATTACTCAATCAATCAGTAAAGACTCAATCTCCCACCAAGCAACATGTTTTCGCAAAGCTCAGTGATTATGTGTTGGGTAGCTATTGTTGGTTCAATACAATCCAATCCCCTAGTCTTTCAAAGAAGTGGCACCATTGCCACCGATGTTACTGCTATCATCCTAACAGGCGAAATGGACATCACCCCACTGATCTCCCAACTTCGAAACGTATCGAACATAGATGGATACCTCCAAGACATCTGGAAGTCCATCTCCCCGAAGTCAAGGCAAATGGATGGACGGTACCTGGCCTCTCAGATTCGCTAAGTCCGAGAACAGGTGACCACCGCGAAAGCCCTCATTGAAGATATCACTGCTGTCAGCGGCAATAGACGGTTGGCAATGGCTAATGATTCCCAACGGGAACCCCGTTCAGTACTTCTGATTGCAGGCCTTACCGCTATTGGAGCCGGTCTCAGTAATTTGTTCTATTCTCGACTTCTGACATCGAGTATAGACCGACTGAGAGATGATAACGACCACCTAGTCCATGGGGTCCAGATCCTGACCAGGCGGACACAGGAGAATTCCCGGAAAATCCTGTCCCTGGAGAAAGCTGTGCTCTCACTAGCCAAGCAACAACTAGTGACCGAGAATGATGTCAACGATGAACGAAACATGCGCGAAGCCATGATGGAGATAGATGCCACATATCGATCCTTAGTGGCATACACTCAGTCCCTGCACGACATCCTAACGACGCTCATGCAAGCCTTGCAAGGACGAGTGGACATGCACCTTGTAAGCCCAATGCAAGTGCAAGCTGAGCTGCAAAGAATCAAGACCAAAATACCTGAGGACATGAAAGTAGCCATTTCTGAAGACCACCTCATGGATTTTTATGCTTTGCCCTGCCATGCTCAGGTGGATGGATCAATAGTTCGAGTGATCATCCCAATTCCCATCTTTAACATACTGGAGACACTGGAGATGTACCGCTATTTGCAAACGCCTTTGTTGGTGCAACACGGCATTGAGTTATTCCTCGGCGGAAATAATCATGTGTTGGCCACCAACAACGAAAACACATTGTACTTGGATTTAGCGGAAAGCGATGTCCAAGCCTGCCTCAATGTGGGCACACTGCACTTGTGCCCAGCGTTGCGAGTCCAGCGAAAGGATAGCATACCATCCTGTCTTCATCTCCTCTTCCGCGGACTGACGAAGGAAGCTCTTGTTCAATGACAACACAAGGTGAGATTAGTACAATCATTAGAACTAACTCTCACCCAAACAGACACAGTGCTAGCCACAGCTTCGGAAACCCGTCAGCTCCAGCAGGAATGCGAAGACAAAACCCAAAGCCGAATCATTTCGATTGAACCCGGCCAAACCACCCTACGTATCCCTAATGGTTGTTCTTTGGCTACCAAGGAATATTATGTTTCTCCTCGGAGAAATTCAACCGTCTTTCCCTTGGAAACAACCATTCGAATACCGCACATGCCAGTCCTCGATCTACAAATCATCCTGGACGCCCGACATGAGACGAGAAACCAGACAACACGCCTAACACCCACCGACATTGCAGAAATGTTATCGCACGCCGCGATCCCTGATGCACCCATCAATTTGGACGACCTCAAACCTCCGTTTGGGCCCATCTTGGGGCAATCAAGCAATCATTGGGGTTGGCTAATTGGAATTGGTTCTACCCTCATCATCATCATTCCCACCTTGGCGCTGCAATATTGGTATTACCAGCGCAGTGCTTTACCACGCTCGGGACGAGCTTTTCACAGGAAGGGGCTTTGTAGTGGAATTGATGCCGAACCATCAATCCACCTGTATGAAGTGTCCAGTCACGATGAACGACCGTGATGCCCAGACACTTCCTTAAAGAAGCCACCAAGGACAAATAACTCGTCTGGAGTACAACGTGATAGTACGACGTGATATACGCAAGATTGCATAACATATCATGTTGTCATACAGCTGGCCCCCATATGTTGTAGCGAGCTAGTGCACAAACCACATGTATATAAGAAGAAGGGATTGTGCACTGAAACCAAACTCGACTTCTAGAGGCAGTTGTGTTCAGAGCTATTATTGGCGTTCCTATACAGTCATAGTAACTTTGATTCATAATTGGTACCCTAGCAAGACTCAGTTCCCCTTTCATAATCTGTTGTCCTCACATCAACCAAACACCACACAGAAATAAAGGATAAGTTCCCAAGGCTCATACAACTCCGTTCCCGTCGTTATTTATTCCAGTCACGAGACCACACGATCCGATAGAATCATCGGGTACTTGTAGCTCTGCTCCCAAGCTGATTGCCCACGACCGTGGAACCCATTCGGAATCAGTATTGCTACAATATTTAGCCTTGAAGATTCGCCCAGGTATGCCAGAAAACCAAGATTGATCTGGGACCAATGGGGAGTAGAGGTAGCTAGCGATTTGCATGCTTAGTCATGTAATGATTTTTGAGGCCCTGATAAAGGAAGCTCGAACTATTGCTCGTATGCCCTGATTAGGGTTATAACCGGAGGCTTTAAGATAGGTCTAAGAAATTTAAGCCCTTGTACTAGTGCTCTCCATCTTTGAGAGCTATCAAGGTATTTTTACCTAGTGCTTGGGTCAGGAGTTCCATGTTTCCGTTCACCACGGTAATTCAATAAGTCAGGACCTTTCACCCCTGGCTGGTGGACGGAAACAGCACCAATTATGGGCATGGATACATCCGCAACAATGAATTTCCACTCGAAAACGCTTCCAAGTCCAAAATCAGTTCAACGAACAATAGTACCGTAAGTCTTGTTCCGTCCACCAGCCGGGGGTGAAAGGTTTATAACCCTAATCAGGGCATACGAGCAATAGTTCGAGCTTCCTCTATCAGGGCCTCAAACAATCATTACACGACTAAGGATACAAATCGCTAGCTACCTCTACTCCCCATTGGTCCCAGATCAATCTCGGTTGTCTGGCATACCTGGGGCCAATCTTCAAGGCTAAATATCCTGCAAAATGTGGTCACCTATCCTAGTCTAAACGCGTCTATCAAAGTCGACCTCTACTCTAGAGTCTAACTACTGATTTCTGCTACAAGAGTGATGAACTTTAGATACAGTTGTTGCATACAAATCACTTGCTACCTCTACTCCCTACGATGCCAGCACGATCTCGGTCGTCTGAGAAATCTAGGCTACTCTTCAAGGCAAACTGTACAGTTCAATCTACTTTATTCATCACAAACACACCGCTATCAGCTGTCTTGCTCTGGTAAGAAAAGTGGGGGAATTGTTGGGCCAATGGAAAAGGGACATGCGCATTGTAAATCAATGTAATAAGGATGGTAAACATCTTGGACAGAGGGCTAATGTTCTAAGAAAAGCCATGAGTGCAATTGGGTTGGCTGGGATTCAAGCAGATGAACGATTAAGTCTGGAAATTCGAATTTATCAACGTTCAGCTTGGTCCGCTGTATCATGGATTTCAGATACCGGTAGTGATGTCGACGCTATGGATATAAATACCTTCGTTTTGTCTGGTGGAATTTTATCCAACCTAAAGGGGGATCCAGTTGTCGTTCGGAACGTTTCTGGAGGAAATATGAGGAGTATGGGTTGCTGCTCTGTATCTATTAGCGACAATTGCGCTGTGGCCCGTTCAAGATTACATATATTCAAAGATATTAAGGGAGCCTATTTGTATCGTGACACACTCAAGGCATTGGGATATCTTCCCCCTCATTGGCCGAAAACAAAGGTGTTTGCGAGCATCCGGGATATGGATCCGGAAATAAACAAGAACACGATTAAGGCCAAGTTCATTGCGGAGTATCCAACGGTATTCAATGAAGACAAGCTCATACCTATGCGTGGACCAGCTATGAAAATTCGTTTGTTGCCCGATGCTGAACCTTTTCAATTGCTTAGAGCAAGGAAGATCGCGCTTGGTGACGAGAGGCAGATCAAGTCACAATTGGAAAAGATGGTCATAGACGAAATAATTGAGCCAGTATCTGAGCCTTCTGAGTGGTGTCACCCTATTGTAGTTGTGGACAAAAAAGATTCGACCGAGAAAAGTATGACAGTCGATCTGACCAAACTAAATTCTCAAGTCAAGAGACCAGTTCATCCCATGAGATCCCCAAAAGACGCTATAACGAGCATGGAGGGTGCTCAATACTTTACCAAATTCGATGCAAGACACGGGTATTGGTAGGTTCCCCTCGACAAGGAATCGCAACCCCTCACGACCTTCATTACTCCATTTCGGTGGTATCGGTTCCTCTGGGACCCTCAAGGATTTATTGCCGCTGGGGACGAGTTCAACAGGCGAACTGATCAGGCTTTTGATGGCATACCCAGGCTCGCCAAAGTGGTCGACGATATGCTGATCTATGATCAAGACTTTGATGCCCATGTGGAACACGTTCGCGAGGTTCTAGAACGTGCTAAGAAGCACGGTATTACGCTTTCGGTGAAAAAATTCGAATTTGCAAGATTGGAAGTCCCTTTCTGTGGATACATCGTGGGACGAGAAGGCTGGAAAATGGATCCTTCCAAGACTAAAGCTTTGCGAGACTTCCCAATCCCAGAGAACAGGACTGATTTGAGATCATTCTTTGGGTTAGTAAACCAGTTCGCGGATTTCAGCCCCGATGTTGCAGGTGAAGCGGGACCACTTCGCGGCTTGCTCAAGGAGAGAAACGTATTTAATTGGGAAAACGATCACACGATCGCTTTTGAGAAAGTAAAAGAAGCATTGATTTCCACCCCAACCCTAGAAGAAAGAAAATTGCATGTACACAGAATTTGACGTTGAAACAACCACTCTGGATCCTACCCTCACCTTTCTCCGCGAGGCCGCTCTCAAGGATGCCTTGTATCTTCAAGTCGTAGCCACCCTTCATCAAGGCTATAAACCATAGGATTTACCAATCCAACAACCGGCACACCCATGCAAGTCGCTTTGGGACAGTTTGTGTCTTCTACATGACACCGAGCTTTTGTATTGAACAATGAGCGACTTATCATTCCTCACCGTTCTCGCCATCAGATCCTTCGCCTGTTGCATGTGTCCCATTCTGGGTAGTGAAAACACGTAAAGCAACGCAGCAGCTCTATTATTGGCCAGGGATGAACAATCAAACCATGATTGACGCTGTGAAACGTGCCAGATTTACAAAGCAAAACCAACAGGTGGAACCATTAATCCAAGTGGAAGACGTTTCGAGCCCCATGGAACAGGTCGCCATTGATTTGTTCGAGCACGGCTGTAAACATCTCGTTGTGATGGTTGACAGGTTTTCAGGCTGGCCGTTTTGTGATCAGCTCCCTAATTTCACGACAACTGCTGCGGTCCTCAATATTTGCGTGATTGGTTCATGCAATGGGGTTTCCCCAAGAAAATTCGAACCGACGGTGGTCCGCAATTCCGTTTGGAATTTGCCCAATTTTGTAAGGACTTTGATGTACTCCATGAGTTGTCATTACTGTGGCGAGCAGCTCGTTTGCTCTCACCTGACCATGCCTCATTCGACTGAGAATAGTCCTCGAGTCAGCAGCCATATTTGGTGACCCCGTACTTTTTGAACAATGGCTGACGAAGATACTAAATTTGATTGTTCTGTCGTATCAGTCAAAGTTCCTCCTTTTGGAGCCTTGACCACCAGAAGTGGTTTTGTTTGGCTGAGGCACAGTTTCACCTGTCGTAGTATCTCCGTATCTTCGACCAAGTTTGATATATGTGATTGGATCATGAGATCGGACATCATCTCGAATTCCAGCATCCAGTTCACTACAAATTAAGAGCGCTGAGAATCCTTATTCAACCTTGAAGGCGGACTTATTTCAAGTGTTCAATCTTAAACCGGCTACAACGCATTGCTAGTTCCTTGAGTTATCTCCGGAGAGTTCTGTCACCGAGTTGTATAGCTCAAGCTTCGTCCCTTCTTGATGGAATTGATAATATCAAGGATTACCTTATCAAGAACAAATTGATGAACGCTTTTCCCAGCCATGGAGAATCTTCCTTGGCTACCCTCGTGGATCTGCCATTGGCTAGCTTTTACGAACACGTGTTGAACTTGTCCAGTTCAACTGCATCATCAGGGTTGGCTCTAGCAGTGGAACATTCAAAGCCTCTTTTCTGTGCTTTTTACATCGACCTACGGAAGAAAAGCACGGAGGTGTCTGGATCCTTTGCGTTGCAAAGGACCTCCCATTGAGCACAAATTCAAGCCAAAAAAACTAAGCAAGGGCTTTCGACCCCCATCTTTGACAGCCCACTCCTGTTTGTTCCGTTCTTCATGTAGTGCAAACCCTCATGGGACCTTATTCCATATCGTGGATTGAGTTTCTAACCTTCTTTTTGAGTGGATTCCGTTGCCTCCTCATCACTCATGCCTCGTCGTCTTTTGTCCTCGTCCCCGCAAAATTTCCGCAGATGGTATCACTAATCTTGTTAATGCTAGTGGTTCTGCAATCAAGACTTGTTCCGTCCACAATCGCGTACATCATCTTAATATGATATGGATAAGTGATGTGCAAGATGAATGATTGTTCCCCGGAACGGGTTTTTATCAAAATGTTAAGATAACATATGTTATTATATTGGGAAAATCCCAAAGTTGTTGGATTGCCCATCATGTAGTCCGTTTGTCGGTCAGATGTCGACCAAATGCCAGCCTAATGCTCGTAGTGACGTCGTGATCCATCATAACCAGCTCCTCCAGCCCTTGATCATGGATATAAAATGTCGCTGGAATCGGTTGTATCAAAGAGCTTTGTGATTCAGTGTGAATCAATCTCTACATCATTCCTATCACCAAGGAAAAGCTCCAGGCGATATAAATTTTGTCCGAAATCCATTGTGCGAGAGATATTAATTGACCATCTGTTGGGGATTTCGTTCACGTGACAGCAGCAGCCACCCTTTGATCAGGGAGTCGAATTTCTCTCGATCAAGATCGTGTAGTTTTTTTAAGAACAGTTTGCCTTGAAGAGTAGCCTAGATTTCCCAGACGACCGAGATCGTGCTGGCATCGTAGGAGTAGAGGTAGCAAGTGATTTGTATGCAACAACTGTATCTAAAGTTCATCACTCTTGTAGCAGAAATCAGTAGTTAGACTCTAGAGTAGAGGTCGACTTTGATAGACGCGTTTAGACTAGGATAGTGACCCCATTTTGCAGGATATTTAGCCTTGAAGATTGACCCAGGTATGCCCAGACACCTGAGATTGATCTGGGACCAATGGTGAGTAGAGGTAGCTAGCGATTTGTATCCTTAGTCGTGTAATGATGTTTGAGGCCCTGATAAAGGAAGCTCGAAACTATTGCTCGTATGCCCTGATTAGGTTATAACCGGAGGCCTTAAGATAGGTCTAAGAAATTTAAGCCCTTTACTAGGTGCTCTCCATCTTTGAGAGCTATCAAGGTATTTTTACCTAGTGCTTGGGTCAGGAGTTCCATGTTTCCGTTCACCACGGGAATTCAAAAGTCAGGACCTTTCACCCTGGCTGGTGGACGGAACATAGAGTTCTCTTTTTGGTGCCGCGACCGGGAATCTAATTTGATTCCCACCAGTGATTTTGATTAATGAACAGGACTTATTTTGGGTGTATTTTTTCCCAGTGTTTTGGAAAGCTGAAACCGGCTCGCGACAAAGAAATGTAGAGTTTCCTGTTTGGTGCCGCGAACCCGGGATTGCCAATTCCCCGTGAATAAATTTTGATTTGCGATTTGTTTGGGGTCACAAGACGATTGACTGTTTTTGCCCAGGTGGCAATATAAGAATTTGTTTCAGAGCTTACAAGACAGAATTCTGTGCCCTGAGTGCCCACCAAACATGGGATTTTTTTCCAAGATTTTCCAAGATAGAATTCTGTGCCCTGAGTTACACTGACAGTCGAAAGCCAGTGACAAAGAACTTTCATAATCCCTCTTTAGTGCGGCCATTTTGTGCTGGTTAGTACTCTTTAGCCCATCATCCAAAAACATTTTGTTCAGAAGTGATTTTGGTTCCCAAATCGTTGGAATTGATAGCCATATAGCTCGCCCATATTCAACACATTTTTCGTTGCCGGGAGCAATTCAAAACTTCCGTTAAAGCAAGAGCGATATAAAATTTTGTCCGAGATCCATTGTGCGAGAGATATAATTGACCATCTGTTGGGGATTTCGTTCAACGTGACAGCAACAGCCACCCTTCGATCCAGGGAGTCGAATTTCTCGATCAAAGATCGTTCGAGTTTTTTTAAGAAGAGATAGTGATTGCGAATATGGCCATTGTCTGATCCAAAAATGGTTCTACGCAGCGCGAGAAAAGGCAAAATTGAGGAGCGGAATGCAATATATCAAACCTTTAGAGATTCACTTGACGACTTTCAAAATGAAGTGGATCGAGATGTTGGGTATACGGCGGAGTGTGGAGCGAGCATTTTAGAAGCTAGAAGACACGTTCAGAGAGATGGAAGAGGCTCAGGAGGAGCTGCAAGAACTAATGCTAGACGCCGAGCGCGAACACGAGGTTCAATCATACAAGAATTTGCAACTACCAAGTTTTGGCGAGCGGAGGAACAATACCAAAACCTTTGCTTCTATGGGGGACGAACCGATCAAGATATTCCTACACCCCTCGTGGGACCAGCTGCAATGCAGACACAACCAGAGACGAAGCCTCACCTGACCAGAACCTACAATAACGCCGACCAACCCCAGGCTGTCACCTCAGAAGACTTCACATCGCTGATGAAAAAGTGTCGGCAATGATGAGTCAATTTTTCCAAGATGGGAGAGGAGCTTCAAGAAATGAGAATGGAAAGAAGAAGTGAGCAATCATCGCATAGGACAAGAAGTGTTGAAAACATGCCAGATCAACTAGTGGATGCTCAAATCGACTTGAGAACGACTCAATTCGAGGCGACTGACACGCCCAGCCCGAAGCCAGTGTCGATGTGGAGAACAAAAAAGAGAAACCTTACGTATCCCAACAGTTGGGGACAACACCACATCGAGACAACGTTGATGAGAGCACCTACTCAACCCGTGGATTCCCCCCTCAGAAAGAATTCATGGTTAGGGGATGTGGACACCGTGGTTCCAGGACACCTACGGGCGCTAGCTACCTATAAGCTGCCACGTTGGAGGTTCCAGCCTTCTCTGGAGATAGTTCGAAAAAGTTTTTTTGAGTGGTGGCCATCGTTCAGGGACGTTTATCAGCAAAATCCAGGCCTGGATTCAGCTAGTAAACTCGCATATTTGAAACGTCACTTGAGAGGACGTGCCCTCCAAATAGCATCGTCCCACAGCACCTATGGAGACCGCAATCGGGAACCTCCACCAGATTTATGGCAAGGAACGGGATTTGTTGAGTGAAATGACTATAGAAGCTTGACCAATGAAGGAGAAAACGTGAATCTGCTGAACTCTTATTGGCGGTAATAGTTATGTGGCGTTGTTCAAGTTTGATTGAATGCCAAGATCACGTCAACTAGCTACCCCTCTTGATCCAACCAATCGAGCACAAGCCTTCCACTTTAGGTGCTACTGCCAGTGGAACATCAAAGAGTCAGAAAATGGACACACGTGGGGAACCCGTACTGATCAGTGACTTTTCTCCAGTTCCTTATTGATCCATAAATTTGTATGATTCCCATGGCAGGTGGGCAATTTTTGAGAATTAGCGTGACTTTTGGACACCACAGGGACAGAATGTCCAAAAGTGTCCAAAAGGGACCAAAAGGGGTCAAAAGTAGACAAAAGTTGGAACAAAAGTGGCAGAATGTTCCAAAATTAAAGTACAATTGGGCAAAAGCGGGATTGACAAGCAAACACTTTTTAACCCTTAAATCATTATTCTCTTACCCACTCTCGTGAACCAGCAAATAGAATCAGTAATCAATAAAATCTAAGCCTTCTTCAACACATAAATATGAAGGTAACAACTAGCCTTTTTCACTAACGTTTTTATTTCGCAAGATATACACTTAACGAAAATTCCGTTATCTTGATACAATACATCTTTATAAAGTAAAACAAATATCTTTAATATATTTTGAATGTTAATAAGTCAAAGCCACACTCATAGTCAGGGCATTTGTGCTGGGGTAATTTTTTAAACAAAGATTTTAAAAAAAATAATTTTAAAAAAAGCTTAGAGAGCTGAATTATCAGAATATCCAATAATACTTCTCATATTGTAATATCATTATAAATATTATAAGGAGTGCATGAATTACAACTTTTATAAATACATCTAAAAAACTAAGATATATGTTTCTTTAAGAAACATTGGGAAATCTCATTTCTGACATCAAGCGCACCTTTAAAAGTTAAAAAGATATGCCCTAAACAATGTCTCAATTAACTTACTTAATCGAAGAAAAACCATAAAGATATTGGAAAAAGATTTTAGCAATTCGTAAGACAATTCAATTTTTAAATATTAGGTACTTTTTAAGAAGAGAATCCCAAATGACTCGACTGATTTTAAGTAAACATTTTTGCAAAAAGTTATAATGTTGAAATAAATGAAGCCAGATAACCAGAATTATAATGTTTATGCATTTCAGTTTTTGAATCCTTTGCCAACAGCTGCATTCTACTAGAGGCAACCTTTGTTCCCCTGCCTTGCTCTCTAATCTAACGTAAGAAAAAAGAGTTAAGAATCCTGCTTCTTTCAAATACCTTTTTTTGGTATGTAGAGTATATGGCACTAGGTTTTAGACTTATCTTGCTCTTGGAACCATCAGATGAGCATTTTTGAAGTAAGAGATAGGGTGTCATTACAGAATCATCCTTTATATTTGTAGTTTTTAAGGTTCGTATTTTTGAGACATTTTTGGACACTTTTGTCCACTTTTGTCCACTTTTGTCCACCTTATTTTTGGACACTTTTGGACCACTTTTGGAACAGGGTTGGACAAAAGTGTCCAAAAAGAAATGCCCCACCCTGCCCAGTGGTGCGGGCTCGAAACAGCTGAAAGAAAAAGGAGAAGAAAGCGGACAAATTCCAACCAGTTCCCCTCCAACCGAGCAAATCTAGGCATCCTGAACCTAAAGCCACGATGATTGCTCCAACCCGGCAAGTCGGGAACAATGAGAGAAATCGATGCCCTTTACTGTGATGAGCGAGCTCACTGCCAATGTGAGCGGGATGCTAGAAAAGTCCGCAGTATTTCATTGAACTAGAAGGCACATCGCTAGAAAATAACTTGTCGCTATCAGTGATCTTGGGCTGAACATTTCCGAAAGTTGCAACGCCCCCCGCTGCCAATCTGCCAATTATAGCCACCATTACTGCTTCACGTTGATTACCACCAAGCCCTCCTTAGATTCCCGAAAATGTGCTCAAATGCGCAGAATATGTGCCGTAGCACAATCATGGAATACAACACGAAGAAGAGAGGCTTCAATTACTGGCCTCAAATGGTAATCCCCCACAAGCAACCAGGTGGAAAGACGAAGACATAATGATCCGAGAACCAGAAGTTAAGTCATGACCAGTGGTCACCGTTCTCATTTGGCTCGTGCCCTGACATGTGAAGGAACTCCGTCCAGAGAAAGCACCCAAGATTTCATATTTCCCAGAGAAAGTAGTGCAATGGAAAAGGCATGAAGGTGGACGCAAAGCTGTTGAGATCCTCAAAGACTGACGAGATCGCCGAGAAGTGTCACACCCAATTCGGCCTGCAATGCATGACGAAAGGGTCAACAGCGTCAACAACTTACCTAATAACGCACTTAGGAAGGAGAGCCCCATTATTACGAAGGTGTCCAGACACGGAGAGACAAGTATGATAAAGAATGAAAATCTTAATGGTCCGCTAACAGAGGTGAAGACGCCAACCGAAAGTCACAGAATGAAGAAAGACAGTTCACAGAGCGCGCGATCCCATCTCAAGGGACTCGTGGAACAGCTCATCAGCAGCCAGAGCTCTCAAGCTGGTCTTTTGAATGCATGTATGGCACGTCGAGCCACAACAAGTGCCGTTGGATAAGTCAGCTCATAGAGCATATAAGGAGAGTGCAAAAGGTGGCCCTATCCTCTCTTT
>NC_081451.1:1224447-1257710 GCF_007210705.1 Tigriopus californicus
AAAGAGAGGATAGGGCCACCTTTTTGCACTCTCTTATATCTCTATGAGCTGACTTATCACAAAACGGGCACTTGTTGTGGCTCGACGTGCATACATCATTAAAAGACACGCTGAGACTTGGCTGCTGATGAGCTTTCCACGATCCCTTTGAGATGGATGCCGCGCTCTGGACTTCTTTCTTCATTCTTGACTTGGGTTGGCGTCTTCACCTCTGTAGCGACCATAAGATTTTCATTCTTTATCATATCTTGTCTCTGTTCTGACACTTCCAATAATTGGGGCTCCAATGGTTATTAGGTAAGTTGACGGCTGTTGACCTTTTCGTCATCATTGCAGGCCGATTGGGTTGACACTTCGGCGATCTCGTCAGTCTTTGAGGATTCCATACACTTTGCACCACCTTCATGCCTTTCCTTGGCACTACTTTCCTGGGAAATGAAATCTTGGGTGCTTTCTTGACGGAGTTCCTTCACTTGTCAGGGCACGGCCAATGAGAACGGTGACCACTGGTCATTACTCTTCTGTTCTCATCATTATGTCTCTCGTCTTCCACCTGGGTTGCTTGTGGGGGATCCATTTGAGGCCAGTATTGAGCCTCTCTTCTCGTGTTGTATCCATGATTGCTACGCACATATTCTCCATTCTGAGGCACATTTTTCGGGAATCTAGGAGGGCTGTGGTAATCAACGTGAAGCAGTATATGGTGGCTATAATTGCAGATTGAGCAGCGGGGGGCGTTGCAACTTTGGAAATGATGTCAGCCAAGACACCTGTAGCACAAGTTATTTGTCCTAGCGATGTGCCTTCTAGTGTCAATGGAAATACTGCGGACTTTTCTACACTCGCTCACATTGGCATGAGCTCGCTCATCACAGAAAGGGCATCGATTTCTCTCATTGTTCCCACTGCGTTGAGCATCATCGTGGCTTTAGGTTCAGGATGCCTAGATTTGCTCGGTTGAGGGGAACTGGTGAATTTGTCCGCTTTCTTCTCCTTTTTCTGTTCAGCTGTTCGAGCCCGCACCACTGGGCAGGGTGGGCATTTCATTTTTGGACACTTTTGTCCACCCTGTCCAAAAGTGTCCAAAAGTGTCCAAAAATAAGGGTGGCCAAAGTGGACAAAAGTGGACAAAAGTGTCCAAAAATGTCCAAAAATACGAACCTTAAAAATACAAATATAAAGGATATTCTGTAATGAAACCTATCCTCTACTTCAAAAATTGCTCATTGATGGTTCCAAGAGCAAGATAAGTCTAAAACCTTGCCATATACCTCTAACATACCCAAAAAAGGTATTTGAAAGACAGGTTCTTAACTCTTTTTTTCTTACGTTAGATTAGAAAGCAAGCAGGGAACAAAGTCTCCCTCTAGTAGAATGCAGCTGTTGCAAAGGATTCAAAAACTGAAATAGCTAAACATTATATTCTGGTTATCTGGCTTCATTTATTCAACATTATTAACTTTTTGCAAAAATGTTTTACTTAAAATCATCAGTCATTTGGGATTTTCTTCTTAAAAAGTACTAATATTAAAAATTGAATTTCTTACGATTGCTAAAATCTTTTTCCTATACTTATGGTTTTTCTTCGATAAGTAAGTTAATTGAGACATTGTTAGGCATATTTTTTAACTTTTAAAGATGCGCTTGATGTCAGAAAATGAGATTCCCAATGTTTCTTAAAGAAACATATATCTTAGTTTTTAGATGTATTATAAAAGTGTAATTCATGCACTCCTTATAAATATTTATATATATTACAAATATGAGAAGTATTATTGGATATTTGATATTCAGCTCCTAAGCTTTTTTAAAATTATTTTTTTTAAATCTTTGTTAAAATTACCCAGCCACCAAATGCCCTGACTATAGTGTGGCTTTGACTTATTAACATTCAAAATATATTAAAGATATTTGTTTTGACTTTATAAAGCTGTATTGTATCAAGATAACGAATTTCGTTAAGTGTATATCTTGGAAATTAAAAACGTTAGTGAAAAGGCTAGTTGTTACTTCATATTTATGTGTTTGAAGAGGCTTAGATTTTATTGATTACTGATTCTATTTGCTGGTTCACATCTAGATTTGGTAAGAAATAACATGATTTAGGGTTTAAAAAGTGTTTGCTTGTCAATCCCCTTTTGCCCAATTGTACTTAATTTTGGACACATTCTGCCCACTTTTGTTCACTTTTGTCTACTTTTGGACCCTTTTGTCCACTTTTGGACACTTTTGGACACTTCTGTCCACTTGGTGTCCAAAAGTCACGCTAATTCTCAAAATTGCCCACCCTGCCACTGGGGAATCATACAAATTTATGGATTCAATAAGGAACTGAGAAAAGTCACTGATCAGTACGGGTTCCCCACGTGTGTCCATTTTCTGGACCTTTGATTTCCACTGGAGTAGCACCTCAAGTGGAAGCTTGTGCTCGATTGGTTGGATCAAGAGGGTAGCTAGTTGACGTGAGTCTTGGTCAATCAACTTGAACAACGCCACATAACTATTAACCGCCAATAAGAGTTCAAGCAGATTCACGTTTTTCTCCTTCAATTGGTCAAGCTCTATAGTCATTTCACTCAACAAATCCCGTTCCTTGCCATAAATCTGGTGGAGGTTCCCGATTGCGTCTCCATAGGTGCTGTGGGACGATGCTATTTGGAGGGCACGTCCTCTCAAGTGACGTTTCAAATATGCGAGTTTACTAGCTGAATCCAGGCCTGGATTTTGCTGATAAACGTCCCTGAACGATGGCCACCACTCAAAAAACTTTTTCGAACTATCTCCAGAGAAGGCTGGAACCTCCAACGTGGGCAGCTTATAGGTAGCTAGCGCCCGTAGGTGTCCTGGAACCACGGTGTCCACATCCCCTAACCATGAATTCTTTCTGAGGGGGGAATCCACGGGTTGAGTAGGTGCTCTCATCAACGTTTGTCTCGATGTGGTGTTGTCCCAACTGTTGGGATACGTAAGGTTTCTCTTTTTGTTCTCCCACATCGACACTGGCTTCGGGCTGGGCGTGTCAGTCGCCTCGAAATTGAGTCGTTCTCAAGTCCGATTGAGCATCCACTAGTTGATCTGGCATGTTTTCAACACTTCTTGTCCTATGCGATGATTGCTCACTTCTTCTTTCCATTCTCATTTCTTGAAGCTCCTCTTCCATCTTGGAAAATTGACTCATCATTGCCGACACATTTTTCATCAGCGATGTGAAGTCTTCTGAGGTGACAGCCTGGGGTTGGTCGGCGTTATTGTAGGTTCTGGTCAGGTGAGGCTTCGTCTCTGGTTGTGTCTGCATTGCAGCTGGTCCCACGAGGGGTGTAGGAATATCTTGATCGGTTCGTCCCCCAATAGAGCAAAGGTTTTGGTATTGTTCCTCCGCTCGCCAAAACTTGGATTGCAAATTCTTGTATGATTGAACCTCGTGTTCGCGCTCGGCGTCTAGCATTAGTTCTTGCAGCTCCTCCTGAGCCTCTTCCATCTCTCTGAACGTGTCTTCTAGACTTCTAAATGCTCGCTCCAACTCCGCCGTATACCCAACATCTCGATCCACTTCATTTTGAAAGTCGTCAAGTGAATCTCTAAAGGTTTTGAATATTGCATTCCGCTCCTCAATTTTTGCCTTTTTCGCGCTGCGTAGAACCATTTTTGGATCAGACATGGCCATATTCGCAATCACTATCTCTTCTTAAAAAACTCGACGATCTTGATCGAGAGAAATTCGACTCCCTGATCGAAGGGTGGCTGTTGCTGTCACGTGAACGAAATCCCCAACAGATGGTCAATTATATCTCTCGCACAATGGATCTCGGACAAAATTTATATCGCCTCTTGCTTTACGGAAGTTTTGAATTGCTCCCGGCAACGAAAAATGTGTTGAATATGGGCGAGCTATATGGCTATCAATTCCAACGCTATTGGGAACCAAAATCACTTCTGAACAAAATGTTTTTGATGATGGGCTAAAGAGTACTAACCAGCACAAAATGTCCGCACTAAAGAGGGGATTATGAAGTTCTTTGTCACTGGCTTTCACTGTCAGTGTAACTCAGGGCACAGAATTCTATCTTGGAAAATCTGGAAAAAATCCAATGTTTGTGGGCACTCAGGGCACAGAATTCTGTCTTGTAAGCTCTGAAACAAATTCTTATATTGCCACCTGGGCAAAAACAGTCAATCGTCTTGTGACACCAAACAAATCGCAAATCAAAATTTATTCACGGGAATTGGCAATCCCGGGTCGCGGCACCAAACAGGAAACTCTACATTTCTTTGTCGCGAGCCGGTTTCAGCTTTCAAAACACTGGGAAAAAATACACCCAAAATAAGTCCTGTTCATTAATCAAAATCACTGGTGGGAATCAAAATTAGATTCCCGGGTCGCGGCACCAAAAAGGAACTCTATGTTCCGTCACCAGCCAGGGGTGAAAGGTCCTGACTTATTGAATTCCCGTGGTGAACGGAAACATGGAACTCCTGACCCAAGCACTAGGTAAAAATACCTTGATAGCTCTCAAAGATGGAGAGCACCTAGTAACAGGGCTAAATTTCTTAGACCTATCTTAAGGCCTCCGGTTATAACCCTAATCAGGGCATACGAGCAATAGTTCGAGCTTCCTTTATCAGGGCCTCAAACAATCATTACACGACTAAGGATACAAATCGCTAGCTACCTCTACTCACCATTGGTCCCAGATCAATCTCAGGTGTCTGGCATACCTGGGTCAATCTTCAAGGCTAAATATCCTGCAAAATGGGGTCACTATCCTAGTCTAAACGCGTCTATCAAAGTCGACCTCTACTCTAGAGTCTAACTACTGATTTCTGCTACAAGAGTGATGAACTTTAGATACAGTTGTTGCATACAAATCACTTGCTACCTCTACTCCTACGATGCCAGCACGATCTCGGTCGTCTGGGAAATCTAGGCTACTCTTCAAGGCAAACTGTTCTTAAAAAACTACACGATCTTGATCGAGAGAAATTCGACTCCCTGATCAAAGGGTGGCTGCTGCTGTCACGTGAACGAAATCCCCAACAGATGGTCAATTAATATCTCTCGCACAATGGATTTCGGACAAAATTTATATCGCCTGGAGCTTTTCCTTGGTGATAGGAATGATGTAGAGATTGATTCACACTGAATCACAAAGCTCTTTGATACAACCGATTCCAGCGACATTTTATATCCATGATCAAGGGCTGGAGGAGCTGGTTATGATGGATCACGACGTCACTACGAGCATTAGGCTGGCATTTGGTCGACATCTGACCGACAAACGGACTACATGATGGGCAATCCACAACTTTGGGATTTTCCCAATATAATAACATATGTTATCTTAACATTTTGATAAAAACCGTTCCGGGAACAATCATTCATCTTGCACATCACTTATCCATATCATATTAAGATGATGTACGCGATTGTGGACGGAACAAGTCTTGATTGCAGAACCACTAGCATTAACAAGATTAGTGATACATCTGCGGAAATTTTGGGGACGAGGACAAAAGACGACGAGGCATGAGTGATGAGGAGGCACCGGAATCCACTCAAAAAGAAGGTTAGAAACTCAATCCACGATATGGAATAAGGTCCCATGAGGGTTTGCACTACATGAAGAACGGAACAAACAGGAGTGGGCTGTCAAAGATGGGGGTCGAAAGCCCTTGCTTAGTTTTTTTGGCTTGAATTTGTGCTCAATGGGAGGTCCTTTGCAACGCAAAGGATCCAGACACCTCCGTGCTTTTCTTCCGTAGGTCGATGTAAAAAGCACAGAAAAGGCTTTGAATGTTCCACTGCTAGAGCCAACCCTGATGATGCAGTTGAACTGGACAAGTTCAACACGTGTTCGTAAAAGCTAGCCAATGGCAGATCCACGAGGGTAGCCAAGGAAGATTCTCCATGGCTGGGAAAAGCGTTCATCAATTTGTTCTTGATAAGGTAATCCTTGATATTATCAATTCCATCAAGAAGGGACGAAGCTTGAGCTTACAACTCGGTGAACGAGAGACTCTCCGGAGATAACTCAAGGAACTAGCAATGCGTTGAGCCGGTTTAAGATTGAACACTTGAAATAGTCCGCCTTCAAGGTTGAATAAGGATCTCAGCGCTCTTAATTTGTAGTGAAGTGGATTGACTGGAGATGATGTCCGATCTCATGATCCAATCACATATATCAAACTTGGTCGAAGATACGGAGATACTACGAAGGTGAAACTGTGCCTCAGCCAAACAAAACCACTTCTGGTGGTCAAGGCTCCAAAAGGGAGGAACTTTGACTGATACGACAGAACAATCAAATTTAGTATCTTCGTCAGCCATTGTTCAAAAAGTACGGGGTCACCAAATATGGCTGCTGACTCGAGGACTATTCTCAGTCGAATGAGGCATGGTCAGGTGAGAGCAAACGAGCTGCTCGCCACAGTAATGACAACTCATGGAGTACATCAAAGTCCTTACAAAATTGGGCAAATTCCAAACGGAATTGCGGACCACCGTCGGTTCGAATTTTCTTGGGGAAACCCCATTGCATGAACCAATCACGCAAATATTGAGGACCGCAGCAGTTGTCGTGAAATTAGGGAGCTGATCACAAACGGCCAGCCTGAAAACCTGTCAACCATCACAACGAGATGTTTACAGCCGTGCTCGAACAAATCAATGGCGACCTGTTCCATGGGGCTCGAAACGTCTTCCACTTGGATTAATGGTTCCACCTGTTGGTTTGCTTTGTAAATCTGGCACGTTTCACAGCGTCAATCATGGTTTGATTGTTCATCCCTGGCCAATAATAGAGCTGCTGCGTTGCTTTACGTGTTTTCACTACCCAGAATGGGACACATGCAACAGGCGAAGGATCTGATGGCGAGAACGGTGAGGAATGATAAGTCGCTCATTGTTCAATACCAAAAGCTCGGTGTCATGTAGAAGACACAAACTGTCCCAAAGCGACTTGCATGGGTGTGCCGGTTGTTGGATTGGTAAATCCTATGGTTTATAGCCTTGATGAAGGGTGGCTACGACTTGAAGATACAAGGCATCCTTGAGAGCGGCCTCGCGGAGAAAGGTGAGGGTAGGATCCAGAGTGGTTGTTTCCAACGTCAAATTCTGTGTACATGCAATTTTCTTCTTCGTCACGCTTTGAGAAGATGGGTGCACGTGATAACGCATCTGCAATGACATGGGTTTTACCCTTGACCCATAGCACGGTGAATTGATAATCTGTCAATTTTTCGCGAAATCTTTCCAAAAGACAGTTAGGGACTTGATCCAATTGTTTCGTGAAGATACCAACTAGTGGTCGATGGTCAGTCACTACGTCAAAGGTTTCTTTGCCATATAAAAATGACGACACTTTTGAATAGCCCAAACAATGGCCAGACACTCCAATTCTATGGTTGCATAGCGGGATTCAGTTGGAGTGAAAGATCTGGAACCACATTGAACAAGGCGGGGTTCTGAAGTGGCCTCCCGCTGGAGAAGAGCAAAACCAATGCCATGGAGGCGGGATGCGTCTGTTAAGAGTTCTGTCCTGAGATTTGGATTGAATGGACGAACTACCATTGGAGATGTGAGGACTTCTTTACATTTTTTAAATGCAATCTGATGTTCAGGTAGCCCCTGAAGCTCAATCTTCATAGGAGGGCCTGACATAGGTAGGTTTGTCAATGAATCTTTCAGGACGTCCTCATAATCTTGAAGAAGTTGATCGGTCGCCTTCTTGATATTCGGGTCTATAGTGACATTGGTCTCATTGGTGTCATAGAATGAAATAGAGGAAAAATTGTCTGGGATAATTTTCAACTTTTGGAAGGCTTTCCATCCCACGAGGAACTGATCTCTCAATTCCGATGATTCTATGGCCTTAATTGTCACATAGTTTCTGTCGTCAGTGGATAATGTCAATAATACTGAACCCTCACGTGCAATGGAAGTCCCATTGGCAGCAGATAATCGCACTTGAGTTGGCTGAACGGGTATGTTAAATCGCTGTATTAACCATTTTGCAATAACACTAACAGCGGCCCCCATGTTGGGCCTTGCTGAAAGGACGAACTTATCTCCATTTTGTGGTTTGACATGTAAATCCACCCTGGGGGTGTTGGTTTGCGTAGACACATGCGCAATTTGAACTGAGGCAGATTGTGCCTTATTGGAAGTATGGGAAGAGCTTTTCCAATTGCTCTGGCAAACGGGTCGAATATGGCCACGTTTTCCGCACCTATGGCAGATGGCGTCCTGCATGGGACCGACTTCGTGTTTCGGATGAGGAGAATGTCCACAACGAAAGCACTTCCCGGCGAGGTTTGGTGTCGCACTTTTGTTTTGGAAGCGAGACTTGCCTTTCTGGTGACTCACCACCTTTGCGATTGGTAAAGTCAGTCCACCCATTGCTTGAAGAGTGGACNGTCGCACTTTTGTTTTGGAAGCGAGACTTGCCTTTCTGGTGACTCACCACCTTTGCGATTGGTAAAGTCAGTCCACCCATTGCTTGAAGAGTGGACTGGGTAACCTCAAATGATCGTGCAATAAGATTAAGTTCGTCGATAGAGGGGTGTTCTGATTTCAAGAAGCTCTCCTTCAGATAAGGATCTGACGTAGCACAGATGTAAGGAAATACGTATAAGTCATCCACGGATAATTTGTGTAGGTCCACCAGTTCACCCTTTGATCAAAGCTGGCTTCTGAAGTCAGTGAAGAGTTGGCCTTTGACTTGTTGATATCGAAAGAAATCCAACCGTCTCGTAAACAAGGGGTATTTGAGGAGGAACTCTTGCTCGAGGAGTGCGAGGCATCCATCATTCCCAAAAATAGGGGTGTCTTCTTGAATCTGGTCGTGAATGCGTTCTTCCAGATTTGTATCCATGCACACTTTGAAGTATGCTTGCTGTTCCGAAATCGGACACTTATCGAGGTAGCTGCTGCTATAAAAAGCTTTGAATTTGCTGACCCATGACCTCAATTCCTCTGGGGTGTGGTCTCTGGATAGGATAAACAGCTTGAGGGCGTCATTAACTCTAGGTTTAGAGCTTGGGTTGGCCACCAAATCTAATGGAGCTCGAGAAAGAGCTGGTATTGGGGGTTTGTGGATAGAGGCTATGGTCCTCAAAACAAGTTGCAAAGTGGCTTGGTAATTTGAGTTAGCGTCCAAGATACCACGTTCATAAGCCTTAAAGTCCTCAGGGTGATTTTCCTGAAGGGTTTGTAGGGCACCCCACACTTTGTCAAGAGCTAATTTCAAATCACTTGACGCATGTGTATTTTTGAGAGAAAATCATACCTTGAAAACCGCTTCTTGTAAAATAAAATTGTTTATGCAATAGCGGTGGCGTTCTTTGCATGCAGTTTATTCAAGTTCACATCTCAAAAAGTTGATTGGTCAACAACACCTTGAATGCATTCGCCATTTCATCATGCCCTCTTGTGCGAAGAGATGCTTGGGCAAGCCCTCGCTCTTATCTTCAAACTTGACGGCATGAAATGGGCGAACGCATTCAAGGTGTCTTGAACTTGTCGACTTTCTTCAAGCCTCACTTTATCTAGTACACGCAAAGAATGCCCCCACTATTGTATAAGTAGGTATTATTCCACTAATTCAGTCTTAACCATTTTCTCCAGGACTGTAGAGACATTTGAAATAATGGAAATTGGTTGATATGACATTGGATTTGACTGGTCACTGCCTTTAAATAGCCTTTAAAAGCGGGCTAGTGTGGGTAACTTTCAAACACTCTGGAAACTCTGATTGATCAAATGAACGTTGCATTTAGTAAAAAAAACACTGGAGCAAGCACATTTGAACATTTGCTCAAGAATTTTCCCGTGATGCCGTCAGGTCCCGGGGAGTCAGAAGGCTCATTGCTTGAAGGCTCATTATCAGAAGGCTCATTGTCAGAAGGCTCATTGTCAGAGGGCTCATTGTCAGAAGGGTCATTGTCAAATGTGTTTTCATGGGCTAACTGCCAGAGCAAAATTAAGGTCTCCATTGAGAATGAACAGTTGATAGAGGAGAGTACAATGATCTAGGAGGTCAGGTCAAGTCAATAATACATGAGTAATTTTACAACTGCATATCTATTTGATATTCATCGCTTTCATATCCAAATAATTCAAAATCAATTTGATAATGATGCAGAAGAAGGCGGATTTGCTCCTTCTTCAACTCCTTAAAATACTCCAAAGTTTTTTCGCGAATTGTGCTCTCTTGTGATGTTTGAAGTGCGGAATTGGCTCGAATAGTTAAATTGAAAATATTAGGGCGGTGAAGCCGTTCTTGTATATAAATCATATCAGATTGAAATTCGTCCAAGGTTCCAATCACGTCAAAGGAAACGTTGCAAAAGCCACACTGGTCATAGAACGGCTGCCAATGGTGATTGACTTTGCAATCTGCTAAAGAACACGAGCTTTCGAATTCGTACAAAACGTGTTGTATAAATGAATTGAAGCTCAAGTCACCATAAGTCTTTGTAAATTTTTTTCGCCAAGATGTAAATTGCTCATCTCTTGTAGAATTGATCTTGTCTTCGAAAGCTGATGCCAGCCTGCAAATGCAAAAATATTTTGTTTGATCAGGTTGGTTGTCAAAGCTACAAACATTTTTCACGTTAGCTGAATGGATTTTTATGAAATTTCAATTGAAAACGGAACTAAAGACACTGACACTGTCTATTATCATAATGATTTATTTACTGTACACAGACAGATGTTTTGGATAGATTCAAGGCACAAAAACGTGGTTACATAATCGCTCGAAGGTGAATCTGATCAGAAATGGAGTTGATTTTGTTGATCAATGATACCCAGGTATCGAGGGTTGGTCTGGAAAGGTTCGGAGGAAGTTATCCAGATCTTCTTTGAATTTGAGAAGGGATTCTTTCTAGGACAGATGACCCACAGGGAGAGAGGCAATTTGTTGTAGAGTCTCGGTCCTTTCTCAAGAAATGAGTGGTGCATGATTGATTTAGTAGTCGCATTCTTGTGTAGTTCCAATGAGATTAGATATGTACATGTGACACGTTCATTATTTCGGTGGGTGAAAGCAATTCTCGTGTTATGGGACAGCTCATAAATGCACTTAAAAGTAGTTGGTATGGCATACGGTTCGTGTCTCTTTGGCACACTATATAGGTGTAGATGTTGAAATCGATCCAAGTAGGAAAGGTTAGACATTCCTGTGATCTGTCGAGTGAAACGCCGGAGTATACTCTCCAGTTTGTTCCACTCGCCATCTAGACATGGACTCCAAATCAATGAGGCATAATCGAGATGGAGTTGTACAATGGATTGGTAGATGGCAACCATAGCTAACCTATTCCTGGTCTTGAAGGTGCGCAAGGCCCACCCTGCCGTCTGAGCAGCTTTAGTTACCTTCTCGCTGAGGTGAATTTTGAATTTTCCATCATCCTGAAGAGTAACGGTAAGGTCTTTGACTTGACGCAATAGAAAACTTCAATATTAACTCCCTCACTATCTCTGTAAAGAGGAGGGAAAGGGGATGAGCCATAGAACATGATCTATAATTTGAATCCATTTAGTTTCATGTTGCTCTCGTCGATCCACTAGTATAGAGCAGTAAGGTCCTCTTGAAGAAGGGATTAATCTTGGTCATCTCTACCAATTTTGAACTTGGTGTCAGCACCACAAGAAGAAATCACGCGATTCTTCACCAGGCCAGGTAGAGTGGAGATATACAGTTTAAAAGTTGCTCTTGCTCCTATGTTACAATTTGGCTCCCGCTCATTCCGAGTTAATTTGGAATCAGATTTACGAAATAAAACCATTCTAGCACAAGTACTTGAATTCGTGCTTTATTGGTGACCCCGACGTTGTTCTCGCGCGTTACATGATTACATCCTTGCAATCATGGCCGAATCCAAGGATCGTTTAGACGTGGATCCTGTCATTTTGGCTCTACCATATCAGTTTTCACGCTCTTTGGTCTCGGTCAAACTGCCTCCCTTTTGGGCAGCGCAACCTAAGGTGTGGTTTGCCCAAGCCAAGTCTCAATTCGTGCAGCGAGGCATAGTGACGGAGGAGACCAAATATTACCACCTTGTGGCTTCCATGGATCAAGAGGCTGCGAAACGGGTTGTCGACCTAATCTCGAATCCGCCTTCAAAAGGAACGTACGAGATTTTGAAGACCGGGTTACTTGAAACTTTTTCTTTTTCGCCTTATCAGATGGCCCAACTCCTTTTGAATACCTCGCCCTTGGGGGACAGGCGCCCTTCCCTGCTCATGGACGATATGTTGGCGTTTTTTGGGAGATCACGAGCAGTGCATCTTGTTCCGGACCTTATTCGTGAATTCCCTGCCGGTAGAACTCCGACCTCATCTCATTCCGTCACTGGAAGCTCTTTCCTCTCGCTATTTGGCACTTCTAGCGGACCACCACGTTTCTTCTCATTCCGGCTCCCTTTCTGCGGTTACTAAACCCAAACGGCGTACCTGGCCGCATTTTTCACCCACTCGTCAGGGATGGACCCGTGACCCCATAGGATGGACCCACGGCTTTGAAAGAGCTTCCTTTGGTTTGGGGGAATATTGATCAGGTCCCAAGCGTCTTGATCTTTTTCTTTTTTTTGCTGTGGTTTTTCACGGGCTTTTCTAACCACTACAGGGAATGTAATCCCCAGTATATTAAAATGAAAGGTTATAACTCGTCTATTTATCACCTTTCAATCTTTATATGATATTTGGTCTACCAACGAATTTGAGTTGGCAGACCGAGCTAGTCCTTGAATTCAGGGTTGATCTGGAATGCTATCTAACAATTGGTCCAAGTCTGACTTGAAAGATGCTACCGGATCACCAAGGCCTACGTATTCCCTACGAATATTAGAGGGAAGCAAATTAAACAATGAAGGAGCCCGAGAAAGAAGAGATATGGACTTCATTGTTCGAACTAGCCTGGATTCTCGAGGGCTATAAGGTGCTCTCAAAATGCACATTAAGCCTCTACGGTCACTAGAATTGACCCTAAATCCTGGGTTGGACAAAGCTCATGGATACTTTTGAAGACGTACAGTATCGGGTACCTTTCGTACCTTCTCTGAACACTGTACAGTCCCAACTTTTTTAATAATAATCTTTTATTGCGACTCTTGGTCATGTCATGGCGTAAAAATAACTATGAAATAAAATCTGATGCATATACATTATACAAAGGTTTGTTGATAAAACAAGAAAAATGTCCAGAAGGTAAAGGCAATAAAATAGTTGACTAGGAAGTGATATCACAATGAGTATGACTAGAATTGGTTCAATGCACATGAAAAAAGGTAAGAGGTGAGTTAGTCTCCGAATATGAGAGCTCTCTCAATCCTGTGATGTTCCTAGTGAAACATCTTTGGACTTGTTCGACCTTTTGCAAACCTGCTGAACTCAATGTGGCTCAAATGGGTGAGGCATATTCAAGATGTGGCTGGACAATCGACTTGTACACAGTTAGCATCGTGATGCTATCTCTGGACTTAAACGTGCGATATATCCAACCACACATTTGAAAAGCTCTACCCACCTTCAACTGGATATGCTCATCGAACTTTCCATTATTTTGGAGGACTACTCCTAAATATTTAATATCTTTATCTCCATTATCTATGAGTGGAGTATTCAAAGGAGTTGACCCAAATGTCATTGAGCGGAATTTCATTCCGTTCAAGGCCATATTGCTCTCAGTTACCCAAGAGTAGATTCGATCTAAGTCCTTTGCAAGGCTACTGGAATCTTGGCCATTCCTACCAGAAACTAACTTTATATTGTCAGCATAAGAAGAGAGACTGGCAGTAATACTAAGCTTTTGAAGCGGGGCAACGAATATTATAAAAAAGAGGGGCACTAAGATAGAACCCTGAGGAAAACCTGACTTGACATCAAATATGTCACTAAGGGATACCTCAACCCTAACCAATTGCTTCCTACCAGAAATGAAACTTTTCAACCAATTGAAAACCTTGCCTTGGATCCCAATGTCATGAAGTCGATTCAACAAAAGGCCATGATCTACCTTGTCAAAGGGATTTGCAAAATCAAGATAGACAACATCAATTGATTCATGGCTCTCTAGTCCCTCAATAACCTGCTCGATATGATCAATCAGTGGTGAACCGTGCTAAAATGTGCTCGGAACCCATGCTGGCTTGGAGGAAGGACTTCATTGACCTCAAGAAATTCAACAAGTTTGGACTTCATGATTTTCTCAAACACCTTCGCAATATTCGAAGTGAGAGAAATCGGTCTATAGTTACTGGAGAGCGACTTACCTCCCCTTTTAAAAATTGGAACAACATGAGCTAACTTTAGTGAAGATGGAAACTTGCCCGGATCCAAGATGGAATGCTTCAAGTACGAAAAAACAGGAGCAAGAACCAGTGAGCATCTCATCAGAAACTGAGATGTCACGCCATAAGGACCAGGAGAACTTGAAAGCCTCAAGTCCTTGATGGCCTCTAATGCATCTTGATCTGTGACTACAAGATCATCTAAACCCACTACTTGACTAACCTTGTCAATCTCAACAGACTCATCTTCAGAGCAATGAGGTGTTGCTTCTGAACTCAGCGGGGTTGAAAACACACTAGAGAAGTGATCTCCAAGCATGTATATTAATGAATATAATATATGATGAATATTGGGGAGGAGAGTGTTGATAGGAATAGGGGTGGATTGGATATTTGAAGGAAGAGGAGGGAATTGGGAGAGAGGGTGGGGGGTAGGAGGAGAGGGAGGGAGGAAGTTAAATGAGCTAAGGAAGGGGGGTGGGGCGGGATTAGGTTTAGGAATAGGGTCAGCTCTAAAACTACGAAACAGGACTATCCTATTTCTCGCCTTTCTTTGCGTCCCTTCTACGTGGACGGAAGTACACCGTACAATAAAGCTCGTCTTTAGTCTCATGGACTGACGGCACATGTACGGGTGAAAAAAAGGACAATCTACCTTCGAACATCCCTTCTTCCTATTGTATTTCTCAAGGCCGAACTTGAGAAGTTTTTGACACCATTTAGGGTGGTCAAACTGGCAGCCTTTTCCTTCAACAGGACAAGGCTGCTTTCGATAAACAGGACAGACTGTATTCTCTACAGCTGTCTTTTCGTGCGCTTTTTCAAGAGGAGATACTACTTCAACCTCTACGTAAATTGGTCAAATCAGTCGACTTCTCAATTACTGGGTGAGCCTGTTGTTCAAGCAGCACCCTGGTTTCATTGACCAGAGCAACTAAAGCCTCTATAATAAACGGCTTATTGACTATGGAAGGATCCTTCCCAGCTAAGACCAGGTCCAAACATTGTCTGACCTCTTTGCTGACTTTTCCAAAACTAGCTTCCATCATGAATGCAGAGGAACTATCAAAGAGCAACAAAATCAAGAGACCAAGAAAAAGAAGAAAACTAAAAGGCTACGCATTCTTGTCCTGAGATACAGGACAGCAAAGCAAGATAGGAATGAACTACTTCACATGAAACTAAACATACAAGTCTTAGATGGAGATAATAAACAAGAAGTAAGGGACAGAGAAAAACAAGGAATCAAAAGCATATGTAAACAAAGGGAAAAACACCGAAACACAGAAATAAACTCAACAAACTGGTCGAACACAAAATGAAATCCATACACTAATGAACAATGAATTCTAACTGTAAAGGACCAATACAATCAAACTAAAGAACTACACATAAATATTTGGAACTAGAAATACTACACTGCAAATCAGAGAGAAACTGCTAAAGCTAAGCATAAAGATAAATGAGCAATAAACTTATTAGGTTTTAAGTAATTACGTCTTACCAAAGAGCCGTGAAAAACCAAACCTAATTGAGTGAATGAATGACAATTCCCATTCATTCACCCACACACAAACACCACGAACACTACACGTGCACAGCAACCAAGGAGCAACAGAGAAAGTCACATTTTTGTTCGAAATTCCTGGGAGATAAGAACAGCAACAAAAATGCGACAGTTCTCAGCGAGCTCCAAAACAGGAATGAAATATTTTCTCCGAAGGCGGGATTCAAACCTACGCCCTCTGGGGAACCATGTCGTGCGTCTACCGGGTACATTAGACCATTCGGCTACCATGGTTATTCAGACCAAGACAAGTGCAAACTTCTAGAAATGCGTCAGTTAGCTTAAGGTTTGCGTCGTCGAGAGACATATGGGGGATTATCTCCAACGCAGCAACAACTTTTACAACTTGGAGGGCAGAACGAACATTTGGTCAGTCTGTCTCCTTGAAGAAAAAGGATGACACTCCAATTTGGGTTTCAACATGGGGGTCTGAAGTAGATGGATTGGTTGAGTAGCTCCTAACAATATCTAACAACTTATGATCAGACACAAGGGAGCCAGTGACTATCACTCATTCAATGGCATCAGGATCGTCATTCAGGACCAATTCTAGAATATTTTTCTCATTTGCTTTATCTCCAAGGTGTTGGGTAAAACCAAACTCATCTGAAAGTCCTCAAGTTAGGTATACAAGTTTGATGAGTCAGTAGGGATTCCAAAGTATCCAGGGCCTTCCTCAGATTTGCACCAGGTCACAACAGAGCTAAGGAAATTATAGTCTCAACAATGGAGTTGCCATGAGTTTAAATTATGAGATAACTCAAGACTGAGATGCCTCAAAGCATGTTCAAATTTGTTTGCCATGTGGACAAGGCAAGATCTGCTCCCTTGGGATAGCAAGTGCAAATCCCAGTGCCGGAAGATATTATGATATAATTTTCCCTTTCATCTACGAGTTGCTTGATAGACAGTGTAAAAACAGCCACTACGCTGTCCCAAACGAATTGGTTCAATGTTTTGGAAAGTTTATGTGCACATTTTTGTGCAAATTCGCCTGATTTCTTATGCAAATTTGCTGTCAATAAAGACTTTATTCATCTGCAAATTTTGGCCGTCCTTAATGATGGTCATCGTGATATAACAAGGCGCAGTCATCAACCTCATTTACAGGCAACATCGAATCCAGGAAGCCTGACTTCCCATAAAGAAGGAGTCTTTGTCTACATCATCATCACAATCCTCATCGTTGAATGATTATTGAAATGTTGAAGGTTTTACCAGGTTTGCTCGGGGTTGGTCGTGTAAGACTGGTTTGTTTTTATTGCTCTCGACTTCATCAGATTATTAGTATGAGGACAGGGTAGCGGATTCGATCGAACCATAGATGACCAAACATATCATAATTGAAAAGTTTTCTCCTTTAAATTGAGGAGGAGATGTTATATTCTCATATCTGCCTCCTTTTTCTTTTCCCGTACTTGTGATTTTGCTTGTCCAATAAAACCCAAAGTTGACTTTAGATAAACAACGCAATTTCATTGTACGACGTCATCATCATGATATAATAGTCCCAATGATAATATTGTGGAGGATTGGGTGGAGGAGGAGGCGGTCGAGGGCAGATTAGGGTAAAGAAGGAGGTGGCTGAGGGCAGATTTGGGTAAAGGAGGAGGTGGTTGAGGGCAGATTTGGGTAAAGGAGGTGGTTGAGGGAGGATTGGGTGGAGGAGGAGGTGAGCGAGGGCAGATTTGGGTAAAGGAGGAGATGGGTTAGGGTGGCGCTGATGAGTGGGAGATTGGGGGCTTGGTTTGTATGGTACAGTGATGTTAGGGTTGTTGCCTCTAATTTCCCTCTGAGACGAATTTTCACGTTCTCCCAAATTTGTTGCTGTAAATTTCTTCCTTGAGACATCCATCCTTGGTCATTCTCTTAGGATGCCCTTGATATTGGCAGATTTGCATTTCTTCCAAAGAAATTGAGAATTGCAGAGATATCTGTAGAATCTAGGATATTGAAAAGCTCCCAAGAATGCATGTCACATCCTTTGTGATTGAGTGGTTTGATTCCGAACAACTTTGTATTTGACACAGTGAGAAGCGGTCAAATTTCCACTTTTTTCAGTGCAATAACTGGTGGGGTTTGTTTTACATCAAATGGACTCATCACCCTTTGAAATAGGGTCCTCAGTGAGAGGAATTTTTCAGCTTAGCAGGCGATGCCAGAGAAAGATTGGCATCATCAACCAACACAAAGTTGGTTGAAAGAGTGACTAATTTTGTAATGATTTGGAACTCCACTCCACCGTCAAGACAAACCAAATGGCGATACATGGGAAAATCCTAACTCAGTAGTGTGCACTAGAACACTGAAACACTAAAGCACTGATTTTAAGAGTATGTTTTATTCAAGCAAAGGAGGAGCACTGTACACTGAAGTCTGGATTAGGACTTAACTTTTAGGGGCATTGGTATGTGTTTATATACAAAAGGTGGGGTCATTTGTTACCAACTGCCAGGGTATCTCCGCCAATGCACTTTCTAACAAAAGCCAGCGGTCGGATAGTGATCTTAATTCCCCGAATTATGATACTTCCAGCTTGCTGATTGGTGGGTTTTGCAACTTGGATCCTTGCACTTGCCATCACGTGATCTTTGCCAAAAACCTGTCTCCGTTGTTTATCCCCAAAACGTTCTTGTATTCTAGTCCAGTTGTCTTCTAGAATATTCGTTGGAACTGGTTTCCGGAGTTCCTGGAAACGGCCGTTTTACTACAACATACTTAATGATGATGCAAACACTTTGAACTAATAATTGCTGATGATAGTGATGCAGCCCCAATATGCAACTAGTAGTCTTTTTCGTTGAGGTAATTAACCAACGTGATGCGTAGGCTTTTCCCTACATGACTTTGGTCATTTGATCACCAAAGAATGTTGGAGTCTTAGCCAAGGTCACCACATCCAGCTACCCTGGATTTAATCTCGCCACCTTTACAGCACTGGGCCAAGCCCTCCTCCTCCTCAGCTGAATCCCTCTACTAAATGAATGTTAGCTGGGGGTAGCAGTCTTAAGATTCCACCCACCAACATTCTTCAAAACTCCCCTAAATCAAATCTCATGGGGTAAAGGCCGACGCATCACGGACTATCTATTATTCTAGGTGTGGGGAGAGAGGAGTACACAATCGGAACTATCTTGCTGAAATTGCATGTACAGTAAGATGTTAGGTTAGGTTAGTCCTAAGCTGGGTCCTCAGCAACAGTAGAAGGACATCACATTTGAGTAGCCTACAGTGTCAAATGATTTGTGAGCACTTTCAAGTGTTCAACTTTGTTTTCACACACAGTCTGGTTTTTAAGTTACCCCAAGATTCTCACCTCTCAAATGGATGTCGCACAAACACGACAAGTAGATAAGCGTTGTATTCGTGGATGATTTCCCTTGGATATAATCTGAAGTGACGAGAAATACAAGAATGCGGAGATGCTCCATCTTTGATTTGTGCTTTCAAATCGTCTGATTTGTCCATGTTCAAGAAATATTGCATCCACGTCGATGAACCCACCTTATGAGTACAACTTTTTTTGATGTTATGCTGTGATTTTTAAAATTTTCAAAAGGCCTACTTTACCTTGCCCATTCGGCAATATACAATAAGATTCTCTTCGGAAACCATAAAGCTACCTGCTATCTGATCATCTCTGCGGTGAAGATCTTGACCATACTTTAGACATACGTCATTAACACGTTTACGCCGTTTTTCGTAAAGAATTTCACGGCTTCGCATGAATTTAGCTAAGTCCGTTGAATTTGTGGTTCCGCTTTGTGCTCCTCGCTGTGTATAGTAACTCGGAATGAATGATGAGGCAAATTTTAGGAGGTGACTCGATTGTTCCATCCGTAAATGCCCAATGTAATAATTGATGAAGAATATGAGAAGAACGAACAATAAGATCCCCCGCAAACTCAACTTCATTGTGTTTAAGACTAAGTTACAGGATGATCCACTTTTAGATCAATTTTGTTTCATGTCTGTCCTAACCACAATTGTGAGGAATAATATTCAAATAAATGAAAAGATATTCCCAAATCTAGCTGATATTCAGCTGCTAAAAAAAGACATGACGGATGTACGAGATATAATCATGATAATTCAAGGCTTCACGACATTTGTGCCTTCACCTCGCCTCAATCAATCAAATCTTCATGGCTTTTTATGAACAATTGCCAGACATGTGTCAATCAATTTTGGAATGCGATTAAATGCCATTACAAGTACTGCATTGGCTATCCATTTTTATAAGCTACAATTTAATATTCTCAGTTTTCATTGTAAATATCTAAAGCCAATTTTCTATGGAGCCCTAAAAGCTGAATATGATCATAGCCCAAGCAAGTTTAGGATTTTTTTTCGCCCGTTTCTTTTTGGTTAGAACACTCTGCTCGTGGTTAAGACTTATCAAGACACTGAAACTACAGGATCCATCAAAAAGTTCAAAAATTGGAACATATAAGATTGGCAAAATACCAACCAAAATCAAACGTAGGTCCTTTTGCATGGAGCCAAATGAACTGAATACGACCATAGACCATATAGTTTTCGGAAATATTTAACGACCCTTTGTTTTTACTTCAGAGCACTGTGCAAAAAGTTGATATTTGTCGAGATATAGAAAATACAGCACCCATCGAAAAATTATATAATTGGAACAAATAGCATAGGCAAAATAGTAACCAAAGTTAAAATGGGATCCAAAATCATGGAGCTCTTTGTCCTGAATGCGACCACAGATCCAGCAAATTTCGGAAAATTTTTTCGACCTTCTCCTTTTAGGTTGGACACCTCATTTGGCAAGAGAGATTTGTCAGGACATTGAAATTACTGCGTCCATCGAAAGATCCCAAAAGTAGACCAAATAGATTGGGTAAAATACTAACCAAAGTTAATTCAAGGTCCCTTTCCATGGAGCCAAATATTTTTAATTTAGAGCATTGTGCAAAAAGTTGATAATTGTCTACAAATAGAAAATACAGGATCCATCGAAAATACAAAGATTATTCTAAATAACAAAGACAAAATACAAACGAAAACCAAGTCATTATAGCCTTATAGCCTAATTACGATCATAGATCCAGCATATTTCGGAAATTTTTCTCGACCCTTTCTTTTTATGTTAGACACCTCATCTAGTAAGAGAAACTTGTCAAGACATTGAAATTACTGGGTCCATCAAAAAATCCATCAAATTGAACAATTAACATTGGCAAAATATCAACCAAAAGTCAAAATGGGATCCTGTAGCGTGGGGCTTTGGGGCTCTATGTACTGAATGCGATCATAGATCCAGAAAATGTCGGAAAATTTGTTCGACCGTTTCTTTTTAGGTTAGAGGCCTCATCTGCGAATACAGACTTGTCAAGACAACGAAATTACTGTTTTTTTGAAAAATATCATTATTGGAACAAAAAACATAGGTAAATACTAACCAAAGTCAAAGTGGGACCTTATGCCATGGGGCCCTGTGTACTGAATGCGTGCATTGATCCAGCAAATTTCGTAAATACTTCTCGAACCTTTCTTTTCAGTTTGAAAGCCTCATCTTGAAATAGAGTCTAACCCATTTTCTTCTGTTTTTTAATCCCGAGGTTTTGTTATTCATGAATTTGAGATTGCGCTTATAAATAACTTCTGATGTACAGGATCTAAGAAAAACTTGGGCGACTCTTAAAGTGATTAATGGTTGAAAGCTCCAGGTACGAAATTGGATGAATTGAATGGCAAGATTCATGGACTGAAGAAAAAGCCACTTGAACTAACTATATGTGGCGCAAAGCTTTGCAAAGATCCGCATTTTTGTAATCCAAGTTTGAGAAATGTTGCCCAATCTGGCTGAATCTGAATCCAAAGATTTCTGCTCCATCTGAATTCAAATCAGAAACCAAGAGTTTTGCCCTATCCAAATTCACAACACATTTGCTTTATTCAACTATAATCTGATAATTTTAGCTTAATCCGGTCCAAATCAATTGTGCACCCAAGTGACGTATTATTCTTTGGTTAGGTTTTTCACTGAGTGTTTCTAACCGCTACATAATAACGAAAAATTATGATAAAAGACTTTCTGTAAAACATAAACTCATAGACCCTTACGCTTCGCGAAATATGGTTTAGTTTCTGCACTTCAGAGAGCGCGCTTTGTAACAAGGTATACTCGTAGGTCCCTTCTTGTTCAGTAAGCTCTTTAATGTTAGCTCTCCAATTTGCTCGAAATGAGTTGGATAAGGCAGTCTGCTCGAAGGTTTTCTTTGTAGGGAACTTTAATTTTCCGGCTAACGTTGTAGAGTGGGAGATTAGTCTTGATGGGTATATTCCCATTTCGAAATCGGCATCTCAGTCGTTTGAAAAGCTGGAAGAGTTTGCGATCTTGCGCAATTTCTCCCAGCATGTTGGTGTAACCACTAGAGAGAATAGCGTTCTTGACTTGACTTTTCCAATGACCCTGATCTGATCCAGTATGTCCATGTGACACCTACTAATCTGTCAGATCATCATGTTCTTGAGATAGGGTCGACTATTGCTCAAAAGCCTGCGCGCTCTAGAGTAAGACCGGCCAAAAAGGTCATTCTGGCTAAGCTCAAGTTCAAAGACGAACATTGGCCGTTGATTATACATAGATTAAAAGAACTGGACATGAACTGGAATCGTCCATGGATGCAGCCATTGATAAATTAGTTTCGGTTTTTGAGGAAGTTTGCTCCAGTCTAGCAATCTCTGAATGCGTTTCCAAGTGTGGGACACGGACAAAAATTCCTAAATATAGCAAGACTTTGTTTAAAAAGAGTCGCAAACTGGCAAAAGAGATTGAAGACAACTTCGAAGCCAGTAACTATGAGTAGTCTCCAAAAGATGTTGGACGTAATTCAGGGTAAGATTAAGGCCCTCCATCGAAAATGACCAGCTACAAACTGAGAGTAAGGTGGTTCAGGAGGTCAGGTCGAATCTGAAGGCTTTTTTTCTCTTATGCGAACTCTAAGAGAAAGATGACACACCCTGTCGGGATCCAAGGCAGGGTTCTCAATTGGATAAGACGCTTCATTCATGATCAGAAGCAAATTGTTAAGGTTGAGGGATCCATTAGTGAGATACATGTCAAGTCGGGTGTTCCCCAGGGTTCCATCTTAGGGCCCCTCCTTTTTATAATATTCGTTGCCCCGCTTCAAAAGCTTAGTATTACTGCCAGTCTCTCTTCTTATGATAGTAATAGTAATCTTTATTGCGACTCTTGGTCATGTCATGGCGTAAAAATAACTATAAAATAAGATATGATGTATATACATTATGAGGTTTGTTGATAAAACAAGAAAAATGTCAAGAAGGTAAAGGCAATAAAATAGTTGACTAGAAAGTGATATCACAATGAGTATGACTAGAATTGGTTCAATGCACATGAAAAAAGGGAAGATGGGAATCACAGACAGTACAAACACAGTTAGGTAAAGGTAAATGATGAAATTCTTGGTTATTGCAGGGTTGAGGATGGGCCAGATTGAACAGATCTTTTGTCAGCTCCCGTCGTTGATGGCTTTTGGCCGGGAGCCGAACAATAAGGTGTAATGCAAGTCCTTGACCAGGAAGGACAACTTGTGTCCGGACATCACCTCCGGAAAGGCCAGGTTCCCAACACTCTTGGACACTAACCTTGCCAGCCCGATGGTGAGGGCTCGGTTTCGCATAGGAATTGCGTCCATGCATTGTTGGCATATTGGGGCACGCACAGGTATCGTTTGAGGAACTTGGTGAAGGTGGCATCGGCGGATTTGAGGGCGGATTGGGCGGAGTTTGGGAGCCAATGCTGACGATATAAAGTTAGTTTCTGGTAGGAATGGCCAAGGTTCCAGTAGCCTAGCAAAGGACCTAGTTAGAATCTACTCTTGGGTTGCTGAGAGTGATATGGCCCTGAACGGAATGAAATTCCGCTCAAGGACCTTCGGATCAACTCCTTTGAATACTCCACTCATAGATAATGGAGGAAAAGCTATTGAGCAGGTCTCATTTATGAAAGATTTAGGTGTAGTCCTCCAAAATAAGGGAAAGTTTGAATTTAACCACTCAAACATCAGTTAAATGATAAAAGAGTATATAGGTTTGTATGGCGTTAGAGGTAGGGCCAAGGGTAAATAGAAGGAGAAGAAACGACCGAGCAATGCTCCACCAAAACCAAGATCTCTCTTCCAAGGGCAAGCAACATTCACCGTGTTGCCACTTTCCCAAGACAAGGTTGTGTAAGCTGCTTTTGAACTTCTTTGTCGTTTCGGCAAATCTCTCTGACAGTGGCAACTCATTCCAAGCTCTGGTCATTCGAACAAAGAGATAATGGCCACGAGCTCTCTTTCAAGCCAAGGGCTTGAAAAGGGGCTTGCTTGCCAGCCTCCTAGTTTCGATACCCTCATTTTCGATCCGGACAAAAAACGACGGTGCGTCGCCCAGTGGCCTGATTGCTATCTGGCCTGAACACACTTTTAAGGTAAAGACCAAGTCCAGTTTCAGCCGTCTTACCTCCAGGGATTGCAAAGACAGGGAAGGCGGTTTGGATAGGGCACATCAAAAAAGTTTCTCACCACTTTTGTGGCCCTTCCAATTGAAAGTTATTGAAGCCTTTCAAGCGTGTGGTTGGATATATCGCACGTTTACAGATAGCATCACGATGCTAACTGTGTACAAGTCGATTGTTCAGCCACACCTTGAATATGCTTCACACATTTGGGTTCCAATGAGTTCAGCAGGTTTGCAAAAGCTCGCACAGGTCCAAAGATGTCTTACTAGGAACAATGAGAACATGGAAGAGCTCTCGAATTGGGAGAGGGTTGAAAGATTGAGATTGTACTGTATTCAGAGCAGGTGCGAAAGGTACTTGTTACTGTGCCAAACTTTTGATCCACATGTAGATTAATCTGAAAATTAAAATACGTTGTTACGGCGTTTAATCCGGGATCCCCGTCCACCTTCCAGTCATTTAGGGTTAATACTGAGCCCTGCATAAAACAATGAAGTCTTAGAATAAATTGGTGTTGATCTAAGTCAGGCCTGGACAAGTTCCTGAACAAGATTCCTGATCAAAGCATTTGTTCAGGGATAGATTTGTCAACTCCAATTTGTAGATGAAAGATAATGGACAGTATTTGAGCAAAACGAGGACAAATGAGTTGATGTTAAACGTGCAACTTGAATAAGAAGTATTTTATTTGCTATCTGGTGCTAGGTTTGGAGGAGTGAGTCCCTTACCCGGCCAGCGAAGCCAGCCATCACATTGCCAACTTCCAAATTCCATTAGGCAGATTCTTGCCAGATATCTGTTTTTGGGCTCTCCGTCTGTGGGTGTGGTTGGCGTTTAAACTTTTCCTTTGCAGGAAGGTTGAGGAGGAGATTCGAACCGCGGACCTCTTTCACTCTAGGAAACTGCGTTACACACTACGCCTCGTCTGCTCCACAAGGGGTTGCCTCTAGAGTAGCCCCTTATAGATTGATAGTCCCTAATTTCGTCCCAATAGGACATGCTCACGGGGGTCGATGCTTTTACCCCTTTTCACTTGAGCGCCCCCTTTTGACTTACGTAGGGATGTGTCGAGGTTTTGGCTATGGTATGATCAATAATAATAGCTTCGAAATAACGGAGCTGCTACACAAAGAAAACAAAGGATAGTGCTGTTTTTTCCTTTTTTAGCACTGCCAATAGACTGAATCCTGAATTTTATTTTTTTTGGTTAAGTAATTCTTTTATTTCTTACCACCAGCGACAAAAAAGTGGCGTTGGCCGTATTGGGCAATCTTAGGGTAGTTTGGCCGTTACGTGCTTTTTTTTACTTTTTAGCACTACCTTGGCTAATCGTGAATGTTATAGTTTTAAATTTAAACATAAGCAGCTAGGCACACATTTCATTCTTAAATATAAAAAAAACGGACCATAAACATGCCTTAATTCAAAACAATAACACTCAGATTAGTGCCATGGTAGTGTTAAAAAGTATTAAAAACGCCCAACGGCCGAAACTAGCCCCGGACGCATGTCCCTGCCCAATACGGCCCATTTCACTACAAATAATGGAATCACCTAAACCAAAACTGTAACCTTCAGGATTCAGACCAGGGTAATGTTAAATGGATTTAATATTCTCTTGTTGATATGCCAATCCCAGCTTTTTCAAGTCAGTTTATAAAACTTGGCAATCCTTATTGAGAGGCTTGTTAGCGTGAAGCAAAGCGAAGTAAGTTGGATTGAATAACTGTAGTTAAGAATTGGCTTTAGTTTCGAAACTCTTAGAGACTGTCCCTATGAGACTGAATTTCAAACGCGTTAAAAGGATGGAAGTATGGCCAGAGAAACCAAAACAATAAAGTGTATTCATCAATAAACAAAACATAACAATTTAGTTATAACAATGACACGTGAGATCAGGGAACAATCGGGTCACGAATAGATTGTCATGAGAATCATCTCCTCCAAAGACAACGGGTTGCCTTTCATCTTGGTGTCGATACTATGGAAGCGCTCTAGAAGGAAAAAGGAAAGTAATTTAGTCTAGGGAAAAGACTGCAACAATGAAAACAATCTTTTTGCAAACATTGATAAGACAAAATGTCCTTTCCTTTTCTTCGAAGAGAGAATTGTAACCCAATCGTAAGAAAAATTTGAAGCATATGGGGCCAACATCCATTCAACAACAAGTAATAATCACGTTTAGACGAAACAGATCTTTTTGGATTCCGCTTAAAGCCACAAAAAATTGGAGTATTTATCGTTTTAATCTTTTAGCAAATATTTGCACTATGGGCAGAATTGTAACCCAATCGTAAGAAAAAATTGAAGCATATGGCGCCAACATCCTTTCAACAATAAGTAATAATCATTTTAGACGAAACAGATCTTTTTGGATTCCGCTTAAAGCCACAAAAAATTCGAGTATTTATCGTTCTAATCTTTTTGAAAAACTACTTTTTATCAAAAATGCAAAAGTAGTCTTGAAATATTGGCCATTTTCAATTTGAGAAAATTAATTGTAAGTGGTAGTCTCATCACATGTTTTGACGAGGAATGGTTGAGTAATGAGAGGTCAAAGTAGGTCAAACTGTAACCGGTAAAAGTCTCGAGTCTTTTGCAAATAAAAGACTTAATCCCGAGTCTTGAAACAACAGCAATAAATATTAAGAGCATTTCTTTATTCATCGACGACGATTCCACGAGGGCGGTTGTCATAGTTGATAATACAAAGCGAGGAAAAATAGTTCATATAAACTCTTTTGTTCACGTTGACTGTCCTCTAAACTAAAATTAATATTTTTTTGTACCTGGCATTTTCAACAAAATGGTCTGAGTTTCAATCGTGTTCATATTTTCATGCCTAATAAGCTATTTAAAAAGTGTGGCAAATTCCAAGTAAATTCAGAAGACTAAGGATGAATGAGTAGACATCAAAACATGCATCTGAGTCAGCCAAGAAGTTATTTGTGTTGCCGACAATATGAGTTGAAAGCTGATTTTATTGGTGTCACAATAGGACATTTAGCTTTCAAAATTATGTCAGGTCATTTTTTTTCGTTCAAGTTCAAGCCCGTTTCCATTGATCATTAATTATCACTGGAGTAATGAAAAAGGTTTGAATTTATAAATCAATACTTGTTCTTACCATGCGCCAGATGAAGCCGGACCATGACAGTCATATAGGATTCGGATGTGAGCAATCGGTTCTTGGCAAATCTCAAGATGAGACATTCCAGAACCTTATTGGATACGGTGATCCCAGCTTCCCATAGAATCAGCCTCAAGTTGAAACTTGAGGTCTTGGAGCTGTGACCACCAGTAATGTACTTTGTGAAGGCGTTCTTCAATGGAGGAGACACCGATTTAAAACGCTGATAATATGAAATGAGATCGTAGATGGTCCCTCTTACCCGCCAAAAGTGAAGCATGTGGAAGAGCAGGGGGATTTCCATCAAGTTGACCCGACCACTGATGTTGTAATCCCGGAGCATGACCAAGCTCTTGCAGAGCTCCAGCGTGGGTTTCTCTAACAGATATGACTTCCAATGACTTCTCAGAATCTTTTGCAAGATGGACGCGTCGATTTCCGGGGGATATTTGCTCACTAACTTGCCCAACAAATGTCGACTCTCCGTCTGAAAACGAGTATTCATGATTGCACGGATGTCATTTTTGTCCATGAAGAGTACTTACGTATTTAAAGCTCTCTTCGAACTCAGCCAGGACATTTCGGAAGAGCATATTGTCCTCGTTCACCTCCCTAAAACCAACACACACATAGTGTTATCAAAGTATGACCTCATTCACGTCAAACCTGCGACTCACCAAATGTTGCTCTGCTCATCTGTGAGGATACGGAGAAGGAACTTGCCATCACAGTTGGGGATATTAGTTTGCGGAACTACGATGTAATCCCCTGGAGGTAAGGTGAAGAAGGTGACCACTTCCCGAGCCACAGAGTGATTGGTCACATCCAACGGTTCCTAAAAGGGAAAGTTCGTGTCCTTCAAGGGGCCATTCTCTCACCCCTAAACGAGAGAAGATATGCCTTACGTGCTCGGAGACGTAAACTGGTGTCAATCGCGTCATATGAGGAGGAACTTCGTAGACTGCAAATCCGATGTGATGAAGCTTTCGCTTCTTCTTCCGTTTCCGATTCCCGTTGGTGTCTAAAGGGTTCGTCTCGTACTGCTGGGTAACGCTTACCACCACGTGGCACTTGATGCTATTACTCCGCGGAATTTGAATGTGAAACTGCGGGTTCATGGCAGTTGTAGCTGAAAGGAAATGTGGGAATTTACTTTTTATTCTCCTTTTGAATAAGACGGGAAATCATGATCAATAATTAATCATCGTACCAACGTGCTCGGGTGCTCCCCCCGCATTATAGCCCGATCGCCAACGCCTTCGTGCCAAAACCGCTCGCCAAGGCTTTTTACTATGAAGAGCTGACTCACTCATCCAATCGTCTGGCCCGATATGAACCTGATTGTTTGAGAAACACATGGAACTTGTAAAAAAATCTAACTGTGTAAATCTTTAATTCACTAAACAAACCAAGTCAAGGTGGGAAAATTGCGCGGCGAAATCATCAAAGGCCATCCAGAATTCGCCTTCGTTTCTCACCCTCGCCGAGAGCAATTCCTTGTCCCGATCTGACAACGAGTCCCACTCCCAACTCCGTTCACTCCATGGGCCATTCCACTCCCCCTTGCCCCAAGGGTTTCTCAATCTGACTAAATGTGTGTCGCCTAAACACGGATGAACACCAAAGACACTATTGCATATAGCTCCATCATATCATTATTTGAAAAATCAATCGCTGTTTACCTAAATGCCCTCTGACCCTTGCCAAGCCAGTGACTGAATAAGCATGTCTTGTGATGAGACCATTGCGAAGCCTGAGCGTCCGCTTACTGTCATTTCTGGTGTCCTGAAAAATAGATCTAAGTCAGCATATCTTTTACTCGCCAACCCCTATACATCTTACAATATTGATTGATGCAATAAGTAGTGTGGATCGTGGTACAGCCGAGTTCAGGACCTGGTAAGTGAGCAACTTATCTTGACTATTGAGAGAAAAGCTCTGCACAATTCCACCCGTGAGGTCTTGAAGTGCTTTGGTCGTGAAGCCTTGATGTAAGGCCTCGTAGCTACCATACAACCTGTAGAGAAGAGAGACATTTGATGAACAGAGCACAATTTTCACTATTTACAAGCACTGTCCGCTTACTTAGCATATGCTTTTTCAAGAAGAGCTGCCCAGAACTCGGATGGATCTGTTGAATGCATGTAAACAAGGCGACCCTTGTAGGTTGGTAATCTATCATCCACCAAGACCTCTACCCAGTCGCCAAAATGCCAGAACCGAAATCTAAAATAGGGCAAAAAGCCAAACTTCAAATTTTTACTCACGAAACCTAACAACTATATGGATTGGCTTTATGATATAGTGTCCTCACCTGAAAACTCCGCAATAGCCATGTTCAAAATTCTGATCTGGTGGTACTACCCGATCAAGGAATCTTGGTGTGAGAGTGAGTGAAGACACTGCTGCCAAAAGCCAGGGATCACCTTGTTCCCCTTGTTCCACGTCGAATCTGGTGGCTCCTTCGGCAATGAATCGGGGTCTTTGACAAATCTCCTAAGTCAAGACAGAAAATCGAGGCTAATGTGATTGCAAATTGCTTTTGACCGTTCACGTATATTTGGTAACGCTAGAGCGAGAAGTCCTTTCGATGAATGCAAATGACGCTATCTCAAGCACCCAAAGAAGAGATGATTGGCGAGATTTTCCATTAAAATTCAGCACCCTTTACGTTTCGAAGAAATTGAATCTCTTCCAAGGTCTTGTTTTTATCGCGTACGTGATGGTTAACATGGAAACGCTAAAGATCAAATGCTTGTGAACAAAGTAAGTTTGATGGATTCCATTTTCAACCGATTTTCCGTTGGTTTGCAACCTCGGGAAACAGTGAATTGTTCATTTTGTCTCCACATTGTCATAGTTAAATACGCTTTTTGGGCAACTACGTTTCAAGATAAGTTACCAAAGGCCTATGAACTATATCATGTGGGAGAAGATTGCTGAACTTCTAAAGTATTAAGAGACTTTAAGAACGAAGAAGGGCTTCGAAGTTTTTCTTTAAGTGCATTATCTTCTTATCACGCTCGTCGAGCAAATTACGAGATATGTCTTTTGAGGCTCTCATTCTCCAACATTTCTTGGCTGATGATGAGAGAAGATGTTCAACAAGACAATCACCATGGAAACAAATTGTCAGAAGTCATAATTCTGGCGCTTACGAATGAAAACCATTTAAGAATCTCTTCGAAATAGGCCATTACTCGTGAATTCAAATTGGACTTACAATGATGGGCAAAATACGGTACAGTCCTCATTATCTTGAGCCTGGTAGCTCGTAGGCTTTACGTTCATGCCTTCAATGGCGAAAAAATGCACTCAAAGCTTAACGTTAACGCAAAAACGAGGCTCTTACCAACTTGTTATACCATTCTGTTCAGATAGATAATGATATGAAAATTCATAATAAAAAAAAGTAATGTGACAAATAAAATCGCACAGTACATTGTGACCATCATAGCCCCATTCCATAGTTCCTGGGCGATGTTTTTTTGGAAAAATTAGCGATTGTTGTGAAAATATATTTTCTTGTTGAAGGGTCTTTCAAAATTGTGGTCAAAATAAGTGTGCAAAGAGTATGCTATTAAATGATGTTCTTCCCCTTAGGGACTGCCGGAGAATATATGAGAAGATATGAAAAATTATTGATTTATGAACTATTATTATTTCTTATTATTAATGGCATTTTTATCAACATATTTCTTTCCTCCTTGATTTTTTTCTCACTATTAATGTTGGAAGGATAGCGATGGTTGTGAAAGGGTTTAAGTTATTGGTGATTTGATCTTTTATTTACTTGTTTTTTTGATTTAGAAACTCGAGCAATAGTGTCTTTTATCGTTTGACTTTCATTTTCGGTAAACGGGATTTTCCACATTTTTCGTTCGATGAGAAGTGATTTGCTTTTCTTATCTTTTTGCCAACTTTTTTCCCACAAACAGGGATCTATTCAAAACATTTGACATATCTTTAAAGTGAAAATAGTATGTGTTTTGAAGATGATGATTTGTCTCTTTGAAAATAAAACTACAATTCGTTGTTGAAACCAGGAAGTAAACCACTCGTTCTTCCCCTTTACCAAAGATCTTGCAGCGTAAGCGGCCAATCTACGAGTAGATACTCATGGTCTTCACTTGTGTGCCCATCTCTGCGGACAGTGACCTGGCTTAACTTTTCTTAAGGCTAGCTTCCTCATTGAATATAATCAATCAGTAATAAATAGCGAGTCTTATCTTACATGAGGTCTGAGCCAAGTGATTGGGTGGAGTGGCGGCTTTTTGTGCTTATAAATGGACCGGTTATTGGGCTGAAAATCCGTGTCCTCGAACAGCTGACCGCGGTCTCGGCAAATGCGCTTGATGTGTTGATAGTTGGTCTTTTGGAGTCGACGCTGGAGACTCCGATCCATTGTCCAATACCGCGACAAAGTGGACTGTTTGTCATCCTGACCCCCTGATCCGCCCCCTTTCGATTGGGAATGAGGCCACACGCCCCCCTGGAGCCACTGCTTCATGTTCGGCCCACTTTGAGCGTTTCCCGGGGGAGCGTTAAAATCTGGAATGAGAAGAAATGAGAAGTTTTTTGGTAATTTGTCGGCTTCTGCAACTTCTATATAACCCTGAGATGAATGACAAAAGTCCAACCATTTGAAATTATTTCGTAACATTAGCGTGAAATGAAGGAAGAGATTTGTGGAATTATTGAATCGGCGTAGGCGTCGAGTGTCTTGATTGCCGTAAGTGTTCTCTGAATGCTCCGGGGCAAATTTCAAGTCACACACTCACACATGAAATCTTCTTCGGAACTTCATTGTTGAACAAAAAGCCGTGGACGATAACATAATAAAGTGGTTTATACAACAAAGTGGGCTCATGAGTACCTCATATGTTTCCTTTAAATCAGCAATTCACTTTAGAGATCTCAGGATACAAATGACAACACTGTTTTTGGGTAGCTGTCGAAATAGCAAAAGCTCAATAGTGCTTAGGGCTGGGGCGAGTCCGTACTCGGATCCGAATGCACTCAAGCCTTTTTCTCGATTTTGGAGAAATTGGCTGGACTTGAGCCTTTTAAAAAGGACTCAAGTCAGGGCTCATCAACAAAAAATATTCATTTTTTTATTAGAATATTGCAAGATGAGTTCTTTTTTGCTAGAACTGGCTCTAGTAAAAGACTTGAGTCCGGCAACAAGTCAAAAACCAAAGGACTTGTACAAATCCGACTTTTGCCGGTCTTGCCCAACACTAATAGTGCCCAATAATGTCTCACATAGCATTAAACATTTAGCAAAAGCCAAATCTCCACAATCCCTTGAATTTTTTTCATTGATGGGGGATAGGGTCCATGGAGTAAACCTTCCCCGGCCAACAAAACCATCAAATTTTCCATAGGCAGTGTTGTATCTGCATCAGATTGGTTCTCTGTCTGTATTTCCGATCAGTGTATAAACCTTTCTTCAAGGCATGTCTGAAAGGTGAATCGAACTGGGATTCTCTCCCATGCCCAGAAACTGTGCTTACAACTACATACAACATGTCTCCACCACTTCCATCAACCATCCTTCGAAAGAGTTGAATGCTTGTTGATTTGGATGCTCCAGTATCATGGAAGATGAGTATTATTCAAATATTTTGGCGCCAGTTTTGCCCTTAAATTTAAGTTGACGTGGATGCTCTGATTATTAGAGCTATCATTTCCTTGTGATAGAAACAGTCTCATGAGCATTTCCATATCTTGGCTTTTGTAGTTTTTCTTATAATATTATGGTTTGCAGGCAACCAAGAGCA
>NC_081451.1:1257761-1346365 GCF_007210705.1 Tigriopus californicus
GGGGGGGATTCAAGAGGAAAAGAGAGGGAGGCGAAGGAGGGGGAAGGAGCGCTCTAATATATTCCCCTGGGTGACTATTCCCAGAAATTAAAAAAAAGAGATGTGAGGTCTAATTGGATATCTGTATTTTGGCATAAAGCATCAATTTTGAACTGTACTCTAACACACGGAACAAATTTCGAAGGGTCTTTTGCAAAAAAGAGAAATATTAGACTACTTTCCGACTTATGCTAGTCTTTTGCAACAAGCGCCTCAAGACCATAAAGCCAAAGTAGCCTTGAAAAATGCCATCGAAATCCCATCATCAATTGAAAAACCTGAACAAAGAGAAATTATTAGCCCAATGCTCCTGAATGTGACCTATTATGGTCACTCTGTCTCTGCAGATATGAGCAAAAAGAAGGAAGGATCCCGCCAAGTGGTTGGTTGGTTGGTTGGTTGGTTGGTTGGTTGTGCGACTACATCCAGACCGTGTGCGATGATGATTGCAATGATCTTGGATGGAGATGGTACGGCCGTTTCAGACCCTTGTTGAGGAATGGATGGTTGTGCTCCGCATGCACCCGAGGAAAACACAGTCAGAGAGAACCAAAGAGATGGGGCGCGAAGAGAAATCTTTCCTCCCTGGTTTTGAGTATGTGAGTGTGTGTTTGTGTGCGATGAGCTGGGGCGTCCGTATGTAGTTAGCCAGTACATAGGTAATCGAATAATTCATCGGGATTCCTATCTCAAGTGTGGGCAAAAAAGGGTTGTAACAACTCAAAAGCCAGGGCTTGGAAACACCATGGACGACCAGCCAAAGACGACCGGCCAAAGGCAACCAATCCACCGATGTCTTGGCTCTCTGGGAGCTCCCAGAGGTCACGAGAGAGCCTTAATGTTTGATTGAGTATCCATCACGTTGTCTCCTCTCCTCTCCTCCTTTTGGTTCGGGCGTTTTGAAGTCTCTCAATTCGGATTTCTTCCTTCCCGATACAGGGTGCGGAGATAAAGGACAGATCAAAAATACACAATCAGATGGGTTTCGTGTTTCAAGCAAAAAGAGATTGACTAAACGTCCACTTTTAGGTACGGCAATGCCACTCTGAGATTTTTGATTCCACTGAGGCTGTTCTGTGTGTGCGATGGTTTTTGACATTGAACGCATTTGGTTACGTGATTCTTGAAAATAAGGTTCCGAATTCAGAGAGCCAGTGCGTTGATGGCTTCTTTTACTGCTGTTACTGTTGAAACCAAGTAACGCAATGAAAGTAGATCAGCTAGACACTTTACCGGGGATTCCATCCCCTGTATCGGTGGAAAATCCGCAAAATCGTTTAAAAAAGTATCAACATTCCAGCTAATATTGTCCATTTAGAAGTATTGGTGATGAAATGGAATTGAACCCTTGGGTACATTTAAAGATTATTTGATTTGGTTGTCAATGACAAGGCCAAAGCACACAATTTTAGAAACATTAAAAACAATAAAAAAAGGATCGAGTGGTAGATTAGGTAATAGATTGGGCAATAGATTGGGTGGGTGGTGGTTGCTAGGCCTTTGCACTTTGGACGTATCCCAAATATCTTTAAATGAACCCTTAGATACACTGCTCCCTAAAACAAAGTTTATTTGTTGATCAATAGATACAACATGGCTTTTGAGACATGGCTTGAGCACATTTGAAAACAAGGAAGTTCCTCAATTTTGTAATGTTATTATCATCAATGATATTTTGCCATCTCTTTTCTTTTGCATTCATTTTTACGCAATTCATCTAAGCTTTAATATAATATAAACTTATTATCAAGGGCTAGTGTTTGAAAAGATCAATGGAATTGAATGGAAGTCGACAAAATGGTACCAAATCTTGAGACGCACTCGGTATAAAGAGCGTTGACGCTCATGTGAACATCCACACATTCGATAAGATTCGACCTGGGGCAGCTTGGGAGAAATCATCAAGATGTGCAAATGTGATGATGATGGTATTTTCCCTTTTGTTTCAATCCCAACCCCACCCAAAAAATTGGCTTCACTAAAAACTATCCCCCCAAATCTGCATTTTCAAACTCACTCTTGAGAAGCAGGTTCATCCAAAACTCTCTGGCAATATTTTTTCAATCCCACTGAGATCTGCGGGAAGGAATTCGTTCGAGTACGATGTTTGTCTCGTATCGTCGGCTTCAAAGCCAAGTAAGCAATTAAGATGGAAGCCTTTGATAGTGAAGATCAATAGGGAACCCTCTCCTCAATACCTGTTACAAGTGAAAAAAAAGAACGAGGGGCCAGAAAAAATTGGCATTAATTAAGGAGATAAAATAGGCTGTTTTTTCTTGAGCAGAAGTCGAAAAAGACGTCCAGGGCTGGTAAACAATTATTTGGGCCGTAATCATGGCGAAATGTTGGTGACCTGGTGTAAATGATTATTAAACGATTGATTTGAATGGGTGAAGAAACCAGTCGATTCCGAAACCCAACTTGTTGGCACGCTTGTCTCTTATTAAAGGACTCATTCCGACAAAATTTGATCGGTAGACCCTTCACATCATTTGATTTCGAGCTCAGTGAACCCTGGCTTTTATGTAAGAGAGCTTTGTTGTCACATAGTTTCACTCGTTATTCATTAAACGAAGTCTTAACTTGGGGCAAAACATAAAAAAAAATATTTTTCCAGCGTGTTTACCGTAGCTTTAGCACAAGTAAACGATCAATGGTGATCAAAACCAACAGAGCCATTTTGAATTAGCACAGATAATGCACTCAGCTGGTTTTCTTGAAGGTGGTAAGACAATGCTTGAGTGAATGCATGTGGCGCCATCTAACCCATTAAGGTTAGGATGTGCTCTATGAATTTCAATAGGATACTAGTTAGGATTCAGAGTGTCTTAAGAAATGATTTCCCAGATTTCATATACAATTAGTATTCATACTAGTGCATATTTTTCCGTAGTTTCTGCGATATTCTTTCTTGGATTTCTTTTAAGTTTGGCAAACTTCAAGTAGGAAGCAAATTTATGTTTGAATCCATTTGAATCTATAAGCAAAAATAATGTTGACGAAATTGGAAGCCAAAACATCGTTATAACCTTGGAAAAAGTAAGCCTATAACTCATAATAAGTTTCGAGAATTCAAACAGGGACGCCCTCTGCTTTTAGCGTCTACATATTTTGTGCTCAAAAACATACTTTAGTCGAGAGCAATTTGATGGTGTGATGATTTTCATAGTGTAAGAAGCTTTGAAGAGCTGTTTGGAACCAGTATAGAATCCATTTCGTGCTCTTCTTCCAAATTTAACAATTTGAATCGCGGAATATGTGGTTAAGTTTGTATTGATAATTTTTGAGGAAATGTACGATCAGCTTTATTCTAAAAAGGTTTTGCAGCAACAATGGCGCAGCCTGTTTTGGCTTAGAAGCTGATTTTTTAACTGCATAAAAGGCTGGTCAATTTTCAAACCAACTTTGTTACCGCTAGAGGGCGTTTCTTTCCTAAAATGTAGTTGTCGCTACCCCTCCTGTGTTAATAAAAAGTCAAGTTAGGATGACACCAAAAGGTTTCAGTTCGTCTTCTCATAAAAATCAACTCCCTTTCGTCAAGTTACAAAATGGTGGAATTACAAATGGCTTAGGCTTGAAAATTTCCAAAAATAAAACTGCCTTGATTGATTGCTCCCACATGATTTCTTTGGAAATACCTTTTTAGTTGCTTTGATTTTGGAAGCTGGTGTTGTTGTGATTTGTGACCAATTTTGAGGCCCCGGATTGGGTTGGGTTTATTGAATGGAGCAATCAAACCGAGTGCAAAGGATTGCTTTGTGTAGTGCAATCTTCTCGCCGCTCACTTTCACCCTGAACCCGAGACGAAATGGAAGGAGGAGGAGGCACCAGAAACATATTGCCGTTTATATTTGGGGGCAAATTGCATTTTAATGACCTCCATATCATTAGGCACGCTTTTCAAAAGCAAATCCGACCTACTTAGGGTTGCTCTTGCATATGAGATAGGACATACCCGATACTCTGGACCAGGACTTTATGAACAGAACAAAATCGGGCGATGTATTTCTAATTGCGAAAACAAGTGAAGTGCCATCACATAGCTACTAAATACCTAACTTTTTTTCAAGATGTCCAGAACAAAAGCATTTCCCAAAATGTAATTCGTAACTAGACCTTGGAAGAAAGCGCAAGAAATGACTAAAAGGTTGCAATATTTGTCAATTTAGCCCACTTATTGCACCAAAACATTGTTATAGCAATGGATCTCATGAAAGAAAAAATAAAGGCATACACATGCCCAAAACCTTTTTTTTGGCTACTATTACGCTAATTAATGTCTGAGCCAAGAAGCAAATGGAATCAACAAAACTTGTGTAGCAAGTTATCATCAAATATTTTACATATCGAAAAAAATGTTTATTGATACTACTAATTCGTCAAAGAATATCTTCCCTAATTTCAAAGCTAAATGACCAAGTCACTAAACCGTCCAACTATTGATGCATTTTTCTAAGGGAATAATTATTCATATTTTTCATTAAACCCTTTATTGTGTACATTTTTACAACTATTTCCATTATATCTTATTCTCGCTGACATGATCATGAGTCACAATGAAAAAGCTTATACTAAATAATTGCTCTTCCTAATTAAATATCTACTTTTCAGCTTCGTTTCCAAACAACTTGACCGCACCCTCTTTGTGCAAAAAGACCAAAAAGCAACACCACTAAGCCAAATATGACATTCTTGGGGCCAAACAAGCCAAACTATATTCAAAGTTCTTTTAATCACCAAACCAGTGACAATAGCATTGCCATCTTTTTTGTTAAGGGACTAATACTGAGTACTCCACCAGAATGTGTCACTCGGAACAAGACATCAAGGGTGCCAAGGCAGATGATTCATCATCACTATCACCATTGGCACCAAAAGTCTCCGGGCAATTCGTCATGCAAGAAGGGGGTTGAGAAGTGGATGTGGCGAAATGTGGCCGCCATTCATCACCCTAATGTCACTTACGTGGGCGGCCGTACCCGTGTAAGGTGTACCTGAGGATTCTCTCGCCACGCGAGATGAAACAGGCAATGATGAAGATCCCCCCTTGCAGACCAAAAAAAGCACCTCAACCCAACCAACTTTCTCTGGAGGTGCTCCTAAAGGCATCTCGGATTTATCCTTGAGCTCCTCACGACTTGTCAACGATTAATTGAAATGTTGTCTTCCGAGGAGGCTCGGTCGAATCTTGGAATGCCGGGATTGGGGTTTGGAATGCCAAGCATCCATCGGGAGGACACTCAATGGTTGATGGGGTTCTCAAGAAATCCCGGATCACCGATACACGAAAAACTTCCAAACGTGGCCAAAAATTCGTCGTATCATAGATCCGAGTGTTCTGGGGAAGCCTTCGAGGGATCCGATTCCAGGACGACATTTCTTGTTCTTCACAAAGTAGATATGCAACTGTAGAGGTGTTAAATATTGATATTGGAGAAAAAGAGAAAAAACCTGCGAGAGCTTGAATGTACAAGACTTCAATTTTGATGATTCCAACACAGAAAGAACTACCAAAGAGGGTTGTTGATAAGATTTCGGAACTATGAGGAAATCGAATTGAAACCTTAAAGTTGTGCTTGATTTCAATATTTTTCGTAGCGATTATGTATGGTATTTGAAGGGGGGGGGGATTTACGATACCTATATATGTTTTAGCGCAAGCTCCCGAGAGTGTTTGAATGACAAGTGATGTGATTTGAAGACGCTTATAAGGATTAAAATCAAACCGATGTAACAAATGTTTATTTTTATTTTCATTTTCTAACCTATCAATGCATTTGAAAACACATACTTTTTTCTTAATCCAGATAGTTTTTTATCAGACGGGACCTGAATTTACAATTTATAAACATTTTTTTCAACATTGGAATAATTATTTAATCTCAGGCTACGCCTAAATGAGCGGAATTAGTTTGGAGTTGCACCGTCCATTTATCACCTCTTAAAAATCGTGTGTACTTCAGCTACTGATATCACTTTATCTAAGAGATATCAAAGTATTTCCCAAGAGCAATATTATACTACTTCTGATATGATTTATGTTTTAGGTCAAGATGAAGTATCTATTGTCATCCCGAGACTGAGCGACTAGTTTCTGTGACTTGAGAATGATAATATATTGTGACAACTAGGTTGCTATTTTTGTATCGTTAAATAGCAGCATTATATTGCAATTTTTTTGATCTATACACCTTTTGTCATTGTCTTTAGTGGAATCTTTTGCAAAAGTCCTGCTTTCAAAAGAAAAACGACAAATAGCGACTTCAATGTTGGTGTATCACCTCAATTCGTAATCATAATCCGTTGTTATTGCAACCAAGATTAGACAGAGGAAATGATCAAATTCACCGATGTTTGATCTTGTCTTATCTCCATCTATTGGCAGATTTTGAGGAATCCGAATGAACAGCTCAATACTCCATATTCTCATTCGTGATCCAAAACGCCAAAATGGATCTGTATGAAGAAATAACTCTCCTGATGTCTGATCAATGGTCTTACCTCTAGAATTGGGAGCCTGAATATTATTGTTATTGTTCTCCTCTTCCTCCTCTTCATCACTGCCATTTAGACACATGTCTCACAAAACCAGCTAGCTCAAATCGGTCTCACTTTTCAATCGACTCAAACTTGGGCACTCGACTCTGCCATCTTTTGTTTTTGAGCACTCACAACCACCGAGTCTTTCACGATCGGGATTGGAGTGAGGAATGAGGCTAATTTCGTCGAGCTTCTTGCCTACTTCCTATCCAGAGTGGACGATTTCTTGAACCCTGTGTGAAAAAGATCACCATTACCAACTTTTCACGGCGGACCACTCACTCACTGGATGGGCTCTTTGAAGTGAAAAAAATCAAAACTCAGTTTGTTAGTCTTTCTCATTTTTTAAGATAGTGTTCAAAACTTCGGCTGGCTCGAGTCTGAAATATTTCTTAATTGATGCAGAGATGTGGGCATGTTGAGAGTAGTCCCAAGTTTGAAGCCAACCATTTCAGAGGGTAACAACACAATAACAATCCTGAAGCTACCGTCTTACAGTCTTCCCCTTCTCTTTCTCTTTTTTAAGCTTAGAGGATGTCATTGTAATCTTACCGGGTGCGGTGTGAAAATTGAGCACTTAGGGCAAGGAAGATACCTTTCAAAGCAGGCATTGATTAACAATGTGGTGATAGTAGCGTTGGCCGAATTTGACACTAGACGACATCATTTGATGGCGAAATAGTTTTAAAGGAAAAATATATTCTGGAATTTTGAAGACTAAATGTGTCAATTGAAGTTTGATCTTCCCCTGGTTGCTCTATAAGCGATTTTTTTAGGGAATAAGAATCAATAGAAAAAGTTAACCGGACATTGAAAGAAATTGAATTGAAAACAAACTATGATTTGAAATTTATGGAACAGAAAAAGCATGCAGGGATTCCAATTTAAAGCATGAACCACTCTGACCAGCATATCTTCAAACATTTGCAATCAAAGAATCAAATTACAGTTACGCGTTTAAAGACGTTGCTGAGCTCTTGAAGCGGTAACAAAAGGCGAAGTTTTGGCTTTAACTCTGTATCAAGATCTACAACGACCTATGTCTCTCCGAATGTCAAGTTTCGTTGTTCACTCTGTACCCTCTATAGGGCTCTGGCAAACTCATGGGATTTGCTTCCGTTTCTCGTCGATTTATCATTCATAAGTAGTAACGATATCAAAAACCAACAACCAAGATTAGCTCCTAATTTTAGTCCCTGAAATTGGAATGTGACAAACGTAACACTATCTACATTTGTCAAGGCATAAACTTCCACCTTGGTCCTCGACCTATCTTCCCAACCCTAGGTCGGTGGACTCTGTACAAGTTTTAGAATGGGGGGCTTGTGAAAATGAGACACTCATGCAATTCATCCAGAGGTCAATCCAAAGGTCATTGTGATTCCTGGGAAACCTTCAGTGCCGCCTCTTCTGGAGCAGCACTTGTTATGTACAACCGCAGCAGATCTTTGGATTGTCTTGGGGTGGTGGGTTTACGATTTGCTTGGAATTCATATCGCTATGACGTGCTCGAGGCTCGTTACCTTGGGTCTCTTGTCGATAAAAATGCTCGAGAATCGCTGGTGAGTCACTCGTTGCATTCGAGTTGTGGCGTGAAGCTGAATTATTTTCTTAATATTTCACAAATAGATGGCGCCCTAGCGATGGCCAACAATGGCAAAACATGCATTTAACTGATTTAGATTTTGCTTCTGCATGAATGCTTTGATGATGAAACACCATTTTTTGAGTCGAACAAGGCCAGGATATGGTTGAATGGAGCCTTGGAGTCCCATAGTTACCCAGGTAAGTGACAAGATTGGGCCAAAAAATGGGCCGAAACGTAAAAAAAGTAGGTTTACCGATAAATAATATGGATGAAGTTGGCAAAGCTACTTGCAATTGATTCAGTGATTATAGTTAGCCAATCTTTTACAAGGTTGTGAGATGATCCTTCAGGAAATGCTTGCAGCGCCATCTAGGTCGATTAGGGTTTGGTGTTTTCTAACAATCAAAATGAAATTTAATAACGCAATTACACACCATTACTAAAGGTGTTGCTAGACATTGGACTTGATGGAATATTATGAGCATGGACTGTCAAGATTTTTGGACTTTTACCTTCATATATATATAGCAATGCACTCACCATTAAAAAAAGGTCCGTTTGAATATCCAAATGAATGGAAAGAAGAGTCTACGTAACTTGATTCGGAATGACAATTGCATTAAAGGCAAGAAATGATGAAAATATGCAAAATATACGATTGAATTGCAAAAGTCACTCTCGTCAATAGTATCAAGATGTTCGAAAATGCAACCAATTAGTCTGGAAAAACAACAATATTATAATACTAGATAACACCTCTAATGCAAATTGAACATGAACATGAGCATCATTTTGCCTCCATCTATTTGGTGGGTTTAAACAAATTTGATTGCATGGATCAACTCTTTCAAGCAAGATAAAGGAATAAGAGAGGTTTTTTTGTGCAAGTAAGACTTGATGCAAATTAGAAAGAGATATACATAATTTGAATTTGCAATGAGAGAATCTTTCAGCAGACCCGGAGTTTTGAACGGAAAGTTATAATAAGAACCAGCGCAACCTATCATCTCGTGGATTCCCTAGAGGAAAAGTTGCCAGTGGCGCGGATCGAAGTAAAAAAGACATATACAAATCGTTTCTTCAATTTCAAGCAGCTACATTATAATAACATAAGATGGCTTTTATACATTTTTGCCCAGCACCTTTCCTTCACGGAACAATTGGGATTTCCCACCGAGTCGCTTGATTAAGTTTGAAGATCTCTTACTTGAGGAAAACGCTCACACAATGGAAAATAAAGACTGCTCAAAAAAGGCACTTTTTCCCAGTACATACACTCTATTTCTTGCTTTCCCGGATTGATTACATTCAATCTTAGCTGATAATTTTCAAGCAACTCTTCTTGGTCACTGGAAAATCAGTTGAAATACTCGTCACTCGATATTACAAATACCTGATGCAGCAGAATGGCTTCTTGTACCGGGGCTTCTAACCCCGGAGCCAAAAGTTAAACTAAATATTCCCGAACACAATGTCAGTTAGAATAGGAGCATATTTGGTTTCTTCAACAATAACATTTCGTAACAATCTCGGAAAAACACACACATTACATTATTCATACACTTAGCCTAAACTTGTAATATAAAACTGAAATATTTGCTTCACATACGTAACATTTGATTTCAATGCGAAATAACTGTTCTCATTACGTGTTGTGAGAAATGAACACCCGTTTAGAGCAAGGAAGCGGGTAAGACGACTAAAATAGTATGGGAATGTAACTGGAAACAAATGAACCTCTCATGTTTAACAAAATTGTGAGGCTTATTCGACCCGGCAAACTGGAACATTCAACATGTTATGGTTCTTAGAAGTTTGAATATGGAAAAGCCATGCGTCAAAAAATGAGCCACAATAATAATTGATTCCAAATCCGTGCTCTCAACATTTTGTGCGGGTTTTTTTTTTCATCATTATTAAGATGATTATCATTATGTCCATGGAAAAACTGAAAAAAATTCTCGAATGGAATGAATAGTTGCCGAAATAGTGAGAAAGACATAAAAGTGGTTTCCTTTTGCCAATTAACTACCCCACCACAACCAAAAAGTGTTTGCCGTTTCTGGTGCTCCAGAATTTTCCTGATGGCTTAACGAAGACTTTTATTGGATTTCAGTGAGAGAATACCTTGAATAGTTCTCACATGTTCTTGGCCGCTAGGTATTGGCAGAAATTCCTGTACACGTACTCATATTGATGGACTGACAGGCGACCGCCATTTGCGTATGTATAATATCCTGCACTGCACGTATTACTTCACACATGGCTGAATAACGTGGCAAGAAAAAAGAAGCATTGTTCAATGCTAGGTGTCCGAGGCGAAATACCACCACACACTTATTTCGGAAACCAAGGTCTCGCGTGATATACACCGCCCTTGTTCCGAGGTAAACAAGGGCCAATCAGGCTGCCTGGGGCATGACTAGTTGCCCGCACATAAATCATTCATTTAACCTGAAGAAATTTACTCCATTTCTCAATTATGCAGGGATTGATTCGGCTGTTGTCAGGAAATGAGAGGCTTACCTTCAAAAGTGACGGAATCGGATTGGTCGAAGAGGAGTCCGTCGGACTTGGCCCTATGCAGCTCTTCAGTGAGTTTTCCGTTCTTTAGATTGATCTGCCGCAAAGAGCCTATCCGGTACATGGTGGCCATGCCGTTGGGTTTCTTCTGGCCAAGACCGTATCCAACGCCCGGGGGTCCAAAGGCCTCATCCTCTGAGTCGGAGTAGTCAGGTAGGAACTCCACCATTTGTTGGCTCTCCTCTTCCGGCGTGGCCAGGAACTCATTTGAGACAACGGCTCCGTCTCCAGGCATCCTGGTCAAGGTACTCAATGGAGACTAGTCTCCTGTCATGGAGGTACTTTTGTTGACCATTTTCCCTTGCTTCAACGAGTTGCCCCGTGAGAAAATCCCATCTGCCGACTTGGCGCCCAAACTCTTGTTGCCCGGACTAATCTTCCGCTTTAGGGTGCCATTTGTGTAGACGCGGGGTGGATCATGTCCATGCCTGGGATTCCCATTATCGCTTGTGTATTGGCCCTTTGACGTACGTGGTAGGGTACTATACATGTGCTGAGGGTCCGAATTGTTAATATTATTAGTATTATAATTGGGAGGGACCTGACGCGGGGCTGGAGGGGCGTCGTCATTCAAATATTCAGCACTGGCGCCAATGGCTCCCACCGTCCGGATTTGTGCTAGAGTGGTAGAAACCCTATCCTTGGATACGTGGCCTCCTTGAACTCCTTGTCCCACCATTTGAGAGAGATGTGAAAGCAGGGAACTTTCTTCCGGAACCATGGACATCATTGGCTCCCTCACACTCTGGTGTCGTTGAACTGGTCGACCGGTTCCAGTCCACGGAAGGGGTTGGCTGACTTGCTCATGGCTCTGAATTCTCCGGAGAGCCCGAATTTCTGCCGACATTGGCAAGGTGCCTAAATGATCCTCGTATCGGGGATATACCATGCCAATCTCTGTTGGCAAACCCGCCTTTGAATGGATAGGGTAATCAGTCACTCTATGCGACCTATTGTTAAGACCGTATTCGGAATGACTCCGCCCCATTACTGGATGCCATTGGCCGTCAAGGTGGTCCGCACTCCGGCTAGACTCACGGAATGGTCGACCCTGATAGTTGAGATACTCCCTATCTCTGGTCTCGTGGGTGAATGCTGAGGTGTTGTAAAGAGGGTGATTGGTTCGGTGGACCACTTTGAAGGATGGAGCCTTGTGAAGGGCTACCAGAGGTCCGTTCATGGTCATGGGTTCGGCAATGATTTTCATCGGGAATTATCGTCTGGAAACAGAACGAACGAACACATGACATGCCTGGTTTTATTTTCTTCCTCATGTGTGATTTAGAAATCTTAAATGAATGGGTGGATGACAGACGAGTCAGAAAGCGGTGTGAAAATTCGTTACAAATCTCCCGCAAATTTGCGGAGACCATAAGAAAGTTCCTGTCTTATGAAATTGGAATGTTCGTCATGCATTTAACGTGGTCTCCACCTGGACTCGCTTTCCATGAAAAGCAAAATACTAGTACAACAGAACGATAATCTATACTATTTATTGTTTGTACACCTTTCATGCACATTACTGAGCAGATTCGATTGTAAGCACCCAAAAGCCTGGTGTAAAGAACTTATTCTTGCCGGGCTTGCAGGGGTGAGGCCACGTCTTTGGTAAGGGGAGCATCAAAACAACGGGAGATTTGAACGCAGTGTTGAATGGCAAACCCTGATGTACTACATCATCCAGAGCTGACTGCATCTTTCTCATCAACCTGATCATCTGCAGAGTGTTTAGACGAAATGCAGTTATTATGACACTCACTGGCCAATTGCTCCCCACTGCTCCATGCACGGACGTCATCAAGCTTCTTGTAATGACATGGTCAACATTTGAGTTCTATCAAACACGTTGGTTATTAGTGCTCAAACATAATCTCGTTTGGTTTAAATATCTTTATTCATACACAAGTTTTGTTTCCTTAATATTTTATGGTTATTTTTCACTGCTAAACATTCTTTGTTACATAAAATACACTGTATTCAGTGGGCTTGTAAGGTATGCTCATACCAACGTGTTTGTTGTTACATATTTTGCTTTTCACACTTCGGCAAGACATTTTAAACCATTGAATGACTTTCTTTATATCGGTTACAAGAGCTCGTAACATTTTAGCTTGTAAAAACCAACTAGCTTCCATGCAACTTTGTGGAAATAAACGCGCATTTTTTCCATTTCCTTCATCAAACCCTACAATCAGACAACCCTCCCTCCACTAAATAAAAAGTAGAAATAAGCACATTAACTTCTTTTTTTTGTATTATTTGCCGAAAATTACCACTTATCTTCCCAATGTGGTTTCTCCATTTTGCTGATGCCAATGTGTATACTTTAGACCCCTAATTTTAAACATCAAGTCATTTTCCATTAAAGAGCCGGCAATGCATATTACATTCTCTGAAGGGGACCTAAAAATTGCCAAATTTTGTTATGAAACGCAAATGTATAACAATATGAATCTGAGACCACCGTGAGGGGTAAATGTGATTTCCTCTCATAGGAATCCCATATGAATGAATACCGTTGGAAGGACGCGGCCAAGACTAATAACTGGACTTAAAACAGCAGATAATCAGCAAACAAAAATTTTGTTCGAATAAAGGAAACAGCAAACAACTATGCCCGGCTTTAAAACGCTTGATTTCATTTTTCTCCCGAATCTTTTGGCATGAGGATGCTTTCGTGAATGAAATGAACACATGTAATAACTTGACAATCTTGATCAGACAATCTCAAAGAAAGCCCTAGTAAAGGGATTTGAAGGGAAGAGAAATCGGATTTTATTTGGGTAATTTTGCAATTAAACGGTGCAATATGACAAATTCAAAGTACCGTTGAACAACTAAATAAAGGCTCAGATCAAGAGCAATCGACCTCAATGATTTTTTTAGACTTCCTAATTGCTTTGTAAATAAAAGAGGCAATTGTCATTCATAGCATTCTTACCATTCGATCTCTTTTCGAGCGAGAATCTATTGTGAATTATCACCGAACACACAAAAAGTTTCCATTGGAGTCCGTCGACAAACAATGGTCGAAAAATGGACACTCCGAGCGCCTCCACTCACATACACCGACTATTTACCGACAGACGAAAAAAAAACAATAAGAAAATTACTTCATCATATTTTCAGGGTGTCTAGGCCTGGCTCACTTTAGTCGCATTGCTTCAATAGGGCCAACTAATATGGGTTTAATTACACACAAGTCAATACGAAGCTTGTTCTTATTCATCCCGGAGACGACCTTGCCAACCCTAAATTTGTGGACCATAATTAGGCACCCTGGATTTTGCTTCAGTTAGCGGTTGATCTGGGAAAATGAGACCTGGTTGAGCAGCATCATTGCCATCGTTCAAGAACTTATGGAAGATTTCCCACGGAGCGCACACGTCTTAGAAAGACAATGGGAATCCACTGACTGAAATCCTGGGGTTTCGTAAAACGTAACAAGTCGATCAGATCTAGGATGAAATTGTAAACTAGGGAGTTTTTCCAGTGGGATTGTGCACTTCCCAAGAATGTTCATCGCACCCGGGCTTTGGAGTTTACAATACGGGAGGATCAAGCAAACTCGTTATGGCAATGGACAAATATCATTCCATTTTTTTAACTTCACTGAGCATGAGTAGTGAGTGAAGCAACAGTTGGTCAATCGCTTACCAACACTGTGGTCTCGGAAGTGAAGAGGACTGCTTAAACTCATGGAGAGTAAAACGAATTTTTAACTGGTGAGGTTGCGTGGTTTGGAAGGGCGTTTGTTTTCGAATGAATGTTGTCCTCAAATTTCCATTGATATGATGAAATCATTGATAACTCATTTGAGTTATAAATGCTGCTTCTAAACAAATGAGTACTTCAAATGAAGAATCTGAGAGCAAGTTAAAAAAACATTTCAAGCATCATTCGCAAACCACAGGACAAAGCATAGCATACCATAGTACAATTTTCTAATGCGAGAAGGGCCCCTGGGTCAATTTGACCCCTGACACGCTCTGTGGGAAACTTTTAGACACTAGACCCACACCAGGTGCCAATAGTAGGACCCAATCTGACACTGGGCTTGACACTGTTTACCTTTCTACCAGCAGTTAATGAGTTTAAATATATAGAACATTTTTTCTTAACTAATTGATGTCAAAAGGTTGCTTTTTGTTTTGCCTTTCAATGATTTTGATTCAAACTGAGCTTTGCATTAGTTGCTCACCAAACATGCAGGAGACAAACTCATTCAAAGAATTCAAGCAGGTAGATTGGTTCCAATTAGCGCTCTTTGAAGAGAAATTTTACTCCAACCAAGCCACTTGAGGCATTGATGTGAGCACATTTTGGTAGTTCAGCAGCAGGGTGTGGAGCCATTCTCTTTCCCTCACATTACTTGGCTTCAATTAAATCTATCAAACAAGTCATCAACCCACTGGCTCCCTGAATTTGGAACCTTAATTTGAGAATCACAATGTTTGATGTTCCTTCCAACACACAATGCAGCTTCACAGGAACCAACAAAATCTCGGCATGGCATTTCTGTTATGTAGTTCAAAGCATTTCACAAAGAAAAGTAGTAAAAATAATGAAAAACAAACATTATTGCCTTGAAAGATCAAACTTGGCTCCAAAGTTTGTGGGACAAAACTAAAAATAATTGGATAACGAAAAACATTGCCAATACTCCATATTCTCATGTAATTCATTGCAATTACATGAACAAGTAATTACAATTACATCGCGAATATGTTCACACCTAATTAACGGCTTGTTCCCCCTTCGCCAAATGTTCATCCCTTTCATGGTCAGCACACTGAGGGTAAAGTTCCTCGTCCACAAAATTGAGCGGTCCAGCAAGTTGGAAAAGAGATTTCAGAGTAGCAGAAAGAAACTATTCGAAACGAGCCAAAAATTAAGCTAAAATCGTTCCTCTTTTCGCGGTGGGAACTTCTGTTATAATTATTCACGATGTACAGTTTGACTTTTGGTATCGTATCAATTAGAGTCTTGGTAGGTTCATGCACAAATATTGTTCCGAACTTCCGTTCACTTCGGTTTAACTTAGCACCCCTAGTTCCTGGCTGTTGGAGGGTATTTGATGCTTACAACGAAATTCATTTGACCTGAGAAGTTGCTGAAGGTACTTGTCAGCGAAATATTAACCTAATTAGGTTAGGAATGGGCTGTGGCTTCGGCTCGTCAGGTGGCGTGGGCTGAGTATTATTAAAAGGAAAGGGGATATTGCAAACCTACTTAACCTTATCCAATGAGCCATCAACGGACTTAAAAAGGGACAAGAGGGGAGCTACACAACATTTCGACGAAATGGAAGGAAGTATGCTGCCCAATCTAATTTTACGCTTAGAATGGAACAATTCTTGAGCAGACCACCAGCAGAAATGAGAAACCAAACCGGCTTACAGGAAGGCTTTCACGTTCCCTCCTACAACATGGGCATTGAGATAGTTATATATCCAAAAAGGCCATTTTTGTTTTGGTCAAGAATGATTTGAAGTATACCACAACGAAACGAGAAACCTTTACAATTCTCGTAATTGACCCCATAATATGGTTAAGGACAAAGCTCATGGATACTTTTGAGGCTGTATAGTAAAATATATCTTTTGTACCTTCTGTAAATACCACATAGTTCCAATCTACTTGGTTTGTGTTAATACGGGCCCTTATTTGCGACGTCACACGGCCCAAAGTAAAGGGGAAGAGGCACGGTAGATTGCTACATAAACTGATCTTGCCTTACCTTGAACGCAATTTCTTTTCCGGACATTATGTGACCCGTGGCACAAAATAAAAATTAAGATTTTGATAGAATTAGTCAAAAACAACACAAACGCATTATAACTCAATAAAAAAGGAATTGGCCCAATCGACCCTTTATTTGGTAGAGACTGAATGACAAAGCGCCCTCTGGAGTACAGAACGAAAAGCATATTTCGCGCAGCGTAAGGGGGCTATACAGGAGATCTTTCATTCCCACATTGTTCCTCATTGCCTTATTTGGCAAAAGCTCAAGCTCTTACTGAAAGCGCAACTGGAATACCAATACTTTACGCACAGAAAAATATTGCAATGTTTGCTTTTTTAGCCCACGTCTCTTCACCCTGAGAAATAGCTGAGATAAAATCCACAAAGTAGTCAAATTTCATCCAGAATCCCTCGTGGTTTAGGGTATTGATTTGGTAGTCCCAGTTAGCCGCCAATTTTGAGGGCTTTTGATTTTAAGATTTTTGGAAGAATGGAATATCTTGAAACCCTTGTGCATTAATTCAAATCTTTTTTTTGCAAAATTGGTTACCTGTTTAAGGTGTCTTTTATGCATTTAAACAAGCTCATATTTTTGCGTTAGAGAAATTTGTTTGTTGAGAAAAAAAAGCTTATTTCGTGCTTCAAGAAAAAATATTTTAGTGATCCTTTGGCCCTCAAAAAGTTTTTTTCGCGAGTCCGGGTTATGCTGATTAGCCTTGTGAGGTCAACGAAATTCAAGACAAAAATATAGCGCGGGACCCTGATTTGGGGCATTTTGTGGAGAGAAAACTTAGGCAAGTAGTCAATAGCGTGACTGACATTGGAAAAAAAAGAAACGATGGCTATAAATGGTTTTAGTATTTTTCCCAATTGTGCCATTACTCTTTTATACACATTGTATTGTATTGTATTGTATTTCATGGGGTTTAAATGCTAATTGTTCACGATGTTCAAAAGCAGCAGCTCCCCAAGACTTCCATAAGCCATAAGGCTTGTTTTCATGGAAGTCTATATCCCAGAGGGATAGAAAGGGTTCCTAAGTGTAGGACGCCCTCGCACTCATTGCCCAGAAGATGGTTAAAACTCGTATGTCATATTGTAGCATGCCACTTAAACACAACATTCACCGGAGCGTCTTTACAACAGATCGCAATGTCAGTCAGATTACGGAATAAAGAAAGCAAAATAAAAAGACATTGTGTCTGTGAGTGGCTCTCAATAACCAACAATAAATAATTCCCATTCTTGTTCGCCCAGGAATTGCTTCAAAGCAGAAACGGCCCCAATAGGCCCTGCATATTTTCTTGAATGCTTATAGTACTTAATAATTTCAGTTAGGGTGAGTGTTATTCTAAGTAGCTGCGGTAAATTATTATCTTTTATTATTATTTAGCCGCTGTAGTTAATACATATACCGGCCGGTAGAAGTAATTTTTTTTTTGGCCAAAGTAGCTTCAATAAATTGATTGTTTTCTCCTAATGGAGATGACTTTGGAACGCTATTTATTGGTGATTTTTGGTTCATTTGCCTTCGATTACGTTTTTAATTGTGGAATCACCGATCATTGTCAGTGAAACTACGAATCATTTAGTCAATAGTTTCTGAAGAACCCTTTTTGTGACGAAAACGAACGATTTGAAAATCTGTTTTTCATTTCATACAAAAGGCAATACTGCGTTCTGTTACTTTTGACTCAGTAGTTTGAGTGACTTTAAAAATTGAAAATACAGAATTGCACAGCGACCTGGACTTCATCACAACTGAGGAAAACGCAAAGCGTCTTCTCCATCCAAAATGTTCTTTTTAGGGCCTGTGTTTGCGAGAGTGAACATGAATGACTTCTCATATTATTCTCCCAGTATTGGCCCTTTATATTGAATAAAATCAAATTGTTGTTCATTGTTGGGAGCCACTCAACTACATTGGTTTGAATAAAAATTGAAACGTAAATCCCATTTAAAATTGGCCTCAGTTAGCCCAGAGCAAGCACGGATGCATGATAAAAGAAGATTGAGAAGCATAAAACACCAAAGAAAATTCAAAACAGATCTGCATGGGATTGAAATGGTCGTATGATATATATTGCAAATATGTGCACAACGAAGGGATTTAGATTTTCAAACTACCATTTTTAGTTCGGCGCCGTTTTCAATGTGCTCCTCACGAAATCACGTGTTAAGTTACTCATTAAAATTCCACTGCTAGCGATGAGGAGGTGCAAAAGACTCTCCGTGGTGGCAGAGTACAAATGAACTGAGCGCCATAAGCTTCGAGGCTTCAAGCATTAGTGACTCGTCCTCGTAAAAATAGTCCTCGTAAAATTAAAATCCCAGGATCATTTATTGAAAGGTTGCGTGATTTTGGGTAAATGCTGCCTTTTCTGCCAGTACTTCAGAGAATGTACGAGCCATGCCCCCGCCCGGTGAAACTCAAGCCAAGACAGTGACGCCAAGTATACATGGCTTGGGCCATTATAAGAGGCCTGATGTATCTTTTTGGGGGGTTTGGTTTTTCACGGGCTTTTCTAACCGCTACAGGGAATGTAGTCCCCAGTACTATTGAAATGAAAGGTTATATTTCGTCTATTTATTACCTTTCAATCTTTGTATGATATTTTGGTCTACCAACGAATTGGAGTGCAGACCAAGAACAAACTAGTCCTTGAATGTAGGCTTGATCTGGAGTGCTGTCTAAAAATTTGTCCAAGTCTGACTTGAAAGACGCTACCGGAATCATCAACAAGGCCTACGTGTATTCCCTACGAAATATTAGAGGGAAGCAAATTAAACAATGAACGAGCCCGAGAAAGAAGAGAAGTATCACAATGAATTTCATTCGAATTAATAAAATTCAATCTCAACCCCTGCTTTTGCAATAAAGATGACTCTTTGCATGATGATTTCGATCATATATTAAACTGCAAGCATATTCAGCTGAATATATTATGTATTCAGTCTAGATCGGAATACGTACACAATCATACACGCTGTGAAGACTATAATCATTCAAACTGAGATATTACTGCTGAAGATCAGGTAATTTCTTTGTAGTGGCAAAAATGATTGAACAACTCTCACCGCTTTGACACACCAATATGACGACAAATTCACAAGGTTAACTCTAAATAATTCTGATCCTTCATCCAACACCCAAGTTTAGATCTACTCACTAGATTATACAAGTTTCTTTCCACGGTTAGAAGAATTAATTTGCAAATTTGAACTTTCGACTGCATTGGGTAAAATGTAATTGACGTAAAATCGAGCTGTTACAATTTCAAATACACATCATACTTCACCGAGCTCTGGCATTCTCTGCCAACACAGGTTTTTGTTGTGGAGTATTTCTATTCCGACTAGTTGAAATTGCCATAACTTTTTTTGTTGTATTTTCACTATTTCTAAAAACATGGATTTCTAAGAAAAGAAAGCAAAACTCACTACCAACGAAAGAAATACCGAAAAAGTCAAAACCTTGGTACAATGGTCCAAACTATGGACTCATTACAATACAGCTTTGACCACCTCGTCCAAATTCCTTGAGGCGGGGTTTGGATCACAGTCTGGACAAGTTTATTTTTTGGCATGAAGATCCAAAAAAATTCTGATATGACCCAAATCAATTGCGCATTTCCGCCTCCCTGAGACGTCATTGCCTGCATAATCAGTGCCTTCACAACTGGGGCTTTCGAGTGATTTTTGCGCTTTAGCACTAACTCTCTGCCTGGCGCTTTGTACTTTTTCCTCAAAATATTATCGGGTTTAACCACCTCACTAAAAAAAATGCCCTGCCTTGATTTCAACGATGTCACTCAAAGGTCACAAAGCTCAAATTGGTGTTTTGTTCAGGGTCTATAGGAGAGGGGGGGGAGGGGATACCTGGGATCGAACCCATGAACCCGAGCAAAGTGCGTCAACCAACTCCCTTCTTACGCACTTTCATATTAAATTGAGCCAGAAAGTGGCGCAATTTTCATAAGGGCCCTTATTTGCAACGTCATACAGCCCAAACAAAACGGGAAGATGCAACGTCGTGCCTTGAACGCAATTTCTTTTCCGGACACAAAATAAAAATCAGATTTTAACAGAATGAGTCAAAAACAACCCAAAACGCATTATAATTTAATGACAAGGAACTGGCCAATCGGCCTTTATTTGGACAGGCTGAATGACAACGCGCCCTCTAGAGTGCAGAACGTAAAACAAATTTCCTCCAGCGTCAGGGCGCTATTCAACTGCCACAATTTCAAATCTTGCGCTTTTTGTCAGCTTTTGTGTTCTTGTTTTCTGGAACACTGTTCATAACAAAGTCAGAAACGTAGAGAAGCGTTGGTTGCCGATCATTGTTGTGAACTGTGTGACTTGTGAAGAGAGTGAGAGGAATCCACTTATTCGCCACTTCTGCCTCTTTAATCCACGTTATGAATGCGGGCAAGTTGGCCTTTGGTGCGCCGGGGGGCCCGCCGCAACCGCGCCCTGTGGGGAGCGGTGTGGCTCCGCCCGGGTTCGTCCGCCACCGGGCCCGCCGCCGCCGGGCTACGCTAGTCCGCGCGCCGGTCAGCCTTCGGGCGGCGGCGCTGGGGTGAGTGGCCCACCGGGCAGTGCTGGACGAGGTCCCATGGCTGGCCCGCAAATGGTAGCGTTGCCGCACAGGGGCACGCCGGGCACACCGGGCACGCCGGGAGGTAATGATGATTAGCTTGTGAACTGTTGGTTGGCTGAAAACGTGAATGGTTTTTTGACTAATGATTAATCTTGGAGGTAAATCCACTTGATCTGCAGCATTGATACACTTTCGGGACGTAAAGGGAAGGAGGGAGGGTAGACGTTATTCTCCACCGGTTAGTTGGCGGTGCTACTTTTTTAAACTCAACCTAAACTTATCCAAAACCTAACCTAACCTAACCTAACTTAACCTAACCTAACCCAACCCAACCCAACCTAAACTTATCAAACCTAACCTAACCTAACCTAACCTAACACGATATCAATAGCCCTTAAAGTCTTTAACTAAACTTTTCTAAGAGTTTGTCACAAATTTAAAAATGAGCACCGCCAACTAATTGGTGTAGTTTGCAGTAGTAGCTTCTTTGCACTTGTGGCCAATTGCCTGAACAAGCCCTACTCTGTGGTATGGTTAGATGGGAGCTGAGCATAGATGGGTCAAGGAAATAGAAATAGTAACGAGACATGGCTACTGATTTTAGTATCCAGAGAAGCCCCTTGTCTTCGAACGTAAGTGATGGCTTCTAAGACAAAAAGTATGAACAATATATGTTAACTGGCTCAAGATTGTGAGGTTTATGCTCAAACTCCAAAAAGAAAGAAGAACTCAATATCACTGTTTTGCATATTATCTGTTGCGTGCCGCCACCTATTATGGAATGAGATCACAAATTATAAATCAATTTGAGTTAGAAAATCACTTTGCTGTAACCACTAAATTTGTCAGAGAGTTTCACAACTAGAAATAGTTGCGACGTTTGCATAGTTTCTGGTTTCCGAATTCTAGATACACTCTCCAGTCTTGAGATTAATAAGTCGTTGTAATTCTTAGACCATAGCTGAATTGCCGATTCCTTAATCTGTTGAATCAGTTTTCCAACAGATGCCCGCCCACCACTGTGGTTGTCGCTCGTTGTCCACGGTCCCACAGTGGTAAGAGCTCATTTTTCCCTCCTCTTTACTATCGATCCATTTCAAGTCCTTGTCGCCCACACCTCCTCCTCCTCCTCCTCTTCACAACTTAGCTCACTGCTGCTTCCATGTGTCCCCTAAAGTGTAGTTTAACCATTTAGTTATGAAATGTTAAGAGAGAAAATTTGATGCCAAGAGTATCCTAGTATAACTAAGTGGTGAACAATTCTGATAACAAAAAACCAATCACCCAGAGGAATAACAACAGTTCAGGGCTAAAAACTAGCCAAGAAAGTCTATCACAAGAGAACAAACAAGAGAAGTAGCAAAATTAGAACCGTTGGGGTGGTGTGATGACAATATTTCAGCCCCGATAATATACCAAGGATGCTACCGTAAAAAAAGTATGCCATTGCCATTCGTCATCAAATGAAAGTCTGAGCTACGGATTGTTTGTTCTGAAGATTGGCTAAAGGTGTTGGTTTCAAGGTTGAGGCATCATTTTGGTGTCAAAATGGCGGGTATTTTTTACTCTAAAATGTCAGTGCAAATGACTGGAAACGCAAATCTGGCCAAGGATGTCGGTGTCCACTCCTGTTATTTAAGGTTTCCTTTGAACAGGTCTAAATTAGCAAGACTCCGGGCGAATTCTCTTAGCCCTACTTTGTTCACAATAAACCTTTTGCCACTCAGTTTTATAGTTTTATTTGTAATGTAAGAACTTTGGCTCGGTTTTGGCGAAGAAATGCATTTAAAGCCTGATTGATGATCATGAGTTATGTATGTCATATATCGTATCCTTCGTAATATTTTAAAAATGATACCACTTGTGTAAAGGAAAAGCAAGTACTGATGCTTCTCTGAAATACTAGGTCAAGTTTTCAAAGACTCAAATTTTACTGGACACTTTTTTTTTCACGTTGTTATTTGAGCCATCGACCGAAAAGTTCTAAGTTTGAATGTGATCAGATTCAAGGGTTCACATTAGGGCTCTTACGATTGTGTGACCAATGAATGGCTCGTGAGTCGTCAGTTTTGGTAACAAACTCTTCAAAACTAGATGTTTTTTCTTAGGTGACCCGTTAATGCCCACGGATTTCTACTCCAATACCTGTGCAAAATGAACAGTTACAATTGAGATTTTGACCCGAACCCTCGGTAGAGGCAATTTTTAGCTCTAAAAGACTCTCTGTGTAGGACTCGAGTCCGAGTCTTGTTTGGGACTGCGACAAGACTCGTTCATAACCCTATTGTACATTCATTCAAACATTGTGTGTCTAATCGGTCTTGCTTTCTTCCTCTCGGGTTCTAGGCCCAATGGGTCCTCCTCCTCCCGGTTCCAAACGCCCAGCTCCGCCCCATGGGGGCGGGCACCCGGGGGGTCCCATGCCCAATCCCGCCAAAAGCGCCAAGAAGAAGAAGAAACTGGCCGACAAGATCTTGCCCCAAAAAGTCCGAGAACTCGTGCCCGAATCTCAGGTGAGAGAGCACACTTAATCTTGGGTTATGAGCAATATTTGTTTTAAAATAACAGGACGAACGAACCCCCTAGAGGGTTATTACTCAAAATTGGCTGGAAGAGCTCCACATTGTCTGGCAAACTTGATGGTGCTAAAATGAAAAAGCTAAAAGAATGGGCAATCAATCTTATTTCAACGCTATGGCCGCATGTCATAAGCCACAAGGAGGCCTGAAAATATGAACGTCTTGAATAAACAAATTATAATCTTTAAATCTTAATGGTACTGGGGATTGATTGCATTCCTTTGTAGCGGTTAGAAAAGCCCGTGAAAACCAAACCAAAACACAATAAAACTCAAGCGCTTAAAGCCCTTTTTGACCTGCACAAAGTCCATCAGGAATCGTTCATTGATCCCCGTGTGTTTACTCGAACAATGGCCACTTCCACATTTTCAAAGCGACCGACCCATCAAACGATGATATTGTTCTGTAGGCGTACATGGATCTACTGGCATTTGAGCGCAAATTGGACTCGACCATCATGCGGAAACGTCTGGACATCCAAGAGGCCTTGAAGCGGCCCATGAAGCAAAAGCGCAAACTCCGCATCTTCATCTCCAACACGGCTTTTCCCGCCAAAGAAAGCGGCGAGAACGGCGAAGAGCCCACCACAGCCTCATGGGAACTGCGTGTCGAAGGCCGCCTCATTGACGAGGACAAGAAGGTCAGTCAGTGTCTTTCAGAGCGAAAATGTCTCCCTGCAGCGTCAGCGGCAATGGGAATGAATGGCTTAAAATCGATTTGAAACATTAATATTTGTTATTCAATGATAAAAATATATATAGGCTGATCCGACCAAGAGCAAGCGGAAGTTCTCGTCGTTCTTCAAGTCGTTGGTGATCGAGCTGGACAAGGACTTGTATGGACCGGACAATCATTTGGTGGAATGGCACCGAACGCCCACTACTCAGGAGACCGATGGGTTTCAGGTAAGCGGACATTTTGTGGGCACGTTAAGGGAAGGGTTGACCTAGTTCACAATCAAAGTTTTTTTTATGATGCTCATTTATAACACCAATGAGCTCATTCAGTATCATTGGGAAGATAGTGAAAATACGACATGTTTAAATGATGATATCATTTTATGATTATTCTAACATTTTAAAAATAATAGTAATAAGAATAAGAACCTTTATTGCGACCCTTGGTCATGTCAGATTGTAAAATTTATAAAATTGTTTTGACCAGTAATTCTTTTATTTCGTAGTCCACGTTCTACATAGTTATGCATTCTCTTACACCTTTTCTTGCTTTTTTATCGATGCATTTCAAGAAATCAAAGCTTTGTCCCTCCAATACAATATGCAATGTCTGGTTTTCTTTTGCCAATGCTATGACCCGACGCGAGTGTTAAAACGTTGTACCCTCATAGGTGAAGAGGCCTGGTGACAAGAACGTGCGCTGCACGATCCTCCTCCTTTTGGACTACCAACCCCTTCAGTTCAAGCTGGACCAGCGTTTGGCACGACTTCTGGGCGTGCACACTCAGACCCGACCGGTCATTATCTCCGCCCTGTGGCAGTACATCAAGACCCACAAACTCCAAGTGAGACATAAGGCATCATAGATGTTTCATTTTGTAACGATTTGTGAATGAGTTGTTATTCTGTCTGTCGTTAGGACGCGCATGAGCGTGAGTTTGTCAAGTGCGATCCGTACCTTCGACAAATCTTTCAAACCGAACGGATGAAGTTTGCCGAGATCCCTCAGCGACTCAATCCGTTGCTCCATCCTCCAGATCCGATTGTAAGTACTGTACATCACTTTTCAAACCCAGAGCCTTTTTTTTCCTATCATCAAGTGCTCACTTCCCAAGTTAAACGCAATTCCTGCGCTCCCTTTTGCCACAAGCTTACCTGGTTTTACAGCTCTATTGTGGGAAAGTAGAATTCCTGTCCCACTATTTACACTAGCAACTGAAGAATACCTGGAGTGAAATCTTGACTTTAATATTTATCTACAATCTTTCTTGTTTTGGAGCTCGTCTAAAATCGGTTAAATATCAGATCTATTATGAGCTGGAAGTTATGGTCGTCGCAAACCATGATTTATCTGCGTGCTTTTCTGTATGAGGTTTAATTTAAAAAAAAAACAACCCTCTGATAGGGACGTGTAACGTGCAGACTCTGATTTTCATTAGACAGCAGGCCGAGCGAGAGAGCTGCCATCTGACTTCGTAACAAACAAACAAACAAAACAAAGCAAAGCCAGGCTGCGCCACAATCACTGCAAGAACTATCATGATTGAAACTCGTTCAGACTTTCCAAATGTTCATTCTCAAATTATACGACACCGTTCAACAATGATGCTAAAGCATTTTCAGCTGACTCGTTTTTCGCTCACGCTGTAGTATCAAGGCAACACCCAAACATGGAAAAGAGAACAAAATGTTTTTTTGCATTTTTATAAGCAATACCCATGGAGATACTTAAGATGGATGTACAACTATAAATTCCTTGCCTGTCTATAAACATCAATCTATTTTGAACTGTCTTCTCTCTCTTCATACTGGTAAAAGTGGATATCATCTACTGCCAAGCGCATTAGCTTTTTGGGGTGTTAAAACACTGCAAAATCTATCAAGACATGTTTCAGTCTAGATTGAAGTTTACCCTTTAGATGGCCCAAGATGCGTCATTACTTCTTACGTTGGGTTCCTTCTTTAACATGACTTTCACGTTCAAAGCAAAAGAACTTGCCTCTTGAATAGGGCAAGAACTGTGCAGACACACACTGTGTGAGAAAACACGCTCTGAAAATACTTAGAAACACAAGGTTTTGGCCAAAAATGTTATAGTGAGTTGTTGGCCAGAAAGAGGGCGATTCATGACCTTGGTATTTTTTGATACCTTCAATGAGTTACATTCATGGTGGCAAAGAGCAGTGGTATTTCAAAAACGTTTACACAGATCTTGATAATTTTTCTAACCCGAGTTAGATACCTGAGTTAGATACCATAACCAAATATCCATCATTTTTGCTATTATACCAAAAACAAATTCCCCAGCTTCAAATTACATTCAGCAGATGGCGTTCGTGTCAGAAATGATGACGTCAACACCAAAGCATTTCATTGAGCACTGGTACTTAAATGTCCTCTTTTCTCCTCTCCTTGGAAAGGTGATCAACCATCTGATCACGGTGGAGGATTTGCGCGGTCCGGATCAGAAGAAGACGGCATGCTACGACATCGATGTGGAAGTGGACGACACGCTAAAGACCCAGATGAACAGCTTCCTGCTCTCCACGGCGTCTCAGCAGGAGATCCAAGGCTTGGACTCCAAGATCCACGAGACCGTGGACACGATCAACTCCATGAAGACCAATCGCGAGTTCTTCCTCAGCTTTGCCAAGGACCCACAACTATTCATCAACAAATGGCTCATGTCGCAATCCAGAGGTACTTTTTTTCATTTTGGTTTATTCAGGTCTTTGGGTTGTTCTACATCACAATGAAGAAAGCAGTAAGTTGAAGAAAAGAATCACTCTGATTTGGTTCAAAAGATGATAAAGCAATTGTCTGTTCAGACGATAGCTTACCGAAAGTCTTTCAAAATATAGTTTGCGATTTCATTAAACTAGAAAAAAACATGGACTTTTTATAATTTGCGTAGGTTTTGGCAAAAACGGCGGAGTAAATTTCACTAGCCATAAGATGGCATTCAATTTTGGCTTTTCCTGATTCGTTTCTTTTTGCAACCTAGATTTGAAGACCATGACGGATGTGGTGGGCAATCCAGAGGAGGAGCGTCACACCGACTTCTACTACCAACCTTGGGCACAAGAGGCGGTTTGTCGGTACTTTTACCAGAAGATCCAACAGAAGCGTGCCGAGCTCGACTCGGCCTTAGGCATTCGAGCCTCTTAAAGAAGACCAGCCAGCCTATCAACCCATCCATCCATCCATCCATCAATTGCCGACTCGTAATGGGCAGGCAAAGTGGTGGAGGATCGATCAATCTGTAATTATTATCAGTATCAGGGGCAATAATTCCCTTGGGGCCCGTGTTCCATGTAGAAATAGACTCAATCGGCAACAATAAAATGGTGTTCTTCAAGACGTGACAGGATAACTTATTTAATTTTTTTTCTTTCAGTGCCCGTAATTTTCTTTTGCGTGAAATTGATAAAAATGGCGAGCAGAGAAAGTCAATATGGGCCAGACCCCTTTTGACGAGTCTGACTTTTCATGCTTTTGAGTTTCTGAGGATGTTTCGGGACAAAGAGCCGAGAAAAAAAAAGGTTCCAACATTGGCGTTTTTTTGTGTTGATGAGACTTGAAAGTGCGCCCCAAGACAGTCGTTTTCGTAAAGAAACCTAATTAACTTGCCCAAGTGAACAACCGAATGCTTTCAACCGTCTTGTTAGGAGGTCAAGAAATCGGATGATTGGGAAGTCAAATTCCTTTACTGTTTAGTAGGAGTGGGAACCCTTAATAAAAACGTGTTAGTTGTTAGTTGTATTTTTGACCAAAACTTTTTAAGCACCACTCCATCCCAAGTAGCAACATAAGCAACTTCAATTCTTTTTATGTGTATTCATACTGACGGGAAGTTTGATTCTTTGACGAAATAGTATTGACAGATTGGAATAGCACTTACAACCAGGGATGAGAAGTTGTTAAAAGGCATTTTCCATCACCTAGCAGAAAATAGAAATCTTTGTATCACTCTAAATCATCACTTCCGTTATTTTTTTAGCCCATCTGTATGTAGTGTGGACACGTTGGGATGGGTATTTTGCATTGAATGTGAGATACAACCACTAAACGTCATTGGTGTGTGATCGAGTTTGAATTTTGCCACCGCAATCGATTGGAGTCAGGGATGCCATTTGACCTAAACTTTTTTAAGTCAAAATGACGACAATTGCATATAAAAAAAGTTACATCGTATTCAATAACCATTTTGATGACTTTGAAGAAAAAAAAATGTTTTTTGCCGTGGCTAGGCCTTGGATACTGCAAGGGGTCTATGGATACTGTTATCAATTCAATCAAACCATCAAACAGTATAGATATCAATATTTGAGGAACATTTTGCATTCCAGCCAATGCTATATCAATATGCTTTGTAGCAAAGAACGCTTAAAAAAACTTTTCCAACCCATATGATCCTTTTTGTCTTTGACATATTTTGTAATCCAGACGATGATGGTTTATTTTGAGAGGGCGCAAAATCCAAAATCAAGATCGGCCATTTTAAACACCGGCGGCCATTTTTGACCACCTTCCAACAACAATTTCTGCCCTCTTTTGCAGATCATTTCTTTTGAAATTTGATCAATCTCGATTTTTACCATCGCTGCTTACAACACAAGGAAAATGATTCCAATGATATATCAGGCAATTAGACCTCGATAGCAAAAGATAAAATCTAATGACATCTGTTTTACATAGTTTGTGCCATATTTCCAATTTTCCCACTCCTTACCAACTTTTTCTACTCCATTACGACCTTTTCTTGCTAGTTTTTAGAACCTCTTAGAACATCCATCAAATTGGACCAAACTGATTTATTCAACAAGATCTTCTTGCGGTCGTATGAAGTGCTTATTTGAAATAAGGTGAACGCAATTTGGCTTAGGTTGGAAGTCCACATCTCTAGAAGTCCGTGGTGTAGTCCTCCAAAATGATGGAAAGTTCGATGAGCATATCCAGTTGAAAGTTAGTTGGTAAAGCTTTTCAAATGCGTGCTTGGATACATGGCACGTTTCAGCCATTTCTTGAATATGCCTCTCCCATTTAGGCTCCATTGAGTTCAGCAGGTTTGCCAAAGGTCGAACAAGTCCAAAGATGTTTCACTAGGAACATCACAGGAATGAGAGATGGGCGAAGTTCAATCAATGTCTGACTATGCCCACCTCTGCCAACATGTAAGTACTTATCTGTTGAGGTCAAGCACAGCAAAGTTCAATCTTTTGCTTGGCTTTCTTTGTGACTTGACGACAAGGTCCTATTCGAAGGACAGTACAAAGTTCTGTTGTAGAAACCTCAGATCAAGACAACGGAACAGAAGTAAACGTAGTAAGAGGATATTTTCTTGATTTGGCCCGTGACCAAAAAACAGCCTAGGAAGGGAAAATCGGGCAATCGAAGCAGGAAATGAACCGTCGGAAAAATCTTGATCGGTGTCAGAAATTAGCTCTTGTGTAATCACAAACTACTTTTAGAGTCTTTAGGGTGGGTGGTGAGAGTGTCATAAATCGTATAATACATTAGCGTCATACATACTACTGAGTTTTTGAGCTGCTATAATGCACGGTGTTCAAAAAGCCCTATCAAGTTTCCAAAGAAATTCCCAAACACAAATTGGCATTTTTCTACCCCAAAAAGTCATAGGGAACAACTTTAACTTTATTGTTTTATGGAATTCTAGTCTACACAAAAAAACTTACATACCTAAAAACATTATAAGAACTAATATTTTTCAAAAACCTACTCGATATTAATTCTTTCGGAAATTGAATTAACATATAACCGGGGCATTTTGGGGCTAAAAACTATGAAATTTGGACCACTAAATTCCATGTAACTAAGAAGTGGTGAAATAGAAGATTGCATAATTTATATTCAAGAGCTAACTAAATGTGCTCCCAACACTTGCATTGGGTAGGTTTTCGAAAATTTTGGTCTTAATCATGTTTTTAGGTATGTAAGTTTTTTATGTGGGCTAGAATTTCATAAAGCAATAAAATAAAAATTGTTCCCCATGATGTTCCGAGGGAGAAAAATGCCAAGATGTGCTTGGGAATTTCCATCAAAACTTTAAAGGGTATTTTTACCACTGTGAATGGTAAATCTACAAAGTATTTCATGATTTCAGTGGCAAATTCAAATCCTATGAAGTTGCTCACGAAAATTAAAAGCAATTATTCAGTCAATCAATTAATGTCTGTATCCTGTCAGAGATAACCTACTAAATGCAGTGGAAACTAATTATAAGAGCTTCGGTTATGTGAACAGTCCTGCTATAAGCACCAATTTCATTGAAATCTTGTTTCTTTGCTTTATAAATTTCTTTGCTTACAAGCACTACCTAAGCCAAGATGCAGAATCCAGATGTAACGAAAATGTATTGGATTTTTCTCTCTGCAAATCTTTGTTTTTTCCTCTCAAAAAATGAGAAGTTTCATGGACTTGTAAAAAGTTATTTTTAGAGCCAATCAGTTCAAACAGCGAAGAACCTATCCGATTGATGATAAAGTACGCTGTATGTTTAAGGATTAACATTGCTTATTGCACTCATTAGAGTCATCAGCCCGTATTATTGTATCAAAATTCCCTTGAAAGCAAAATAGAGTTCGCTTGTAAAAACAATCCAGATTTAAGAAATTTGGCGATTTTTTCGTCTTTCCTTTGTGCTGATTTTATTGCATAGTCCATCAAGGAAATGGTTTGCTCAAAGCGCCCAATTTGAAAAACATAAGCTTGGGCGTGCTAGTTAGTGGTGCATTGTGTATATATAAGTGTATTTTTTAAAGAAAAATCAGTTAATTCTAAGTTAATTTATCATCAAAACCGTTGATATCAAGTGGCCAAGGAATGGGAATACTCCATACCAGAACACCTTTTTAAAAGTGATGATTTACGAAATTCAACAGGGCATTTGTACATAAAATATATATCATCCGTTCAGAGTTACCTCGAACAAATCCTAATTGATTGCATCAAGTTGACCAAAACCTCATCTTATCTATGCTTGGAAGAGACTGGAAAATATTGCTTCATATTTCACGGATTCAATTTATCGTGAACAACTTTTGCCCAAGGACAATACTATGCCCTCTAAAGGCTACCTCTATGTATAATCCAGCATCTCAATGAATGAAAAAAGTTTCGTAATATCGTCATTAGAGCTATAAAAAAATAGGTGTCTTGTCAAATCTATTGTACATCCGAATCATCAAACTTCTGCAAATTCTGCTCGACGGGATTGTTGCCTTGATAAAAATGTGGTGAAAGCTGAAACACCTCAATAACGAAGTCCATCATGTTATGCATTCCCCTTTATGAAGGCACGCTTTCCGCCCATGAATCATGTCAAGATTTTATTTTTACTTTTCTTTTCAGATTCTCTTCCAATATATTGTTCAAGTTAGCTGTGGTCTGCCTGGTAGTAAAGTAAAAATTTGTCCTTAAAAGGAAACGTGAAAGAAAAAAAAGATGGATACAAATGCAATGCAAATTGACCCTCCCTTCTTTCCAAAATTTGATTCGAGAAATTGATTGTGGCCGATTTGACTTGCAAGGAATTACAAATTAAAGATGATAATAACAATAATTGAGGCGCAATGATTGTGATTGGTCATATTTTTTTTCTGAAAATGCCATCACGATTTGTGGTGTATTTGAGCCCAGCTAAAACAAAAAACCAACACGCACACACACTCACACGGCAATTCATTGTCTGCGCATGACAGGATCGATTGCAACCATTGGTCAATGAAGGTAAGAATTCAAATCCATGCTTTCGTCCAATTCATCGATCCTGTGATGGTTGAGATGGCATTGACTGGATCCGTCTGTCCAAGCCAATCATTCTTTATCCTCGTTGAACCATCTGACGGCAAGAGTGAAACTAACCAAAGCAAGGCGCGAGCAATTTGGCCTCTCTTGGTCGAATTGCTTCATACGAAAACCACGCACACGTTTCCAAATTGATCAGTCTGTCCATCAACCTCTGACGAGGTAACATCTCCGTCTCTCTTTCTCTCTCTTGTTCGAGTTTCACTCTTGTCCATCCGCATTTTGAAAATGTTGAAGGCGTGTCAATTGGTTTTGTTGGCTGTTCTGATGGCTGGATTGGTCAGTGGAAGGAAGCTGGAGAACTGGCATGATCCCGAGGTTCAAGGTTCGATTCTACCCTCCGCCGAAGCCGACGCTCAAAGACAACCCAAGTTCTTTTTGGGGGTAAGATCTTAACCACCATTTAAGACACGAGGGTGCACCTTTACAAATGCTTACACACTCAAATGAAGGATCCGCTGATTTTTGGCTTACTTTTGACTCCCTAACTAACTAGACGAGTTACTCTAGAGGTGGTTGCAATAATAGCACAATTCATTTCCTGTAGAAGGAGTTATTTTATGGCCAATGTCGGCGGAACAAGTTCCAAAACGAGCAATGTCAAGTTACGGGTAGGGTTCCTTGCTTTGGAGAGTTAACGTGGGACATTGTTGACCATCTGGTCCCTTTATTATCAAATCTTATGGTTTATGTTCTTGGAAAGGCAAGCATGGGCTAGCCAATTTCAAACTCCTTAGTTGTCTCTAGGAAATTAAATGGACGAATCTGCGATCAATCCGAGAACTCATTATAGGACCAATTTTGTTTATCTGACATGACTAGCTGAGAAATCATTCCCAAGCATCGGTTAGAAACCCGTAGAAAAAGAAATTTCAATAAGAATCAATATTGGCAATGATAATGGAGGAGGAATACCCTGACCCTCGGATGACCATCAGGGATGCCTGAATGAGGTATGAACTACTGGAGACTGGACGGGTAGGCTAGAATCCAGAATTGACATTTTGGATCTTTGAAGTAGGAAAGGAAGATGACGTCACAATGGAAATTTGGGAGGTCACTTGAACTTTTGAAACTGAATTGTTCTTTAGTAAAGAATTAAATTAGAGTTCCAACCCATTAAAAGAATGGTTCATTTAGCATTGTTTTTAATAAACTGTCACATTTCTTCTCATTAACATGCATTAAGAATACTTTTTTTGGCGGAAAACTTTGTTTTTGGACTTATTCTTCCCACTTTGGAATCTGTTTCTTTTTACGACAGACTTTTTGATACCTTAGAAAAGCTTGTTGTGAAATTTTACGATATGTGTCTTGGTTTTCAGTACCTCATATGTATTGAAAATTATCCAGTGACCTCCCAAAATGTGTGCTGACATCGTCAGAAAACTGGTGCATAAAGGAATCAATAAGAGAGCAGCCTAATGAAAATGGCAAAGAGACATAAAAAAATTGCTGAGTAAAGTACTCATGATATACTAAGATGCTAACAAGCAAACAACCCCTTTTGTTACCAATGCAACTAAATACACGTAATATTTCTAAACATTTCATGCACATTATGTAATAAATGTAACAAATAAGTGGTCACTCTTGATGCCTTCTATAAATATCCTCCCATTCAAAGCTTTCATTGATTATATCTAACCCAAAACTTGGATCTTGAGGCATTATCAAGAAACCACAGGCCATACCACTTATGATCAATTCATAATAAAAGAAGATTGGTAACCCTCTCTAATGGTTGTGTGCCTGAAGGCATGAATCACTGGAATTTGAATGGATGTGAATGCCAGGGTCGAGGATTGAGATTTCAGAATTGAGTCAATCTGTTGCATTTCTCTTCATATGAAACTGACCCCAATTCATTGGTGAAAATGTTAATTCTAGACCCTAGTATCTTTCTCCATATTCGAGTGGTTCACGAATCAATGTAAATGAAATTTTGTGGTAGACCGCCTCGCACTCGAAGGGATTCTCAAGAAAGGCTAATATGAAGTGATCTGTTACTTAGAAATTAGAAGAAAGGGACAAAAAGACCAGGGGAAGAAAATGCCTGCCAGGCTGTACTTTCTAAGGGGGGAAAATGGAATCATTCTAGATGTTGTATCCCGAAAGAATTGTAAGGCAATAAAAACACAGCAAAGTATTGAAATGGGACGAAAATTGAAGTAAAAGGGATAGATTTTGAAAAGTAAAAGACGACAAACAATGGAAAAAAGATCATTGCATCACAATTTCAAAGATCTATGCATTCTCAGTTTAGTCAATCACATTTTCTTTGTGATAACCAACGAGGCTGATGCTTAGATTTCAGGACTTCCTTGTGCAGTATGTTAGAGAATAGATAGTTTTGGAGGGAGGGCAGTGCAGAGAAATGGAGTCTTGATGAACTAAGTCTCACTCAAGGCTATTTCAAGACCACGGAAAAGGACTGTGAGGTATTGCTTATGTGTACATACATGACATTGAGGCTTCGTGGTTTACGTCTGACAGTTTTTAATGCCGTCGTAAAATGACTGCCTAGGTAAGGGTTTCTTCAAGTCACGCATACCAACATGGAAGGTTATTACCATGGTCGAACGTATTCTGCCATATCTTAATTCGCTGATTGAATTAGAAATTATTATTATTCTTTTTATCATCATCTTTATAGGGCTTGTCAAGTGAATGCGTTCATGAACAACTGACGTGATTCCATGGAGTAAAATCAAAGACAACATGCCGAGCCAAACCGCAGGGTGCATGGATTGAATTTTGACATTTATTTCATCTTACTTACTTGGCTAAGCAAATAGCATTCTGGTATTGAGCCAATTTGATAGTGTGTTCACCAAATTACACCAAACATGTTCATTTTGTTGGGTTTTGTAGCACAGCTCACTCAAAGTCCCTCGATTATTAAAAATTCAATGGGTGGATGTTGTCAGTTGACTGTGATGTTTGTCTTTGTTCTCCTTCTCTAAAATGCCAAAAATCAGGGCGCCGGGCCACATTTTTTCCTTGAATTTTCTTTGCTTGACATGCCCTATTGCGACTCTTGGTTATGTCATGGCTTAAAACTCAATCTAAAATATGGTGTATGGCAGGGCATTAGTAACGAAATTACAATGATTCGTTCCTTTTCTCGAAAAAGGAACTGCAAATCAATTATATTTTAAAATGGTGCAATTATAACGACCCAAAAGCTAAAAGAATTACTCGTTACTCGTTCCTTTTCTTAAGTTCCACGGTGGCCTTTAATGCTTCGTTTATCTTATGACAGTTGAGGAAACTTAAGGCTCAACAGAGCCTCCATTCATCTAGCATATTATAAGCAATGAAAGTCAGGGTTGAAAATTGTGCTGGCTCTTAACTACTCTGAGGGTGTTCTTGGTTTTAAATCTTGTTGCATTTGTTACTTTATTGTTCACATATTCTCAATCAAATTCCGTTGGACTGACAACCTAATTCAGTCAGTGCAGCAGGGAAAATCTTTTGATGCATCAAATTTCCCAAGAGTCCTCATTTCCATGACTTAAGCCATCAAACAAAAAGGAAGCTTGACAGACTTGAGAATGGCTCATGAATACTGTTTTTCCATCATGACGTGTGCAACATTGTTTCAACCCTCAACAATCATTTCCCCCATCTAGGGTCCTAATCTTGACTCCTCAAAGCATTGTAATGAAGTAAATTTTGAACAACTAGGCCAGAATTAAATGCCAATGCTCATTATTGACAATATTGCCACGAAGTTTTCAAACTTTCCGCATTAGGACTGCTTGAAGCCAAATACACAACTTCTTTAGTGAAATATAGTCCTAGGAGATGGGGCAAAAACCATAAGATATTGGTCACCTCAAATTTTAGTAAAAGTAATTGCAACGAGTAACGCCATTAAATCTTTTTCTGAGTAATGGTTGTGTAACGAATTACTATGTTTGACCAAAGTAATTGTAACTGTAATTTACTTCATTTATTGGGGATTCACTAATGCCCCGGTGTATGGGCATTATACAGCATTGTTGAATATAAAGAACAAAATGTAATAAAAACCTAACCAACCAAAATAGATAAATCTTAACGCAAATGAAACTGGTACCAAACGAAAATAGCAAAGAGCGATAAGATTAATGAGCTGGGTTCTCCGTTCCTCGCCAATCAATCAATTGATCAAGCGCACTTGTTTCCTTTCAGACCACTACAACAGTCACAACTACGGAATCTTTGGCCACCACGTGCTTCACAACACCTGCCGCCGCCGTCACTACGACATGTACCGGACGAAAGAAGAGAGCCATCTCCGAGGAGCCCATTTCAGGTAAAGGTGGAACTGAAAATGAGCCATGTAACTCATTGAGTCAGATCGAGTTAAGAACAATCCATTGCTTTTCAGAGGATGACACCACGCCTATTATCACACCGTCTGCGCCGATTCCTGACCAACGCCAATCCAAGGCATTAAGCTTGAATGAGGTGAGTTGGTATTAAAGACCACCAAAACATTATACCGACTACATAGTAACATATCAAAAGTTGATGCCTAGTAAAATATTGCAATCAAAACATCAGGGAGGAGAGGTAGAGTTGTGTTTGACGAATATTTGAATTTGGGGATTGTTGTAAAGAATATCTTTTAATGTAGAGACTATGGCTTACCTGCTTGGAGATCAGTTCTCCAGTGAGTTTTCAACCCCACTGAGTTCAGAAGCAACAGCCCATTGCTCTGATGATGAGTCTGTTGAGATTGACAAGGTTAGTCAAGTTGAGCGTTTAGATGATCTTGTAGTCACAGATCAAGATGCTTTAGAGGCCATCAGGGACATGAGGCTTTCCAGCTCTCCTGGTCCTGATGGTGTGACATTTCAGTTTCTGATGAGATGCTCACTGGTTCTCGCTCCTGTTTTCTCGTACTTGATGCGTTGCATCTTGGATCCGGGCAAGTTTCCATCTTAACTAAAGTTAGCTCATGTTGTTCCAATTTTTAAAAGGGGAGGTAAGTCGCTCCCCAGTAATTACAGGCCGATTTCTCTCACTTCGAATATTGCGAAGGTGTTTGAGAAGATCATGAAGTTCAAACTTGTTGAATTTCTTGATATTCATGAAGTCCTTCCTCCTAGCCAACATGGGTACCGAGCACATTTTAGCACGGTTACCCAACTGATTGAGAATTTGGAGCAGGTCATTGAGGGACTGGAAAGACACGAGTCAGATGATGGTGTCTATCTTGATTTTGCCAAGGCCTTTGATAAAGTAGATCATGGCCCTTTGTTGAATATATAGACTTCATGACATTGGGATCCAAGTCAAGGTTCTCAATTGGATAAGAAGCATCATTCAGGATAAGAAGTAAATTGATAAGGTCAAGGGATTCCTTAGTGAGATACATGATATTAAATCGGGGGTTCCCCAGGGCTCCATCCTAGGGCCTATCCTTTTTATAGCATTCATTGCCCCTCTTCAAAAGCTTAGTATTACTGCCAGTCTCTCTTCTTATGCTGACGATATAAAGCTAGTTTCCGGCAGGAATGGCCAAGATTCCACTAGCCTTGCGAATGACCTACACTCTACAGTGTTCAGAGAAGGTACGAAAGGTATCTGATATTGTACGTCTTCAAAAGTATCCATGAGCTTTGTCCCAACCCAGGGTTTAGGGTCAATCCTAGTGGGACCGTCGAGGCTGAATGTGCGTTTTGAGAGCACTTTCAAGCCCTTGAGAATCCGGGCTAGTTCGAACAATGAAGTCCACTTCACTGCTTTCTCGGGCTCCTTCATTGCTTAATTTGCTTCCTTCGAATATTCGTAGGGAATACGTAGATCTTGTTGATCCGGTTTCATCTTTCAAATCAGAGTTGGACAAATTTTTAGATAGCATTCCAGATCACTCTATATTCAAGGTCTAACAAGATCTGCCAACTCGAATTCATTGGTTGAACAAATGATAAATGAAAATAAAATTAAGCAAAATGAATTAATCTTTTCATCTTGAACTGCAGGGAAATCCATTCCCACCAGCGATAAGGAAGACGAAAAAAAAAGAGAAAATGCTTTGCCATTTTGGTGGATTTTAAGGTGACGATTTTTGTCCGCAAAGGATGCGATTTTTGTCCAAATTTCCTCAAAGGAAGCAATTTCTGTTTGGAAAAATCCAAAAATTCGACTTTTTCCTGTCAGCCTGTTTTAGCAAAGATCAAGTTCTTCAAGCTTTGAGCAAATGCTTATTTTTTGCAGTTTTATGGCTGGATAGAGGAATCAAAACATGACATTTGCCCCGACAATCAAATTAATGTTCCAATTTTAATATGCATGGTATTAATGGCTAAAAATCTTTCAAAAAACGCTATATTAATGTTTGCCTTTTTCCCAAGAGTCTAGTGCCAAATAATTTTGTTGTAAAAATCGAGCAGGTAATTTTAAGGCAATGTCGTCAAAGCAAACGTAGAATGACAACTTGTTGTCAGTACAGCTCATCATGAAAGGTAAAGTTGCAAATCTTGAGTGACATTTTTTTTGCATTTTGATCAATAGAAAGGCGAAATGTTTTTTATGTCTAGGAATATACCATGTACCATAGGCTGCTCTTTGTTGCTGTTTTTTTGCTTCACATTATCCCCCTTGGTCCTCCTTTACTCCCAATTACTTGTTCAAATTAAGTTCTCATATTTCTAATGGAATGGTCAGAGTTGTCTCAGTGTACTCTACATTTTATACCCTTATCATTTGATGACTGTTATTTTTTCAAAGCCAAGGCCATAAAAAGCCTCATATGAACTCGAACCGAGTCCATTGTTCTCTCTGATATGAATTATCAAATTCATGCCTATTTTTTCAGTCAATTTCAATCCGTTGTCTTCCTTTTTTAGTTGGCTTCTGTGAGGGAAGGACGGCAGGATGTGGAGCCCCGATTTGCCATATTCTATCTGTACACCACAACTACCACTTCCACGGCCACAACCTTCACGGCCACCACTTCCATTACCTTGACGGGCTGCACCCCAGCCACCATTTCATTTGCTCGTTGTGTTTAGTTATACTCTTTGTGATGGCAGCAATGCTGAATCGATTCATAAGCTATATCGACTGTGTCGATTTTTGTGCGTTTGGCTGTTTTGCATATTTTATTCATGACTTGCCAAGAAGGAGCACATCCTTAGCCTCATTGCTGTTTTGGACGACATTATGATGTCTATAGATCTGCCTTCTTTACAATAAACGGTGGTACCCACAACACTAAGATTTTTAGTATTGATTTGATATAATTTTAGTAAAATTTCATCTTGGAAAATACCTCAGATTAGTATATTAATCCACTTAAAACCTGCAAGAAGCTAATATCTTATCAAACGTAATTAATAGATGTGGGGAGTAGTCTTAGAAAGCGTTTTCAAATAAAATTTTATTTATTGTATGCATGTATTTCGAGGTAAGTGAACAATGTACACTTTTCTAAGGTCTCAAGTTCAAAGAAAGTTCATTAAGAATAAGGTAAAGCGCATCTTCTCTACTAGTATTAAAGTAGAAGGGTGGTGCTTACAAATCCTTTCACTGCTTTTTTTAAGGATGTCGTCGCTTGTTCTCGTGTCAGTTCTGTGAGCGATTGATTCCATATGGCTGAGGCTTTGGAGGCGCAGTTTTTTGTTTTTTTTGGAATTTCGGGGGTGGATGCGCTAAAACGTGTTGTCCAGCTGATTTCATGTTGATCCATGCAGTAGCAAGATATAAGTCAGAATTGGACAAGTTTTTGACTAAAATTGCTGATCAACCTTATATTCAAGGGTTAGCCAGATCTGGCGACTCTAATTAGTGGAGCGATCAAATAATACATGAAAATAAATGTTACGTTCAATGAGCAGTTTTTGTCTTGAACTGTTGGGATTTCCAATCCCAGTCGCGGTAAGGAAGGCCACAAAAATAGCTGAAATCAGAAATCTGATGCAGACATTTGCTTCAGAAGTCTATGCAAAGCACAAATTAAAGTAGTTTTCATATGTGTGAAATATGACTTCATATTTACTTTTTTGTGGTTCTTACTAAGTGATGTTAAGCGTATTATGTAAAAATAGTTTTAAAGTTGTAAGAAGTATGAGAAGTGTCTATTTCCTTTGGTGGGATTTAAAAATCTGTTTTAACCTTTTAGGGTTTCGATTACCGATACAACGGAGGAAGTTTAAAGCTAAAATTGATAAAACAGGACCATTGATCCCCAAATCACCCAGCATTGGTTCAGTAGGTCATTTGTAAATTTGTAAGGCTCAGAAAAATTATTAATGGATGTGACAAACATAGTGGATTCCACTCAAATTCCGGTAAAATAATCGGCAAGAATGATCAAGTGATAGGAAAAGAATCGAATAGCTGGAAAGTGCTATGTTAATTCTTTAAAAGCTGTAATGGTCTCTTGAATGTGACCCAGTTCTTTTAGTTAGGGAACTCAATTTTGAACGCAGGTATCGGTTAAAATAAACATTTTGAAAGTGCTTTTTGAGGCTGAGATTGTTCGTAATTTTGCACTACTCGCAAAGGTTTCTTTGGGCAGCATGTGAGAGAACTGAATGTTGCGTTTAGAGCAAAGTTTGATGAAAAGAGTTCTTGAAGTATAAGTTTTAGATCGTAATAAAATTTTGCTCTGCACAGTTTCCTTGTCTTTGAATATATGCCCCTCCACACAATAGACATCTAGGTCTACACCATCAATCAACTTCAGGAAAACGTGATCGCACTTAGTTTTAGTGGGCTTTAAAATCGCATATGATAGTCCAACAGTGGTTTGTGTGTACACTTTTATTGGTAAAGAATCATTCCACAGTCATTCACAAATAATGGAATTGGCATCTTTTGTGAAATATAGCATAACACTCTGGCATTCGGAAAAAGGATGGGTTGGTCCTAAACTATTGCTTAAACAAATGGCATCCCTGAGTGTGAAACCACACTCAACCGGGACAAGGCCAATATTGGGCATAACTTTTTTGAGGGTTTTTAGTTATAAATAACAAATTGAGAATAGTTGTGAGCAAATCAGTTACATCTCGTCGTGCTCATCCTCCTCGGTATCGTCATCTTCTTCCTCGTCAGGGATGCCATCGTTATCATCATCCGGGTCGGCTGCAACGAAAAGAGCAATAATTACAGCCAATGGTGCAAAAATAAACAAAAAACGTGTTAGTCCCTTGTCATTTTACCACCTTCGTCATCATCGTCATCTGAAAAAGAGTTAGTGAAAATCACATTACTCTTTTAATTGTTAGTAGAGAGTTTTTGAGCAATCGGCTTGTTAGCGAGATATCTTGGTTTTTTTATCTGTTTTTCGCTTACCGTCGTCAGGGATGCCGTCATTGTCGTCATCGGTATCAACTGTGAACGCAAATGATTATAAAATATATCTTTTTTTTAATTTCAGCATTTCGTGTAGCTTTGGAATCTTACCATCGTCAGGAATGCCATCGTTGTCGTCATCGGTGTCAACTAAAATAAAAATAGGGTTTTAGTGGGCGAGTAAAAATGCATGTAGTAAAATCAAGGACACCCACCATCATTGGGAATGCCGTCATCATCAGCGTCTTCGTCATCGACTAGAATAGGTCAAAGGTAAGGGCTTAAGGATGGTTGAATCTGGTCATGATAACCTAATGGAACTCCTACCCTGGTGCTGGAGGATTTTTTAATTTCATTTTTGTTTTTTAACATTTATTGCTATCTTTGTGAACACCTAAATAAAACTATTTTTTGGCTTCTTGCTCCTCTGCCTCTGCTGTGACATCTTCCTCCTCATCCCCTTCCTCTTCCTCAGAGGAGTCATCCTCACTGCTTTCTTCCTCCTCCTCTTGGGAGTCTTCTTCCTCTTCGTCTTCCTCTTCGTCCTCCTCTTCGTCCTCAACACCAGCTTCGACAAAGACATATTCCTCCATGTCTTCTTCCTCCTCTGTCTCTTCTTGGACCGGCTCAACGATCTCTTTCTTGGCACTTTTCTCCTTGGGAGCGGCCACTGGTTTGGCCTTGGATTTGACCTCTGGAGCAGAGGGAGAGGAGGCCATACATTGTCAGGATTGCTCCAGACCAGGATGGGAGTGCAGCTCTCAATCTCTCGCTAGTCCAATCAATGTCTGTCTCCAAATGGGCAGTCTCCCCAAAACTTACCCTTGCCACATTGAGCGTCGTGGACTTGAGCGACCTCAACGAGGAGCAAAGCCAACATAAAGATGTACCACTTCATGGTGAGATGTGAGGTTCTTGAGAGTGGAATGCCCTGACCAAGACTGAACCGGGATTGCTGTGAAGTCGAAGACGACAAATGATTCTCGGGGCTTCAGGAGCTCAACATGATTAGTGCTTACCTGTTTGGACCAGATAGAGATTGGAGTGAAAATGTCCGCTCACCCAACGGGCAGATGATGTTCCCTTCAGCTGTTTTCCCCGGTGTAAAAAGTAGCCAATGCTTTACACTGGCATAATTCCGATGACTCATTTCAATTTGATGTTTTCAACCAAAAACAGCGCTTCTGATAAGTGATTGCTGATTTGGATGAGCTTGAACTTGATCTCAAAGACTATTTTACCGAGGAAAGATTTTAAACAGTGGACTCTATTTGGCCAGATCTCAAAAACTTTCTGTCTTATTTTGGGTAAAGATTTCAAATACGAATTCGGTGAGAGAGCTTTTCTTAAAAGTATGGACTACACATGAGTTAAAACAAGCAAACGCAAAGTGAATATTTTTGGCCCGCTATTTGTGACACTTAGCCGAAAATAATTTCTCTTTGACATAAGTCAAAAGATTGTGTATAAAATAACCGATTTAATGATTCTTTTTCATAGCCAAGTTGTCGACGTAAATTGATTTAAAGCCAATGGTGGTGAGTAGAAAAAATAAGATAAATAAAAAATGTGTTATTACTTTACCTTTGTTAATCATTCGCACGTTAATTTCTTTTTTGCCAAAAATAATGGAACTTGATCTTTAACGTTAATGACAACTTTGGTCCATTAATAGCCAAAAAAATATGTCCTGATATGAGCAAAATGACAAATAACTTCTTGCAATGGCAAGCCTGAAGGAAGTGATTGAGTGTGGTTTTCATCCGATGTTCGCAAAAAGATTGCTAAGTGGAAAACTAATACTAACTCACTTAAATTTGGGGATTTTTAAGCAAAGTTTACTCCTCCTTTAGTTTTACAAGGTCACAAAAATGGGATAAACCTAGCAGATTAACGCAGCAAAAACACTCTTTTGGGGGAATGGTAAAAAACGGATGCAACGAATAAAATGACTTTGTTAAGTCATAATGGACATTCGGAAGTCTACTTTTATCGGTTACCTTCAAAACCAGGAAAAATGTCGAGATCTTTCCAGCTTTAATTACGATATTAAATGTATCCTTTTTCCTATCCAGGGGTTCAGACTTGGGTTTCTTAGTCTCTAATCTCTTCCCCAAAAGCCTTTAGATAGAAGTCCTAAAAATTCAAACATATGAAATCGTTCTCAATTGGTTATCTTCCACAAGATCATGGATCAAAAAATGTGCCTCAGATTTACAACAATGAAAATGACACTCGAGGTGCATGTACCATAAAGCAATGAATGAACAAGGTGTAGCTGAGTCTAATTCCATTCGTCTCTTGTCACATGAACTCTCCGAAGGAAGAAAAATCCAGCAAAGGTGAGCAGAGCCTAGCCAAACCGATTGCAGCTCTAAAACTACAATGCTCCTGCCGAATTCGGGAACATTGCCAACTATTTCACCCGGAACAATCCCATGAAGCCACGAGGCAACGAAAGAAGGAGAGTGTATCATTTATTGGACTAAAGATTCTCTGGCAGCTGCTCGTTCAAATATGATAAGATGTAGAAAAAAAGAACATGTGACATGCGGGGGTCTGTCTCGCATCATGCATCTAGTACAATCCCAATTGAGGGTAGAAGTAAGGGGCCGATGGGCGGTAGAGTCCATTGGAGTAGACGGTGGGCAGGGCCGTGGGCAAATAGGTCCGTCGAGCGTAGGCCATGGGCTGGACCATGTATTTTGATTGGGAATATTGCATGTACGGCATTGGATAGTGGGCATTGGTGTTCAGGGCTCGGCTGGTCTTGGCCGGCTCGGGGTCGGCCAGGAAGTAGCCTTCGGGCGACGTGTCGGCCAAGCTGTGCACGGAGGCCACCATCAAGGACAGGATCTAGAAGACGAAGAGCACTTTTGGATTAGCGAATCGTTCGTTACGGGAACACTGATTGGACACGTGACAGTTGATTATTTATCAAACATTTCCGAGGTCAGGCATGAACCTGGAGGAGGGGAGGGAGGGAGGGAGGGGAAGGCTGACAAGGGAGGAGGTATGGTATAATAGTTGTGAAGACAAGAAACTTTAATGCCTTTACATGGGTGACTGTGATTTTGTAGAAGGTTGATTTGGGGCCAATGGCCTTGTACTTTAATTGTCGTGTAATAATCATTAATGATTGAGGTAGACTTAGGAATACAATTTGTGCTTCCTTTAAATACCCGCCACTAAAATGACGTCTTTTAATTGCTTAGAAACATCTCTGTTCTAGACTGATGTTTTGGACATAAATTCATGTTAATGAATATTATTGTACTGTGGTATAAATCACTTCTATATTCTGTGGAGACCTCTTGAAAAAAAGCGTTGGGAAAATAATTATTAGGCTCATATACAATGCTATCTTTAAGAAGACTGGTCCATCCACAAAAATATTTCAGACAAAAAGCAGGATTCAGCTTTATCTTTGAATGGTTCCAAGGATTTACAGGGTTTGTGCATGTTTTTCAGTCGATGAGTCGGAGGTTAAGTCAATAAAACCTGATTTTCTACACGTCATAACAAAACTGGGCGCACAGATCAACCAGAAACAGTTTTATGAATGTGTTGTTATCCCACAACCAGTCCTCTTAACAAAGCGATTTCATTGGAATTCTCAATTCCGTCACAAAGCAAACCAATATCTTCTGGTTATTCATAAGATGAATTCATTTGACGGATCTCCCGCAGATTTGACTTCTAAATAAGTCTCCTGGCGTCACACTAAACAGACTGAACTGATAGATTGGCGGAGTATTTGTGCCGTTGCATTCTGATTCGCATTAGTCACGGACTACTAAAAGTCGAAGAAGAGGTTTTGACGGCCACTTCAAGAACAGAAAAAGATAAACGACCTACCGTCAATGCTGGGCGTAAGTCCGTTGTTAGCACAATCGCTTACAACAAGTTATAGAAGACTATTGTTTCCCCATTTCATTTTTATATTGGCTTTCAAAATTCGATAATTCACGAGAATGATCCTGTTCGTTCATTTGCAGCATTTCTAAGTCTGCTAGTTGTGTGAATTGTAAATGTGTTAGCAGTTTAAACTGATGGCTTGATTGGCCTACCATTTTTTGCATCAAATATTTGAAACTTGAAGAACATGTTGGATTTTGAAGACTTTCAAATGTTCCATACAGATATCATGTATCTTGACGGACAAAAAATATTTCTGTGCAACCTCTTTTTTTGGTTTCTAGGCGTCACAAATCTACAACAAACAACTTTGAAGCCAGTTATAAAGACGGAATTCCATTCTGAATGGGAAAAGAAAACAGATTAAGTTATAACAATACTAAACCCATTACGAATTGACACTTTTCAAAGCAAACAAATCCCTGGTTCAGTACACTCCTACTTCCAAAAAAGATTCTTCCTCATAGTCAACCAATCCTGAAATACCAGTGGCACCAACCCATATTTTAAAGGCTGACGCCCACCCATGCTAATCAAAGTTCAACCACAGAGCAAGAGACGCCAAGAACACGCAATTTTTAGCCAGTTGTCAGAAAGCATGCCGGACCTTTGAAAGACTCTTTTGGTCTGGATAAGGTTTCTGCCGCTAGAAGGCGCAGCCGTCCATCCGCTGCGGTGGTAAAGTTCGGTGGTTATCCATATATACGGATCAGAAAAATAGTTCAGGATCTTCACTACAATAGTTAGTTTTAAAGGTATGAATTTTAGCCAAATTTAGTAACAAAAAAACGAAGAAATAGCTTATAAAAAGATGAAAAGTTGGCGGTAAATCAGGTATTCAAATAAGTGGGCGGTTTTACAAGCAAACATTTGATGAACGTTTGTAACTTCAATATTTTGATTGAGAAATTGGTTAATGAAGTAAGAAAATAACGCGCAGCTAATTCGTGTTTAAAATCAAACACTAGGCTAATATTAGTCTTAGACTAAAAAATTCGATGAGCACATGGTCAATGAAAAAGGTATTGCTGAAATTGGAAAAATATTGTCAGTGTACCAATTTCACATTTTTACAGAATTGTCGATATTCTTTTGTTTTTGGTCATTTTAATAGCACAGATGGCGAAAAACTATATTTGCTCTACAATTATCAAAAGTTTTTTTTTTGGTAATTTGGTCTATATTTAAGGGCCAGCCAATCATTCAAGTGGTATACTTCCTTGTTTTCAGATTTGTTTTCCTCAACCACTTACAATGGGAGAAAGAAATCTTAAGACAAGAAAAATGTTTTAAAGCTGGAGAATATGAAATAAGCTCATTATAAAGCGTTTTGGAGGCTTCTTGTTTTTCTTGTTCGTGGGCTGCTAAGTTATTACCTGTTGGCATTATTCACTACTCATGAATATAGAGCTAAAAAGCTTATCGTGTTTTCTTATTTCAAAATGGAACAGGGTGTCTTGACAAACCGCTCTAAGGAATTCCATTCCACATGTAAAGCTAAATCAAAAACAAAAGTTTTTCATCATGAACTTCTCGGGTCCCACAAATAGAGGTAAGGAAGTTCGCAAAAAAACCTAAATGAACCATCCTTTCAACTCCTTCTCATAAAAGCTGCAGTTAAAAAACCTCGTTATCATCCTTCTTCCCCTTTCTTTTCAATGGTTCATCCAGCCATCTTGTCTCCCTGAGCGTATGTTTAACAGATCCAGATCACATTGACCGAGTTGTCCTTGGGGGTTTTTCGTTCGTGGACGAAGCCAAGCCGACCAAATTCACGAGTTACATAAGAAGCGATATGAGCGGTTCTTGGGAAAGAAGATGGCTCCCTGGAGTGCATACTTGATCTATGTACTCAATCAGTTGATTTGGAGCTCCACACAAGTCACGACAACGCAATTGAAAGGTAGCCAAAAAAGGGCGGACATTTCGCACTAAGGGGCGCAATAAATCTTGGAAATAGTGAGAATTGCACGACTCTTCAACGATCGTTTTTAGGCGAGCAGCGATAAACTAGGACGACTTTGGATTAAATTGACACGTTCGAATAATGATTTACTTTAGACGTTGTTTAAAGGGCGTAGAGGGCTCAAGTCGAATCAATTGTCAATTTACAGTTTTTATGTGTCCCTGTACAATTTTCTGGCCTAAGACATTGCGGAATGTCTTTACCAGTGGAAGAGGAATGTTTTCAGCTTTCCCTATTATTTTTAACAACGAAATTCATAGGAAGATTTTGAAGAAATGACATTTGTGAAAATGACTGATGGAACAAGGTAATTAAATAGAAGAACAACAACCAATAACAAATGATTGGAGGGTTGCGTTCTTTGTAACATTTTGTTGCATTCCTACTTCAACAATTATGCTATAAATTGAACTAAATGTAGTCGACACATTTGCAATGCCATGATTTCGTAGCCTATTTTTCTGTTGTGTAGGGGTCATTTTGTTTATTTTGTCCATTCTTGTTTATGCTCATAGTCCTTACATGGTTAAAGCATATTCAAGAAGAAGTAATATCAATTGTTTCAAATAAAACTTAGTCAAAGCATAAAATCATCATTCCCCAGAAGCTTCAAATTCGGCCTCTGTCGAAGTCATTCAATTTCAAAGTCAATGAGATGATCACTTGGATGGAAACCTTTGAAAAGGATCTCGTGTCGAGATCAAAGATGAAAGAACAATCCAGAGGCTCTCCTTCCAGGAATGCTTTGTATGGCCGAAAAAAAAAACAATTCAGAAGTGGAAAATTGACTTGAATAGACGATTCAATTGACTTTGAAGAAGAACAGTGTGACGAGAAGCGTCTAGTTGGCTTGGGATCAAGTGATGACAAGTTTTATACAATCTTGCCACCAAAAGAAAATTAGTTATTATGGAAAAAAGCTTGACTCCAAAAATTATGATTTGTTTTTGGGTCTGAAAAGTTTGAAACAAGCAGTCAAATAGCGTTACAAACAAAAGGGTTCAATATTCACCGAGGTCATTTTTGAACATTTATGTTTTTGTTTAGGTACTCTTGCCAAAACCATGTTAAAAAAATTATCCGATGCATGTTGGGACTTCAGTTTTCAAATTGTTCAGAGGCATTGAATAAGATTTCTTTTGTTTTTTTACATTCCTTTGCACTTTCCAAGGATTCGGATTTGTTGTGAGCTAGATGAGGCCACAATTATCGTTCTTTTGAGCCAAAACTGAGAAGTGGTATTTAAGTTTTTGTTCGGTTCTCAGCTTTGAAAATGTGCTTCTTGATCGAAAACAGCTCGAGACTTGACTTTTCAGCAGCTTGACCATTTCAGAACTTGTGGGCTCCGATCCTGGTATCTCTCCAATCTTGACGTCCAGTCCGATTGATTTTCAAGCCATTTATGGAATCCCATTCATAAAACACGATCTCCACCTCAAATGACAAGAGGCAATATCTTTATCGAACAAACCTTCCCTAAAACGAGGTCTTCTGATCTTCTTCTTTCAAGACGCTGAAAGTACAAGCCCCTTCAAACGATTACAGATGCTTCTGAACAGAGGCCAACAAATGCATTTTAGAAGGCTAGTCCCACAAATTGCCACTTCAGGCCTTGAAAAAACGAACTTGAGAGTCTTCTCTTCGTTCACCATGACTAGGGATTACTGACTGGCCACAACAAAACAAGTGATGAGCAGCTTAATTAGGGTTGGGCAACTTGGGCTAATCATGAGAGCAAAAGGTAATGCGGATAATTGCAAAGGAGGTGTATGATTAGTTCTTCAAACAGACGTGCTGAAAAACGTTTTTTTTTGCTTACTAGTTTAACAATTAGACGACAATCCACGAACTACTTTTGTTTTCGACAATTTTCATTACACTCTGCCAGGATTACTTAAAAGCTCATTAATTTGGATGATGTAAAATTATTATCTCATCAATTGGCAGAGACCCATAATGAGCTGCGACTAGTCTCCATAATATCCAGTGAACTAACCACGTCGTCTTGATTGCTTGCATTTGTTGCCCATCACTACTGAGCTTCTTGTGCTCCATTATGATCAAAGGTGCTGCAAAATGGACGATACCCAATTCGTAACAATGGACAAAGTGATGAGTCTCGAAAAGATTCGACTTCAGCAAGGTCACTTCACTAAAAAACATCGTCTTCACTCAAGCCATTCCCGACCCATTTACTTCAGCAATTCAGGCGTGTTCACTGGCAAATAGATTCAACTTTGAACATGGAATAGAGCTAACTTGCCTGCAGGTAGTTCAAACTGACCACTGATTGGATGAAGCTACAATTTGGTTGGCCTCATTGAATCAAAGGGAACCAAAGCCATTAAAACGTTGGACTAGTGGACTAAAAAATGGATCTCTCTGTATGTTGGAGCACAAGATTGATCTTGATGCTTTAGAGTAAAGAGTGATCATCATCTTTCAGTCACTTGGGATCAGGTTTTTGACGCAGTTATTACTGCCACTACAATTAAGCATATTTCAATTACATTTTTGAATAATGGTCATTGTGATTAAGTACATTTCAGTCAGTGTAATCGAGATATTTCAAGCAATATTACATTTTGATCTTTCATTCATGGCATTTTTTCGGAGCAATTTACAGACGTGCCCAAAGAAAAAAAAGATATTCAAATAACTTGGACATGAAAAATGTACAGTAGTTGAATTTAGTTAAGATATACCCAAAAGTAAGTATGATTGATCCGTTTGAAATTCGAGTAATTACAATTAATTATATACGAACCACTGTGATTGTTATCAATTATATTTCAAAGGAAATTGACCCATGTCTGTTTGGGATGAATAAAAGGATTCAAGTTATTTGCAGATGTAATCGTCTTTAACAACAGAAAATGAGACTCATTTTTTGCTAATAAAAACATTCTGACCCCAATATATTACATGACGACTGAAATCACGGCGAATGTGGACATCATGAATGGTTTATTGTTGGTCCCCATAATCAGTGCAGATCTTAGGGTAAAGTCTTGGAAAGCAAATTACAACTTTTTTTCAAATTTTTAAAGTTAATTAGCTTTAGGAGCTGGTTTCTTACTTTGATTCTTGTTTCTTCAAAGAAGGTGCTATGAGATAATGTAATGAATTAGTGAACGAGTTTGACTTTTTCGCTGATTTTCTAAAGAAAACAATAGCAATCAACTTTGATTGATTCTCAAAATGTTATGGAATCGGATTGATGCCAATCACATCATCACCTTTCATTAGCTTGCTATATGTTTCACGTACTAAGGATATCGATCCAAAAGATGCTTGAGAGCATCAAGTTTCAATTTTGTTGCCAACAAAAACTAAGAATGTTCATTGAAATTCAGCAGCATGCGTGAGTAACAAGATTGGACTGACTGTATTCAAGCCAATTGATTGTTCGGATGGATGCTTTTGAAGCAATTCCGTTGAGAGATGAGATCAAAGACGAAGAACAGAACAATCGAATGGCCTCCTTCAAGGAATGTCTCTGTCGCCTTTTTTTGTCTGGGAGAGGCGAACAAATTCGAAGTTCAATTCAAGGTTCAAATTGTCTGTGAAGCACAGGTGACTTTCAAACGCTGGTAGTGAGCAATTCCAGTGCAGAATTTAATGGAGGGTACTGGCTTTTTAAATTCTTCGCAGAATTCGAACAGAGCGACAACAAAATGGGAGCTGGCTAGGCTTCGGCTCATTTCTCATCAATTATCATGAACCATCGTTAAACACGTATAATTTTATTGAGTAAGTCTTTGAAAAAGAAGGATGGGCATTGCTAAAGATGACCGGAATATTGGTACAACAAAATACGTGCAATTGTAGCCAATTTTTGTTGATTCTTAATCCATTTTCTCGCAGAGGTAACGCAAGGAGGTTTGACTATCCGTTTGATAATGAATTATGAAATCTGCCAAATAGTGCGAAGAAAAATGGACCTGTACGCAAGAATTGATTTTTTTTGCTTTGAAATTTAGTCAATTTCTTGTCTTTATTGTATGCCTACTTAAAATCTTTTGTTTTTCATGAGTCCTCTCAAAACTGTAAGACATTTTTTTTTATTGATTTGCAGTTTTTTTTATAAATATGCAAACTATTTTCAAAGTTTTTATGAACGATTTGTTTGCGAAACATTTCTTTAAAGTAAAACTAAACATAATAGATTATGATGGTCGACCAAAGTATCAAAGGTCTTGAAACAGTTAAAAAAGCAACAAGAAGAAGACTATAAATGAATGCCCCATGGATGAGCTACAAAAAAGTATGACTTGGTAAAAATTGTAATTGTCAAAAAAATAACTCTTCCTTGCAATCATTTGCATTATGTGAACCCATCCAATGTAAAAAGAACATTTTAAAATATCATTGCTCTCGGGTTAAATTAGATCTTAATACAAAAGACTAGCATCTTTTAAACATGATACTTATTTTCGTCAAAAACTTTAAACCTTTTCCCCAACCCTTTAGTGAGCCCATGCAAGGTAAAAAACCATTTTAAAACGTCATTGCTCTCAGGTTAGACTAGATTTTCATAGAGAAAGCGAACATTTTTCTAAACATGATATTTATTTTGGTTAAAAACTTGAAACCTTTTTTCCGAACCCTTTTGCTAATTTGTGTTCAACTTTGGTCATTACTCGTCGCCCTCTTCACCCAAATGTTATTTTTACCTCTTCAATTGGAAAACCAAGAGCGTTGTTGAAGAATTGACCGTTTCATGAACTCTGCCCAAATCTGTTCATAGTCTCGACAAATGTGTATCCGAACTAAATGCGCATTCTGAGGCCGTTTCTGAACTTGGAATCTTTCTTGTGAGTAGCACTTATCTGACCGATCTTGACATGCCTCCCGAACCATTTACGAACATGAAACCAATCTTACTTTTTACACTTGCCATAGTCACGGCAATTGCTGAAGGAAATCAAACCATAGCAACCACATTTGGTAAGAAGAGAGTCCCAAGAAAAGAACAATGACTTCATATTTGGCTTACATATCTCTTGTATTTTTCTGGCTCAGAGGCAATTGAAAGTACAAATGTTTTCAGGATGGAGACCTTATTAACAAAGGCAAAAAGTGAGCTTTTTCGAGTGCTAGGCTGATAAATTACCACTTGAGGGCCTGAAGAACGAGCCTGAGACTCTTTGTTCGCCATGACTAGTGATTACTGACCAGTAATGATGAGTTGCCCAATCAGTGATGGGCAAATCTTGCAACTGCCTTGGTCACGAAATCTAAATGGAAGAGCCATAAACTTAATTGAATGAACGCGTATAATAGTTTTTTCACCAAGTTTTTTCTGGAGAAGCAATGGTTAATATTGTGACCGATAATTTGGATGATTGACTTCCCACAAAAGCTAATGAACAGATAACGTTTTCGAATGATCTAAAGCCAGCAAAGAAATGGTCCATTTGTAACAATGGGCTAAGTGATAAGGTACGAAACAGACTGGCCTGAGTCAAAGTCACTATAACAAAAAAAGGTAAGCTTTAACACTCACAGGAAAAGATTCTAGTTGGAAAATATGGGATGATTGTTACTAAAATAGTTGGCTTGAAGGTGATATTTGGGCAAAATAAGTTTAAAAAAAGCCTGAACATAAGTCATGACAGGGTGAAAAAATGACGAGTTAATAAAGTACTTCGGGGATGTTGCAATGTAAAAATTACCTTCATATTTCAAGTCATTGCTGATAGGATTGAGATATAATATCGTTTCTTTAGATTAACCAAAAGTAAAACCTTGTGTAGAGCCGTACTTAGAATTCCAAAGTTCGCGTTCTTATTGTAAAGAAAATGCCCCTTCAATCACATATTACTACCAACCAACGCATGACTTCGTAGGAGGAGCCTCGCGATAAAAAAGTCCCAGAGAATCGCTAGATATAAAAAAACTACAAGCATTAAAATACCAATCCATATTTTCATTTCTCATCATTCAACTTTGAGGGGGAGGAGAGTGTATAGTACAAAAGATTTCCCCATGAAAGCACGAAAACCTTTAGAATTGCCTGGAGTTCCTTGGCCTACGTTATTTGACGGAAAAATTTGTCAAAATGTTTTTTGCCCCAAAACTCGTTGAAATAGTTCAAAATTTAATTTAACATCAACTTTCCTGCCCCTAGATATATGCAATATGATCATTGAAAATTGACTCAGGGTTTTAGAGGTTAGATAATTATGTAAAAAGTTGCCATAATTTCCATCCAGATGAAGGAAGTTTAATTTCCTAAAAATGACATGCTCTTGGTGACATTGCTTTTTTTAGAGATCTCGGTTTCTACGTGCGTTATTCAGCAAAATGTTGGTTTGTTATCTTTGCGATTCAGAGACAGCGATAGTATGGAATGTTGCGACTCACTTATTTGGTTTCTCATTACCCTAGCCCTGGATGATATATTTGGAGAATAATGCTTTTACTTTGAGCGAATTTTATGTTGTAAACACTCGGATGTCAATACTGAAACGTAATAACAAATATATCATTATTAGACCTCGGGGAAAAAGGTAGAAACAATCGGCAAAAAAAGGGAATCAAAAGGTAAAAAAGGTAGCAAATCAGTCATAAAAAGGTGAAAAACAATAAAATTTGTTGAAAAAGGTAAAAAAAATGTAAAGTTTGTTAAAAACGTGCTCAAAAGATGAAATATGAAGTAACATTTTTTCAATTGTTATAAAAAGTCAGAGCAATAAAACAGATTCATATTTTTGTAAAATAACAAGAAGTTGGTGTCGTGAGATTTTGGGCAATTAGGTCAGTTTTAGATTTGGTATAAAGTGACCATTTTTCATCTCATCAAAAGAGTTGCTCATATTTTAGACCAAATTTTAAGTTTGTATTCTGCTTTTCAAGGTTCTTTACCAGTAATCGTGAAAAAGGCAAAAAAAAACATTTTCCCCCCCAAAATGATGTTTTTGGCTGTTTTTCCGAAATGTGGCCGAAAAAGGTAAAAATCTAGGTTTTAATTTTAAACTTCTTTTCTTAGGTCTAGCCCTTACATGTGATTCACTTAACTCAAAGTATCTGTATGGACACAAAAATTTAAACAACTGTTATCGAAAGATATAGTTCAAAAATGGTTTTATTAGGAAATACGGTACATTGCACATTAGGTTATAAATACTTGTAGAAACATTTCTTTTGTAAAGTTTACTACTTAAGGTACTAAATCAATGAAACGCACACACACAATGTTCCAGTCGGTCTAGTTAATTGAAACGAGACAATGTGAGTATACCAAAACTAGTGATCTGAGTGAAGTCAACCTTGAATTATTACAATGTTTTCAAACCTACATGTGACCACAAAGGCTGAACTGAATAAGGAAAAACTCCGCACAATTCCACCGCGTCGGTAAATCGTAATTTTCCCGCCTTTTAATGCCATTCAAGAGGTTGTTTCACGAACCATTGAACAACACATAGCACAACGATTAATCTCTCTAATTCATCTGATGATGAGCTTGTTGCCAAAGAGGCGCTATTGGAATAAATTGGTGATTTTCAATGGGCTCTTACCACGAAAACGGACTTCATTTTCTTGGTCGCTGGATTTGAGGAACTGAACAAGGATTGGCAACGATGGACAAAAACAATATTTGTTTGGGTTGATGGATGTCAGATCAGCAAACTCAGTCTGCGATAGGGCCTCTTCTTGATAAGAGCTCTCTGTATCACACTACTGCTTTACGCTCTGAAGTCTTGGAAGCAACTGAAGCGTCTCCTTCCTTCTTCTGAGCGACACACACGTCGTAAAATTCGAAACGTCCCCATCGAATTGTTGCTAGGTAGACATGCACTGGCAAAAATGCTTATTTATCAATCCCTTGTTGGCTTGTCCGGTTTTGTTTAAGTTTTTATCAGATGTGAAGAAAAATAAGATTGATGTTTTCGATAAAGGTTGCTCTTGAATTTTTTTTTGACATGCTAAGATAGGTTATTAAAGAAATACGGTTTTTTGAAGTTGTACTCGTCGGCAAAATTTGAAATGTTTTCTAATGAAAATTATGAATATTTTGGCCCATCAATTAAGAGACAAAGAAACAAAACGATATCGAAAACAAATACAAATATCGAAAAGGTATTTTTTTTGTTTTGAAATTATAGCATTTATGGTCCAGGAGTTTTCGTAGTTTTAAGGCTCAATAGCAAGGCTAAACTCGAACTTTATCTTAAACGTGGAAAACGTATGTCAAGGAAACACCAAGTGAGTCATTCCAAGAGTTCATAACAAAGATTTTAGTCTTCTTCAAAAGATTTATTTCCAATGATGCGCTTTTCAAAACATCAAAATTGAAACTTTAATAATTTTGAAGACAAATACGATGAGTCTAAATAAGCCCGGCTTTTCTCTATTTATTGTGAAAGACAGCATTTTTTTCAAAAAGAATGAAAATGCGGGCCGAATGTTGACCATCAAGGTGCCATAAAATCCTATATCTTTATGAATTGCAATTTAAATTTTCTCACATATCCAACACAAAGTGAAGCAAACGTAAATTTTTATTCAGGGAGTATTTGGGCTTCATTGATTTGGCCACAAACATGCACGGCCGATCAGTGTCTTTTTCCCGAAATAAAACCTTGCACTGACGTAAGTACTAGGGTTGGGTCGAGTTCAGCAAAAGTCGGACTCGTACGATTCCTTTGTTGCTGTTGTTGTTGTTGTTTTTGCCCAACTCGAGTCAGTTAAAAGAGTCAGGTCAAGCTATAGGCCTCGAGTCCTTTCTAAAATACTCGCGGCCGGCTAAAGCCTCCAAAATGGAGGAAAAGACTCGAGTGCACTCGGACTCGAGTCCGGACTCGCCCCAGCACTACAGTGAGTACAAAGCGTGAAGCGTCGATTCTGCGATCAAAAAAGGCCCTGTGTCTGTGTACATTTGAGCGTTGATGTCGGTACCCTCAAGACGATCAGGTGCATTTCGTCTCGAGTGGTGATGGTCCGACACGTGCAATCGTCCGTGAATCACTGGACTATGGACGGGGGCGGTGAGGTTGAGAATTGATGGGCTCCAGTTCGAGCCTATTCTTTGTATTCGACATCAAGTGAGCCTGGTCCCAGGTCACTGCAATTATGTATCTCAAATTTCGGCTCAATCCAACCATCGAATCTAATGTTATGCCCTCTCAAAGCGCAGTACATTTTAGAGCACAGAACGAATGGTTTAGTAATCAATAACCGCAAAAGGGAAGAATTCTTGGGAAGAGTTTGAGAATGCATAACTTTTGATCCAATAGGTCGATTGAGGTATATAATTGTAGTAACTTGGGGCCAGTCACATTTGAAGAAGAATATGTTCACTCGATACCGAAATGCAAATTCTCGACCAAAGTATCCCCATCCATATTCTAGCGATTCAATCATGTTTAGAGGGAGGACTGCTTCAGCTAAAGACTCCGGCCACATGCAGCAACTCGGATGGCTCAAGATGGCTGGTTGGTCGGGCTGAGTATGGTTTCGCACTCTAATGATAGCAAGCACTTGAAACCGTTGAATGTAGGAAGTGTGTCAATGGCAGAAGAGCTCTGTTGTGTTCGGTCCAGCCTAATCGTAATGTAGTACAGGGTAGCCGGAATCTAATTGATAGATAAGATTCAGTGCGGTAACGAAGGCAATAGGAACCGAAAAATGAAGAGAATGTTTGGAGAAAGGTTATTCTTCTTGTACCATGAATAGTAGTTCGACAAAATGAGGCCCCTCCCCCCCATAATGAATGTTTGTCAAATGTTCATCCAATTTCATCAGGAACTGAACAATTTCCATGAACTCTCTTCTTCAAATAGTGTTAGCAAAAAAACAACACATTTGTTAATAGGTTGAGAGCAATTTCTTATCCAAAATCCTACAGCAACATTGGAGCAAGATTGTATATTGGTTCTTTTTCCTGTAACCAATGATTAATATTCATTGAATTCTTTGGGAACAGATACTTGCCATTTTTCTTGATGGAAGACCTCTCCACATTAGGTTGGGCTTTCATAGTGTTATGTAATATTTTCATGAGGGAAAGGCAAGAACACCATGTTGAACGATATTTTCTAATTTGTATGGTCCATTGTGGGACCTTGCCTGGCCAACCAAGCCTAACATCACATTATCCATTTCTAATGGATATAAATCATATTTCATATCCGGTCACTCAGCCACAAAGCCTGAATAAAAATCGACATTTTGCACCGATCCTTGAACCCACGCCACTTAGGAAGATAATTCTTACTTCTTAATACGATTGGCCTTACAAGCCCATTTCGTAAAAGTCCTTTTTCTGGTCGTTTCATATTGTCATTTAGATTGGGGCGTCACTGGGATTGTGGTCAGAACTTGGATATTGGGTGGCATGGCGGCTAATCGCAGATCTATGTTTCGACTAGGTTAATGATTTGATATGTGGTTATATCCATAAAAACAGGCTTCCAAAAAATATCTCAATTATTATATCTTTTTGAGGCTTTCGTGGAATAATATTTTTCGTGGAGGCAATCAAATTAAAGAGAAATGATATCCGAGCCCCTCCCCCAAAGATGAAGGTGCTAAAACTTTGCATCTGTCAATAGTGTACAAGGACTGCGACTATGGGGCCAACTCGGGAGAACAATGGAATGGAATCATTTTGCCTAAGAAATAGTTCTAAAGCAACGGACCATCACTACATACTCCATTTGACATTTTGCAGGCAAAATTCCTTGAAAATGGTCTCACCTTTTCCATTTTCATGGCAAAGGGTAACTGAATGTAAATGTTGTTCTCGGGTCACAAGATCATTTAAATCATTTCTAGAGTAAGAATAATTTGACAAATCAAGCCGAAAATAGCTTTTAGTTTTTTCATATTTTTAATAAATGCAAAACCCAGGAATACCAAGTGTGACCGAATTTTGGGTCATGAGAAATCGACAATTTCATGATTTTCTTTTCAACAATTTGGAAAGTGCCAAAATGAGTTGAAAAGTTTGTCTTCGATTGAAAATTATGCACAGAGCATTTAAAGAAGTCGTTTGTATGATATTTTGCTACATTTGAATAGACTTATCTTTGCGTTAAAAAATCACGCCCATGAAAATTTTTTTGGCCCTTAAAAAAATTGCTTGCTTCCGAGACTTGCTCATAAAGGAACATATTTCAGCATCTTAGATCAACAGGAACAACGTGAGAAAGTAAAAAAAGCCAAAAGTAATTCATCCATGTTTTGTCCTGAAATAAGCCCAATTGCTGCTTTCGTTGGTCCTTAAACTTAACTTCTTCAAAAACTCTTTTGTAGCGAATGCAACGATTTCTTCGATGATAAAGTCAACAAGAACTTGTCCTGTGGGATAAGTTTCAAGCACGACAAACCAATTTTGGACATATCATTGTGTACACCAAAATATTCAATTAGTTGTCATGCCAAGAGATCATCATTAGCAACAATATCTTTGATTCGTCTATGTATAATAGTTAACTATTCTATCATTCTGACCACTTCATTCTTTTATCCTTACATCGATTTTTGTATATGATGTTTATACATACGGCTTCATACATTATGCAGTCTGACATGACCAGGAGTCTCATTAAAGGTTATTATTATCAAAGTTAGAGCGTTGAATGCTATAAGGATATAAAGAGGTTCTTTGAACTTCCTCTGACTATGTTTAGTCCCTTTGGGTTTGATTCCATTGGGGTGAGCTTCTTCGTCTTAAAGAGTATTGAAGTGAGTGAAGACAATGGTGATTCCATAAGTCTTTATTCTCCCAAATCCCTGAATCTAATGTCCTTATTTGCATGGTCATAGTACATAAGAAATCTTGGTCAAGAACACAGAACGTCGAGCCAACGCGTCCAACACACCCTACATGATTCCCCCCTGAGACCTCAGTGACTCCAACGTGCTGATCTGTTAACTATCCGACCTCGTCGAGTTGAATAACCAGATGGAGGAAGGCCAGTTGGATCTGCTGTGGATCGAGATATGGAAGGTCCAAAATCTAAAGTACGGTACTACCTGACAAGCTTGGTGGTGTTGATGATGGAGATGTGGCTTGTGTGCCAGACTCTAGGAATGCGGGCTTGAGACGGTCAATTGAAACGTGGTCTTGTCTTGATCCAAAATCAATCTTAAAGAATTTGTCGTGACACGCCAGAACCCGAAACGGGCCATCGTATGGTTACTGCAGAGGCGTTCTATGTGCGTCGTGCCTAATAGAGACATGAGTTGCAGCCGACAATGCATGAGGGATGTAAGCATGTGCCTTGCTATGGTTAGATGCAGGTTGCAGGCAATTTTGTTCCATCCGCCTCTGAAGTTTTCCAGCAAAGGTAAGCGGATCCAAATTGGAACTTGCCAGGTCCAAGATTTCGCCCGGTAATCGCAAAACCGTGCCATACACTAATTCTGCAGATGAACATCCAACATCTTCCTTGAGGGCGGCCCTCATACCAAGGAGTACCACTGGAAGATGGTTAACCCATGAATAGTCAGACAAACGCGCTCTCAACGAATTCTTTAGTTGCTTGTGCATGCGTTCTACTACCCCGTTGGCTTGAGGATGATAAGACGTTGTTGCAATAGGTTTGATGCCAAATAACCGTAAGATTGAAGTCCAGAAGTCCGAAATGAATTGTCTCCCACGATCTGAGGTTATTGAGGCTGGGACACCAAAGAGGGCAATCCAACCAGATAGAAGGGCTCGTGCGCAAGATTCAGCAGTTGCATCAGACATAGGCATGGCCTCTGGCCATTTAGTGAATCTATCCACCCCGGTGAAGAGATAAGTTGACCCTCTCCATGGGGGAAGAGGTCCTACTAGACAGAGAAGTGACACTCACGAGATATCTGAATTTTTTTTGGCATCCCCGCGGCTGCCTGGTGTTTGCGATGGGGATCGGCTTTGAACACATTTAGTTACGTGATTCTCAAAATCAATTTCCGAATTCAGGGAGCCAGTGAGTTGATGGCTCGTTTGTAATTGTCTGATTTGGTTGGAACTGCGTAACGCAAGAGAAGTCGATTAGCCCGACACCCTGCTGCCCAGCTACCAAAATATGTTCAAAGCAAAAATCTCAAGTGGTTTGGTTGGAGTGACTTTTCTCTGATCCTACTAGAGACTAAAGTTACTTTAGTCTCTAGGTCCTACGATGTCCACGTGAATGTGGTCGAATCGTCGTGAGGGTAAGTCAAACTCCTTGATTAGACTAATTGTACGGCGTCCAATTTTTGCACTCTGGCAGTGAAGGCACGTCTTGCACCAAGCCGTCACATCCTTCTTGAGTCCATGCCACACAAATCGATCAGACACTAAACGTTTTGTTACGCAGGTGCCCCCATGAGCAACATTTTGAATGAGGTTGACTTTCTTATGCCTTAAAGCTTGCGGTACCGCCGGTCTCGGGTGCCCCAGTGAAACGTCACAGATTAGGGTCTTTTTGTGATCTTGGAATAACATTTCGCGAAGATTCATGGATGTCATTGTGGGACAAAGAGAAAGTAGTTCTGGGTCATTGATTGAGTATGGACCAAGTCTTCAAAATTGAGATTTGGTATGAGAAATGATTGTAGGTGACGAACTCGTGACAAAGGGTCTGCTACTACGTTATCTTTCCCCTTTGTGTGTCGAATGTGTTCAGTAAATTCCGAAATATAGGAAAGATGACGTTCTTCTCTTGGGGTCCACTTATTCGAGTGGCTCAAAAGAGCAAATGTTAGGGGCTTGTGATCGGTAAAAACTTGAAATTGACGGTCTTCAACAAAATATCTGAAGTGTCATAATGCTAAATAAATAGCTAAAAGCTCATGATGGAAAGTAGAGTATCTTTTTTTCGGTTTGGTTTTTCATGGGCTTTTCTAACCGCTACACAGGGAATGGAATCCCCAGTACTATTAAAATGAAAGGTTATAATTTGTCTTTTTATTACCTTTCAATCTTCATATGATATTCGGGCTACCAAAGAATTTGAGTTGGTAGACCAAGCTAGTCCTTGAATGTAGGGTTGATCTGGAATGCTATCTAAAAATTTGTCCAAGTCTGACTTGAAAGATGCTACCAGATCAACAAGGCCTACGTATTCCCTACAAATATTAGAGGGAAGCAAATTTAACATTGAGGGAGCCCGAGAAAGAAGAGAAGTGGACTTCATTGTTTGAACTAACCTGGATTCTCGAGGACTTGAAGGTGCGGGTTTAGTTTCAGCGTCACGAAGTTTGCAAGAAAAAAAATGATATTGGGGTCCATTTACCCTCCAATATATGTGTTGGAGTACCCCACCGACTGCAACTCCAGATGCATCCACGGTAATTAATGTGGGGGGCGTCTGAATCTGGATGTGCAAATTGAGCTGCTTTTTGAAGAGCGTTCTTACGAGCAAGAAAAGCATTTGAACATTTGCCCGACCAATTTGACAACTCTTTGCCTCTTTGTTTCAGAAGGTCATTGGGAGGGTGGAAAATTTGGGGGCACTTTGGAACAAAATGGTGGTAAAAATTCATCATTCCCAAGAACTCTTGCAGTGAACGTTTCGTTGTTGGTTTTGGGAAATTTTGTATTACGGCCGTACGTCCTTGAAGCGGAGAGATTCCCAAAGCATTAATTTGATGTCCAAGGAATTCCAACTGGGAAACCCCAAGCTCAAATTTGTCAGGATTAACGATGAGGCCATACTCAACGAATAGCTTGAAAAGCTGCTTGAGGTGACTTTCATGCTCCTCATCATTTGATCTGGCGACCAGTAAGTCTTTATTTGTAAACAAAAGGTAGGTCACGACATACTTCATCCATGAACCTCTGGAACGTGTGAGCAACGTTGCAAAGACCGAACGGCATCTAAAGGTATTCAAAAAGCCAAAAGGTGTTATAATGGCAGTTTTAGGAACGTCATCTGGATGCACAGGAATTTGATTATGGGCACAAACCAGATTAATCTTGGAGAAAACTCTGTTTCCTCGAAGTGCGGCTGCAAAATCTTGGGTATGGGGTACCTATCTGGAGTGGTAATTGCATTGAGGGCCCAATAGTCACCGCAAGGACGCCAGGCAAATTTCAAAGAGCACGAATCAGTGATCAAAGGGATCAATCTTCTGCGGGGGCATGAGGTCCACTTGCACCTCTTTGATAATCTACGACCGTGGGCAAGTGCACCTAGGTACACGCCGTTTCATCTTGGAGCTAAGGTCGATCAAGTAATACAAGAAATGCTACAGGACGATATAATCGAGGTCCATACAGGACCACACCCATGGGTTAGTAACGTCCAAGTAGCTCCCAAGGCTGATGAACTAATCCAGATAACAGTCGATTTTCGCAACCTCAACAAAAACTTAGTGGACTGCCACATCCCCATCCCAACTGTGGAATCAATCAAGGCTAGTCTGGCGGGATTTAAGCACTACTCTAAACTAGACTTCAAATCATCTTTCCACCAATTGTCCTTGGCTGAGGCGTCAAGGCCGCTGACAGTCTTCAGAGTAAAAAGAAGGCTATATTGCTTCAGACACCTCCCAAAGAGGGCAAAACCATTGTCTGGCGAATTCATGAACGCCATACGTGAGAACTTCAGTGATATCAGAGGTTTCCATGCAGTTCATGACGATATAATCATAGCAGCATGATCACGACTTCGCTTTAAAAACGTTCCTTGACAGACTTTGGGGTAACAATATGACCTCGAACCCAAACAAATGCATCTTTAGGCAATCTGAGATTCCATTTTGGGTAATGAGGATTTCCTCAGAAGGGGTAAAGCCGGATCCAAAAAAAGTCCAAATCCTAAGGGATGCACCAACTCTTAAGTCCAAGGAGGAACCAATTTCGTTTTTATGCATGTCCAGATCAAACACCAATTTCATTCCGTTCATAGCACTAGAGACGAAGTAAAGACCGTCGCAATATCATCAAGAGCTACAACACCAGTTGAAAAAAGATATCCACAAATAGATTTAGAGGCTATGGCTGTGGATTATGGGCTTCAAAAATGCGTGCCTACCTGGTTGGGAATCCGGATGTCTACGTTATTACGGACCATAAGCCATTTGTGCCAATTTTCAAGGGAACAAGGCCAGGCTCAATTCGAGCTGAAAGAGTAATTCTTCGCCATCAAGATATATCTTTCAAAGTCTTGTGGAAGTCGGGAAAATCAAATCCAGCGGAATTCTTTTGTAGGAATCCTACTCCTTTGAACCAATTGCCTAGAGAAGAGAGGAGACAAACGCAGGAAATGGAAAGAGTAATTTACCTGACATTAGATGGAGACGTTTGCCAGGCGCTAGATTCGTCCACAATTGGTGCCGCCACACAAAAGGACAAGGAACTAAAAGTATTAAAAAAGTGTATTCAAAATGGACTACTCGCTGCCGCAATGGAGCAATGGACAAGTTTGGGAAGGTGTTCAATGAGCTCACCATTTCAGAACAAGGCAACATTCTGAGGGGGTCTCGGATCGTGCTTCCTAAGGAACTGGTGGAAAGAGACCTCCACCTTGCCCATGGTGCAGCACACCTGAGGTTTTTTGGCAATGAAGTGAAGGCTGCGTAGCATTGTTTGGTTTCCTTTGATGGACAAGAAGATAGAAAAGTAGGTGCAAGGATGCGGAAAGTGTCAACAACTAACTGAGAAGCCATCTAAAGTGTGTCAAAAGTCTCACCCGGTCCCAGACAGAGCATGGGAGGCGGTCTCTATTGACCGTTTTGGGCCTTTGTGGGATCGGTCATTTGTGTTGGTGGTTCGCTGCGATCTTTCCCGGTTCCCCTCCGCAGCATTTGTTCCATCAACATCAGCATCCCACACCATTGCCGCAATAGAGGACATTTTTACAAATTTTGGGTTTCCGGAGCGACAACGCTTGGATAATGGTCCTCCATTCCACTCCACCAAGTTCAAACACTTCTGCAACAAATTCAAACTTAATCATACCTTCACTGCCCCATACCACCCATGAGCAAACCCAGCAAAAACTTTCATGAGGACTCTTAAGAAAACTTTCCAAGCCTGCGGCAGTTCTCGCCAAGAGATGCGGCATGCCCTACAGAGATGTTTAAGAGATTACAGGACCACGCCGCATTTAGCGACGGGCATGGCCCCACCTTCTCTCTTGATGAACAATTAAAAATCCGAACTTCTTGCAACACGAGGATCCTCATTAGAAGAAAGGGAAGAGCTAAAAAAGAACGATCATCATGAGAAGGAGAAAAGAACACATACGAGTACCTTCGACGATAAACCCAAAACAAACCCGCCAATCATCAAGCCGGGCAACTTGGTGATTATGAGGAACAACACCCCCAACTCAAAGTTCGCCCCTAAATTCTTGCCTACAAAGTTCCGCGTTTTGAACCTTGAGGGCCATGCTACTTTTCTTATTGGTGACGAGCTTACTAATTGGACGTTCGTCTGCCATGAAGATGACCTTGTAGGGATTCGTATTTATTGCGTCCATCCAATTAGCACTAAGACTCGCTCGAGTTCTCGAGTGTAACCTTCTTGGTGTAACCTTCATGAACTCATTACCACGGAAATAAAGTCGAGAGTACGAAGTCCTATATTGGTGACCCCGACGTGATAATATGGCTAACCCTTCCTCCCGTACCTCCTTTGGGGCTCCCTCTCCTACGTTCCCCTCCAAGTCTCCAACCATTGCGTTCCCCCCACACCAATGGTGTCATATTTCGCTCCCAAGATTCCATCTTTTTGGGATGAAGATCCTGATCTCTGGTTTGAAGCCATGGAGGGTCAATTTTTCTTCGCTCGAGTCAAAGACGAGGAGACAAAAGCAAGCCATCTGGTCGCAAACCTACCGAACGCCGTGGCAAGAAGAGTTCAAGATCAAGTCCGCAATCGCGATCCCCTTCTTCCATACACGTTCCTCAAGACTGCCCTCTTGTCATATCTCCTTGGAACTGATACAGAACGTTATGAGCGTTTCATGAACGGTTTTCATCCCAGCGATCAAAAGCCAACCTTGTAGCTCGTTTCACAATGCTTTTAGCACAAATTAAAGCTTGTTCCAGCTTGTCGGACCATTCTATCTTCTCCCTTTTTTGTCTCAATAGATCGTGAAATGGTGTTAGGTGAGAAGAGCAATTGGGAACAAAACGGTGATAATAATTGATCATTCCAATGAACTTTTGTATGTCCGATTTGTTTGAAGGTATTCCAAACGAATCAACAGCGTCCAATTGGTCACGTTGAGGCCCGGTACACCAATGCTTCTTGCTTGTGATATTTCCCAAGGACAGGCAAAATCTTTACTTCCAGATTCATTCCGTAGACCCGCTTTCAATCGCCTCCATAGCTTATCACATCCCGGGATAAAAGCTTCACAGAAGTTGGTCTCATCCAAGTTTGTGTGGCCGAACATGAATAAGGACGTGCAATCTTGGGCCCGAATCTGTTTACAATGTCAATCATCCAAAGTGTTCGCTCATCAAAAGACTGCTTCCGAGAGAATTCCACAGCCGGATCAACGTCTTGAGCATATCCATTTAGACCTTGTCGGTCCTTTACCTGAAAATCACGGATTTCGTTATGTCCTGACAATCATTGACCGTTTCTCCCAATGGGTAGAAGTCGTTCCACTTCAAAATTGCAAGGCTCGTTCTTGTGTGCCTCAGCATTGCTTCATCACTGGATATCGCGATATGGTCGCCCTCGTTTGGTTACTACTGATCAGGGTCGTCAATTTGAATCGGATTTGTGGACGAGACTATGCGAATTTTTGGGTATTGAACGCATTCGAACAACAGCATATCATCCTCAAGCGAACGGTATGATAGAGAGATTCCATCGTCAGTTCAAGGCGTCTCTGATGGCTCGCTTGAACAATTCATCATGGTATGACGAGATTCCAATAGTAATGATGGGAATTCGTTTGGCTGTCAAACAAAATGGTTACTCGGCTGCTAACATGTATCTTGGAACATCCTTAAGATTGCCAGGGACTTTTTTGGAACCGGTCCAAGCACGTGATAACGACTGTTTTGTCGATAATCTTCGCAAAACTGTTGCTTCTCTTTCTCGTCTCACCCCTGATCATCATGCCATCTCAGGAAAACCCCATCTTCTTAAAAATATGTCTACACCACTCATGCTTTTCTTCGAGTCGATGCTGTTCGTCCTCCTCTTCATCGTCCTTATCGTGGCCCATTTCAAATATTAGGATCCAATACGAAAACGGCAACGCTCAATATTGACGGGAAATCGTCTGTTGTTTCCTTGGACCGAATCAAGCCTGCCTATTTGGACGACGAAGTTCTCTCATCCCGTAGCGTTTCTTCTTTTGGACGCATTACCACTCCCCCAGCTCACTTTCAGGCAGGCTAATTATTAGTCATTTGTCTATTATTATTCTATTTAGCCGTTGCATCCAACTGGGGGAGGACTGTAGGGATTCGTATTTATTGCGTCCATCCAATTAGCACTAAGACTCGCTAGAGTTCTTGAGTGTAACCTTTTTGGTGTAAACTTTTTCATGAACTCGTTAGATAAAGTCGAGAGTACGAAGTCCTAAATACGAATCCCTACAAGTCAATTTCTCTTCTTTCTTGGACTCCTTCATTGCTTAATTTGCTTCCTTCTAATATTCGTAAGGAATACGTAGGCCTTGTTGTTGATCCAGTTGCATCTTTCAGGTCAGACTTGTACAAATATTTAGATAGCATTCCAGATCAACCCTACATTCAAGGACTAGCTCGGTCTGCCAACTCAAATTCGTTGTTCGACCAAATAACATATAAAGATTGAAAGGTAATAAATAGACGAATGTTAGTTACCTTTCATTTTAATAGTACTGGGGATTACATTCCCTGTAGGAGTTAGAAAAGCCCGTGAATAACCAAACCAAACCAAAAATAATCTTTTTTTGGCCTTTTTTGGGAGGAAAAAAAAATCTGCCGAATTTAATCAAATAATCTTGAAGGATTAACCCGAGAAAATCTTGATTGAGTTTACAGTTTACTTTATACATTGAGTACCGGTAATTACCGATATAAATAGGGGTGTCTAAACCAACTTGGTCGTCGTCATACTATGGAATTTATCCCCATTTAACTCCATGTTCTGTACTTGCACCCAATCATATATTAAGTCTAAGTCGCTTTGCGGCTCTGTCCTATTCGTTGAATTTCTTCCAGAAAGTAGCTTTGTGTGGTCAGCATAAGAGGAGATTACAGACTCAAGGGGTAATTTGTGTAGTGGTGGGATAAAAAGTATGAAGAAGATTGAGCCTAGGGTAGTGCCTTGTGGAAATCCGGATGAGACTTGGCAAGTGCGACTCAAGTTATGACGTTTTTTGGCCTTTTTGGGGGGGAAAAAAATCAGCCAAATTTACTTTTTCTTCGCAAGTTAAGCATTTTCTCTTTCATTTCTTGACGGTTTCTTCTTTTTCTTACAATTTTTCACAATCGAGGACATTTACAGCCCTTTTTATCCCTTTCGCAGATGCAGATAATTAAACCCTAGAGTCCAAATCCCCTTGTAACGAAACATTATTATTAGTGCCATTTTGAATTTTTGCTCATTTTCCTTCACTGTTATTTCCATCTTCATTTTGGTAATTTCGGCCCCATCCTTGTCATTACCTCCAATGTCCGTAGTGATCTCTCCATCAAAGGTAGGATTGAACAATTAACAAGGTATGGCCAAGAATTAGCATCGGCGGAAGCAGTAGGTGGATAAAGTGGAGAGGAGGGAATCATCTGGTGTCCCTAGAGCGTTCCTCTCATACCCCATCTACTAATTGGCGCAAGACACCAAGAAAACCACGCAACCTCAAATTTCTTCGATTTAGATAGCTGTCTTGAAAGCGCAACATCGATGCTCAACATGTCTGCCATGCCAAATTTGATTTCAAGATCGAGTAATGCACAGTATATTACGCATTTACTTAACCATTTAGTTCTAGAAATATGGGCTTTACATGTCTAGTCTGCTCTTGGTTGGAGCGGCCCTTAGTGACTTTTGCAAATATAATAATAAAATATGAAACTGAAGGTAGGAATTCACTTTGGTGCTCAATCTTACTGATCGGCCATAATTCTGAGCGTATTTTTTCGAAAGCATGACGGTTTTTGAAAGCCTGTGGGTGACGCAACGACTGGAGAAACTCTACTGCCAACAGGCTGGCCAAGTTTTTTTCAGCCGGCGATGCTAGCTCGTGCAAAACGATGCTAAAAAATACTAGTTGTAATACGAAAATGCTAGAATAATGCTACATTTTTTGGAGGAACAAATTCTTCATGATGGTTATAAGGAATTTCAGTTTTAATTATATTTGTATTCTTTGGCAGGGAATGTTCAGGCAATTTTTTGAAATGGTTTGCTTTTTAAAAAGTGAAAAAAAAAATCTAAAGCAAAATCTCATTGGAAAAATGGATACAGTTGTGTTTTTTAAATTCTCCTAATTTTGAACCCTAAGATTTTGAAGGGAACAACTACTAAGAGTGACAAAAGTTTTTTTTGAGCAAAAGATATATTTTCATGATTTGAACAAGGTATTTTATCCACAATTAAAATATGTTTTTACCGTCAGAAAAGTTGCTTTTGGGTGAGATAAGATCAAAAAAGATCATTTGTTCATTCATTTTGAATGAATAAATTTTCGAAAAAAGAAGCATAACGGTACTCTCCACTCATGAATTGTAGAAAAGAGTTCTAGATGTTCCAATTCGAACTTGGTGATTTGCAGTCCGTTCTAAGCGTAAAGTTAAGGCCATGCAACATATGTCTCCACTTTCTCAGGGCGAATATGATTGCATACGCTTCCTTTTCTTGTGAAGGCCAACGGGCTTCAGTCTCGCTGAGTCCATCGAAATTGCTTCAATAAGCTTCCCGTGTTGCTCCAGTGTGGCTCCAACTGCAATATCTGAAGCGTCACACGTCACCAAAAACGTTTTTGTTAAGTTTGGTCGTGATCTAATAGGAGATGAATGAAGATGCTTCTTGACATTTTGGAATGATTGCTCCATCTCCTTATTCCACACAAAAGCACTAACAGACTTCCTCAGCATAATTTGACGAGGCCTTGTTATTTCAGCATATCCAGGTATGAACTTCCAATAGTATCTACTCAGGCCTAACCGTCTCTTGATGATCGCCAAGGTTGTCAGCTTTGGAAATGCATCTATGGTATCAATCTTCTTGGGAGAAATCGAGATTCCACTCGCACTGATGACATGGCCAAGATAGCCTACTTGTTTGCAGAAGAAATCCAAGATAGACATGGTGAAGATCCAATTGAAAGATTGTCGGGAAGCCCAAGCATTGATAGTGTGTCCCTTTGCAACAGAAGTTAACGACATTGCCAAAGATCTGGATAATTGCGAGGTTAAGAGCCCCTTTCCAAATAAGGAGATTTTATCCATTTTTTTGTGCTAGAGTGGATTCTTCAGAAACCGAATCGGAACTTGAGAAAGAGATATCTCTCCTTTGCCAATTTGCAGAAGCGGGAAACTTGTAGGGTTCAAGACAAACTTCAAAAAACGGGTTCTAAGGGCGATGATCCGATGGTTGTATGACATGTCCGTGGGGCCCTTGCTTCTTGTGGACTAAAAATGATAAATGATCACTCGGATCGCAAAAAGGAAATGTAGAGGGCGATGCTAAAGCTTTCTTGGGTTAATGACTGACTTTGGGTCCTGAAAAAGTAAAAACTGGAAGAGAAAGACCATGAAGCAAGTTTTGAAGAGTCACCAAATATACTAACTTTGTTGCCTTGCTTTGTCCCTCAATGCCATCTTTCACATATAAAATGCGAACCTATTATCGGTGACCATTTCGTCGGGTGTTGTGGCAACTGAAAATTAGATTGGATTTGCCAAACAGAATGTGTGTTTTGTTGGATAATTTTCATACGTGACAAACCATTTTGAGGCATTTCCTTGGGTAACAAAAATATTCTATTAATCAATATGCTCAAAGGTGACTATTAGTTACTAAAAAGTGTCTGAATAATCTATGAAATAGCCATGCCCTTGTGCCATTGATCATGATTTATTAATATAATGTTTTACAGTTTGGTCGGAATAAAGGGAGGGGCAAGAACTTGCTTCAGTGCTTACAGGTTTTCTAGTTCAAAGCTGAATTCATTGCGGAGAGCCTCTTTAATAAAACGCCTTCCATTGTGCCATCGAGCATAATTCATTTCATTCATGTTTTAGAGTTTAGTCAGGATAAAGGAACAATACGAGGTGTTCATGAACTTAGTTCAGTGCGTGAATATATTCAAGTCCAAATTTGAATCCATTGGGGAGAGCCTGTTTATCAAAACGCTCTGTGTAATACACGCAAAGGGCAATATTTTTAGTCAGAGAGTGGTGCTGGAAAAGTTTCCCACTAACCCAATTCAATAGGGTTGGTCGCACATTTTTTGACCAATAATTCCCAAGTCCCCTTGCCCTCTCATTGATTAGAGTTTGTTCATACGCTTGTGTTGGGTTCAGAAAGGATAAAGTTACATTACTTTGAAGATTAGAAGAATGATTGTTAAATTATGGTCCAAATGTGGTGAATAATTTATGATCGGAATCCTTCAACCACTATTTGTCAACGCATAAGCTAGCCTGCAGATCAAAGAAAAAGGTTGTCAGAGGAAAGGCTTCACCATCTCTCTTTTTCATCACATCAAAAAAATGTATTTGCTATCAGGAGAGGCTAGTTTTTTTAAGGAAAGGTATAGAAACCAAGCAAATATTTATACTTTTCACAAACAACTGCTCTTTTTTCGCTCCTATTATCTGTTCTTAATGATTTTGTATTTTAGAGGATTGCTGAAGATTGAGCACAAAAGAGAAAGCGAGAAAATCCTTATTCTCTACATACAGTAATTGTATGTATACAAGTCACCTTCATACAAGAAGAGAAATGCTTGGTCTCCCAAATCATCCCTTTTAAGGCGTAAATGCCATATGAGACCAATTGTATATCAATTTTCCAATTGTCCTTGTACGTTTTGATAAATATGCATTGCATATACGCACGATATATTTGCATCAAAAAATGTACATGCTTCCTAAATTTGAAGCACTTTTTGGGCGGATTTCATTACCGCTACTGGGATTGGAATCCCAACAGTTCAAGACGAGAAATGTATTTTATTTATCGATGTATTATTTGATCGTCCAACGAATTTGAATTGACGGATCAGACTAGCCCTTAAATGAAGGCTTGATGAGGAATTTTAGTCACCACAATTGTTAAGGAGCTGGTGTAGGCGAGTGGTTTAAGAGGCAGCGCAACAAAGGCAAGAATCCCCTACCTAAGCGTCGTGGGTTCAATCTCCGGCGCCCGAAATAACCCTTTTTCAGTTAAGTCCCGTCTTTTGTTGAGAGCAGTCGCACAATTTGTTGCTTCTGATCTTGATAAAACGGCCAATCCGAGTGTGTTGTGTTGTGTAAGTTTCTGCTTAAGGTAAGACACATTTCTTCTTTAGCTTTGTCTTCTTCCTATCACAAGTAGTTTAGACTTAGATCTTTAATTTTATGTTCATGTCGTAGTTCACTTTTTTCGTCTGTCAGTATTTTTATCCCAGTTCTAGGTTATTTCATGTACTTTCGATTTAAGGAGTATTTCATTATTTGATTGTTTGGTCTGTTCAAACTTGTAAATGTATTAGTTGATTTTTCTTTTTTGATTTTCCATCTCTTTGTCTGTCCCTAGGGAGTACTTTTCTCCTTGATTTCAGTCCAACACGTGTGTGCTGTTTACCTGCTGTACACGTGGTTTTCATTTGCACGCGCTGGTTTCTCTCTCCATTTTGCCCTCTTGGCTGTCTTCTTCTTCTTTTCCTTTTTTCATCTTCTATCTTCCTCCTGCTTATATTTCTAACGGTTTTTTCTCTTTAAACTGAGGGACGCTTCCAGAATATTTCTCCATATTTTTAATCAGGTTCCCAGTATTTTTGATTAGGATCCCTCAAATAGCCTTGCTTTCGATAATCATGAAAGCTTTGTTGAAGGGACTTTCTGAAGGGGTCAGGAACTGTCTTGAGCTGGTTTTGGATAAGAAAACTCCGTCCCCCATTAATAAGCCTTTCATAACGGAAGCCTTAATAGCTTGGGTTGGACACACCCAGCCACTACTTGACTGTGGGTGAACCAGTCAAGTATAGGCAAAAGGGAAACAGCGCCCCTTGTGATCAAAAAGGTCATGAAGGTCAAAGAGAGCAGAGTAGAGAATGCTCTCGAAATTTGCGATGTCCATAAACGACAGAGATGCAAAAAGGCAGGAAAAGGGTGTAGATAGGCTCACCCAGAATGGTGTCCCGAACTTAAAGAGTTTGGACTTCTCAAGTTCCATGAAAAGGGATGTTCCAAACAGGGATGTAGCTATTTTCACCCGTTTATGTGCATGAGATCATTGAGGCAAAAGGTATGCCTCAATTTCAAATGCACAAAGGCCCATCTCAGGGGCACTGAGAGGAAGAGACAGCAGTTGTTCCAACCTCATTGTCAAGTCAGGTTTGCTGGGGTACCGCATTGTTAGATCATCGGCTTTCCAATTTGCGAATCCTGGTTTGATCCCAGGATGGCAAAGTCCAAGCTTACTTGCGGTATTTAAGTAGACCATAAGTTGCCGCTTTAACAACATAAATAGGCGAACCTGCGGTCATTCCCGAGGGTGAGGTAATGATTAATGTGGCGGTGACGACGAAGCGGGAATATCCCTCAATTTGGACACCCAAAATCAGATGGCAGGCCGAGTGAGAGAGCTGCCATCTGACTTGGTAAAAACAAAGCAAAACAAACTCATTGTCAAATCTCTCAACAGACCTACCCCACCCCTTTCCTTTCCCCTTCCCTCTTTCCCTCCCAATGTTCCCCTCCCTCTCCTCCAACCTCATCCTCAATTCCTCTAACCTCTCTTCTGCCCAAACTTTGAAGCCCTAATTACCTCTCTGGTCGTCATGAGCCCAAAGAATCTTTTAGATTGTATGCTCAGGTGGCGGCCAGAGTTCCTTCTCCCCCTCATTTACCCTCTCCCCAAAGGTTTTCTCATTCTCTGCCTAATATAAGCTTTGTCCAAAAGCAGGATTTTTTAAGGTAGGGAGGCCTAGTCAAAGATTTGATAGCACTGGTCCATTGAAGGACAATAAGCCCCTAAAAGGGCTTTGTCTGAATGTGCATTGTCTTATTTCCAAAAAGGATACCACAAAGATCAAGGTTCTTGAGGAACTAGCTTTAGATAGGCAGGTCTCGTTCATTTCCATGACAGTAACCTGGCTTCGAGCAATGGTCTTAGATGAAGAGCTGGCCATGGTTGGATTCAATTTAGTTCGATGTGATAGAGTACGCCTTAACAATCCCATTTTTCCGTATGTGGGCGTCTGTCTATATGTTAGATATGACCTTCACATTAGTTATGTAAAAACGTCAAATAGCGAAGTAGAGGTCTTAGTTTGTCATCTTCAAGGTCTTGGTCCGTCCATTATGACAATGTATAGGCTCCCCTCTTGTTCAGTAAGTTCGTTCTTGTCAGCTCTCAAATTCATAGGAAATGAGTTGGACCAGTCAGTTTGCTCAAAGGTATTCATTGTAGTAGGACTTAAATTTTCCGGCTTGCGTTGTAGAGTGGGAGGCTAGTCCTGATTGGTATATTCCCATTTCGAAATCGACATCTCAGTCGTTTGAAAAGCTGGAGGAGTTTGCGATTTTGCGCAATTTCTCCCAGCATGCTGGTGTAGCCACTAGGGAGAATAGCGTTCTCGACTTGTTCTTTTTTTCAATGACCCTGATTTAATACTGTACGTCAATGTGACACCTAGTAACCTGTCAGATCATCATGTTCTCGAGATAGGGTCTAGAAAACGAACGGTCAAAAAGGTCGGTCTGGTTAAATTCAAGTTCCCAGATGACCATTGGCCGTTGATTATTAAAAGGTTAGGAGAGCTGGACCTCATTTCAATGCTGAAAAAGGAATCATCCATTGATGCAGCCTTAGACAAAATTATTTTAGTGGTTGAGGACGTCTCTTCCACTCTAGTAATCTCTAAATGTGTTCCACAGGGCGGGGCACAGTCTAAAATTCCGAAGTGTAGGAAGAATTTGTTCAAAAAGAGTTGCAAACTAGCAAAAAGGCTCCAGAGCAATTTGAATCCAGTGGTTGTGGCCAGCCTTCAACGAAAGTTGGAGTTAATCCAAGGTAGAATTAAGGCCTCCATTGAGCCAGATCAGTTGAAAAAAGGAAAGTAGAGTACTTCAGGAGGTGAGGTCGAATCCGAAGGCATTTTCTCTTCTGCACACTCTAAGAGAAAGATGAAACACCCTATAAGGCCCTTTTAGGTCGGGAAAGTCGTAGAAAATGTAGAGTCTATGGCCAACATACTTAGAGATCAGTTCTCTAGTGTGTTTTCAATTAGAAAAAGGTTAGGTGCAACAGCCCATTGCTCTATTGATGAGTTTGTTGAGATTGGCAAGGCTTGTCAAGTTGAGCGTTTAGATGATCTTGGAGTCACAGATCAAGATGCTTTAGAGACCATCAGGGACCTGAGACCCCCAACCTCTTCTGGCCCTGATGGTGTGACATCTCAGTTCCTGATGAGATGCTCACTGGTTCTCGTACTTGATGCGTTCCATCTTGGATCAGGGCAAGTTCCCATCTTCTCTGAAGCGAGCTCAGGTTGTTCTAATTTTCAAAGGGGGAGATAAGTCACTCCCCAGTAACTATAGGCCCACTTTTCTCGATTCGAATATTGCGAAGGTGTTTGAGAAGATCATGAAGTTCAAACTTGTTGGATTTCTTGATTTTCATGAAGTCCTTCCTCCTAGCCAGCATGGGTTCTGAGCACATTTTACCACGGTTACCCAACTGATTGAACATATAGAGCAGGTTATTGAGGGACTAGAGAACCACGAATCAGTTGATGTAGTTTATCTCAACTTTGCCAAGGCCTTTTGACAAGGTAGATCATGGTCTTTCAGTTAAAAATATCCATGAGATTGGGATTCAAGGCAAGGTTCTCGATTGGTTAAGAAGTTTCATTTCTAGTAGGAAGCAATTCGTTAAGGTTGAGGGATCCCTTACTGAAAAGCATGTCAAGTTCCTCAGGGCTCCATTTATTGTTTATTGTTGCTGCCATTCGAAAATGTGTAAAAAAAAAGAGTATAGGCATAAGAAAAACGCGAATAATTTGGAAGATTGAGAGAGTTCAGGAAAAACAACTAGCCGCCAAGCGCCATTATCCCGGGTATAGCTGATGTGAACAAGTACAGTTTAAGGTATGTAAAGCTGACATTTCATACACAAATAGAGGAAAGGGCATTGAATAGTGAAATTAGTCCGATTCTCATCCCCTCGCGACAACCAACTTCTTGAAGGACGAGGCACTTTGAGCCATACGAGTACTCAGGGGAAGTGAGTTCCACTGATCCACGATCCGCACGAAGAAGGAATTCGACCGGAAGAAGGTTTTGCGAAATGTTTACGAACCTTTCGCTCCGCCAAACATCTGGTGATCCTTTCCGACACGTCACTGACCATCCGGATCACGTCCTCCGTCGAATAGACATTCCTGACAGCGATGCTTCCATTGAATATTTTGTAAATATTGACCAAATTGCTATCAATCCTCCTCTGTTCTAGTGAAGGCAGATCCCACAAGCACAACTGTTCCGGATCTTCCAAACCAATGGCCTCTACTGGAAGCGTCGTCATTCTTCGTTGGACAGACTCCAAAACCTCACGAGAATATTTCAGGGCTGGAGACCAAACAGAGGACGCATATTCAAGAGTTGGTTGAACGTAGATGGTGTACAAAGGTTTGAGCACAGAAAGACGCGAGGTGAAGAAAAACCGTTTAATAATTCCAACCACCGAATTAGCACGACTTACCTAGTGATGTCATATAAGGCCATTGTCCCATCCACTCGTCTAGAGTGTAGGTGTCATGTTCTCACTAGGAGCTTTGCGAGATGACTAAATGTTTATTGACTAGAACGGGTTTAAATAGATAGTGACTAGATTAATTGGTATGAGCATGAGCTATCACAGCATCTCCCCTTTGCGGGGAAAGGATAAATGTATAATTATCCTGGGTCATGGGCCATCGGGGGTCATGGACCAACCGTCCTGAGTCGTGGGCCAACCATCAGGGTCACGGACCAACAATCCACACACTGGGACATCCTGGACAATGTGCCATCTGGGCATCATGAACCAACCGGGGTCATGTACCAATCATCCGGGCATCATGGAGCCAAACGCACCATGGTGGGAAATCCACACCCTGGCTAGCCTACTTCACTGGTTGGCACACCAGTGGACAATCCAAACACCAGGGCACCAAGCATCTGGCCTCCGCAAGGGGCAACTGGCCTCCACCCAGGCCCCAGGGTTTGCTTGAAAATCTTTCCACACTCTTGTGGGAATCCACACTCATGGGCACTGGGAAGCTGGTCTCCAACAGAGGGAGGCTCTGGCCTACACACTGAGCTCACGGAAGCTGTTGATAACTATCTGCACTCCGATGGGAAATTCACACCCATGGGCACTGGGCAGATGGCCTCCACACGGGCATAATGGATCAACCGGGCTCGTGTCAGCTACAAGGCCCTCTCCTCCACACACTCCAACACAAAAGGAAGAGTCACGCTCAATCCCCAAAGGGGAGGGCAACAGCCGGATCCTACCGACGGCGGCATGTCATGGTCTCACTGGAGGCTTTGAGAGATGACTAAACATTTATTGACTAGAACGGGTTTAAATAGATAGTGACTAGAATAATGGGAATGAGCATGAGCAATCACACCAGTAGGGTGAACGGAGCAGACAAAATGCCAGCGTTATCAAATACATATTTCTGTGCTTTATGCATGGCATTATAAGTGGCAGGCAGGAACCCGGGGCTTGCAATTGTGTTTCCTGTTAGAGCGGGTAAGATAGCGCAACGCGCATTTGTTAGGAGGAAGCGGAGACAATCCCGGGTTAACCTGACAGGACAAAATTTGCCAGCTGCTTTGAACATGACGGGCCAGTGACCGTTTTTGGCCTGATCATTCTTGCGCTTTTTTTTAAAAAACAAATCTTTACCTTCTCTGTGGTCAAACTTATGTCAGCTTGAACCAAATTCCGCAGATCGGAAAATCAACCGAGAGTCAGAAAAGCAACAATTTCGAAGCAAATTGAACTCCAGATGTGTAAGGAGTGGCAACCTCGGCCAGAAGCAGACTTGGTGGCAAAATTCTTTGATACCAGGGAGAGCAAAATTTGAATTAGTACGGCTTGTTTTTGAGGAGGAACAAGATAGGAGCGTTTGATTCCTTCCAATGTGGTCAGAATGACTTTGTCAGTTGTAGATGACACCCACCCACATATTATATAAAGGGCATTTATGGCACCAAGTACCATTTAGACAGCCCCACACCCTTGCCGTTTTAGACCAGATAAACTCAGTAGCGGCCAACCGCCACAGTCGTAGAGGGAGAATGGGGTTGGTCATGCTTAATGGCGAAGGTACGGAACTTCTCCCAAGCTAACTTGTACTGTGGCCAAGTAATCGGAGATTTTGATGCCTCCTTCATAACATTGCGCACGCTATCGAGTTCCACCATATTGAGTACTTTGCAATGTGCGAAATAGAAAAATGTGCAAACGTATTTGTTCCTATTTACAAACAATCATTGAACAATCAAGAAGTGGGTAGAAGCTCTGGCATTGAAGGATTTCGTTCCCTAACACCCATTTCAAGAATAAGCAAATCAACAATTAAGTGCCCTTTAAAAGTCTTACTCTCTATATCAGGTCCACGGACACAAAGGGGTCGAAAGCTTCACGACCGCACGAATAAAATATCGACCGTCAGGCATCAAGTAAGGCCAAAATGATGCGGAAGGCCATCTTGGACTCCGCTAGCGTCTTGCACTTCAATTTGAAGTAAAGTTGAAATTATCAGATGTGGAGGTCGACAAGCAAAGAAGAACCCATATGTTAGAGAGAATGCATTAATTCCCTCTGCTATTTGTAACTCGGCTACAAACTTGGATGCAAACAGGGGGCATTTTTTGTTGTCTTCAGTAGCAAATAAACCGTTTCGCATCATCTTTGAAGCAAATGCTTCAATATCGAGAAATTCACCACCGTCCCCCTCCCAGTCTTCATGAACAAAGTGGCGAGAAGGAGCGTCGGCAGCTTGAAGTCTGGGGTCCGATCTGCGCGTCCAGTGAACCTGTAGCCGAATATCATGATTGTAGCAAGATTTGTAATTTGTAGGGCGAGGTTTTGAAGAGCATCCACCGGACTTCCTCTGTACAATATGAAAACTACATCCTTATTGTATGTAAGGTGACTCACAGATTTTCTATTGAGTTGACGAAGTAAATTTAGGCCCAAATACACGGCATGAATTGCAATCAGCTTCCTGAACGTGGAAGAAGTTTCAGCCTCAGCAAAGGTGAAAGCTTTCTTGATCAATAGCCGTTCTTCACTTGGATCTGAATGAATTGGATGTCTTGTCACTGCGGAAATGGTCCAAATCAAGGTGGGTTCGGCTGACATAGTGCGGAAACGGCCCCCGTAGGGCGGGTTCAATGTATCATTCATGCCACAGATCGATTCAGAGTCGAAAATCACAGCGGAAAACCAACGCAAAATATGCGCCATGGTAACAAGGCGGCTTAGCCATATCAGAAATGACTATCATGATTGTTATATTCTACTCACCGGTATCAATTTACATTTACCACTACTCATGCTCCCACCATCATACTCGCCATAGACATTTTCCCTTTTAATAAATACCTCCACAAACGATCAATAAATAAATATCTAGTCAACAACCACCATCCGGTTATCGTACAATGACTGCAAGTCTGAACTGTTTAGATGGCGCCAACTCTGACATGAGTTGCGTATTGTACTAAAAACAATTAATATGAGGGCTGAAACTTTCTCTGCTAAGTTCAGATTACCTTAAAATTTCTTACGGGCACCGCTGATTTTCCCCACGTGAGACGGTTCTTTTCAGTGGCCTAATTACAGGGCCTTAATTCATCTGACCGACGTATCCAGTAATTGGTGGGCGGGCGAATTTGTTTCTTTTTGTCAAAGACTTTCCGTTCATCCACGTAGGAACCATCGGAATCATCTGATGATAAGGACGGACCTTTGCATGTGCGCGGTAGGGACTTGTGAAGGCTCTAGATTGTTTGGACCCGATCAACGGCTTGGAGCCGTTTCGTCGACTTTGGCCTTCCACAATGGGCTATGGGGATTCGACGGAACTGTCTCTCAAACCCTTACCTCGTTTGTGCTTCTTGCTCTGATCTTGACGGGCCACAGAAGCGGCAATTAATTGGCTAAGTGGAGGCAACTGGCCAGCCCAGAATAGGTTGGGTGATATCGGCAGGACAGACGGGGCCTTCTTCCCGCGCCCTTTCCCTTTGCCAGGGTTGGTGGCGGATCGACCTTTTCATGTGGTCCCTACCAATGGAATGGAATCCTGATTGCTTACGGCGATCTCCGGATCCATTTCTTGACAAGATTCGGCCGTAGTTCTCCACAATCTTATTGGAAATGATCCGTAGTTAAAGAGCTGTAGACTTCAGAACCGATTCATTCCGAAAACCCACGAATATTGAATATTGAAGTGAACCAGCGTGCTACCTCTTTTGCCAAACTTGTTTGTTGTGGCATGGAGTTCTCAGCGTAGAAGAAGTTACATAGAAGGGTAAACATCGAGATTGTTGTGGGTTTTTTACTGGAGCTGAATCAGTAACGAGTGGACAGTGCTACTCTAGCTGATGGGAAGCAGTGCCTCTACAATCAGAAACTATACCCTAGCAGCCGGTCAGCTGACATTCATTCGCTTTGAAAACTAGTCCGCCTGGCTAGCTTTCATCGCACTCTCCCTAGGAGTTGCTTCATCTATGGTCTCAGTTTAACGGGAGGTCTTTCCAATTGTCGTTGGATACCTCGGTAGACTCTGATCTCATTAAGAAACGGGACTAAAACGGTGATTTAGGCCATACCTTGGATCACTTTTCACCCGCCATCCTTTCAAAGAGACTATTGCTGATCATTTCCAGCCATTACGCTCCAGTTTTCATTTATTAAACTGTTTATAATTCAAAATTTAGACGTTGGAATACAAGGATCGTGCAATAATTGTGTCTTTTTCGCTCAGTAGTGGTTAAAACACCTTTCATTCACTGTCAAGGAGTGCTTGGATGTTTCTGGCAACCACTGACATCAAATATATTTTGGAACTTCACACGAATTCCTCTCACTCGTAATTTTTATTCTCGCCAGTCAAATTACTTTGTCCGTCCATGTTGGATCACCCGTTTTGCTTAACCTCAACTTGCACCAGTCCTGCAAGGTCCCTGGGCTCTGAACATGCCAGACTAGCCCTTGAAATATGCCAGATCATGCCAGATCAAAGTCGGAATATGCCAGAAAACATGCCCCAAAGAAAAAAACATCCCATATTGACAACTTTCTGCAACATGTGGAGGTCGTCATTATAAATCAGCTGGAATCACCATAAAAGCAGACCTCTTGCAGCAAGATTTAATGATTTAGGGCAGGTTTTTACTTCTTATTTTAGTGGTTATGGGATTTAGGGGACCGGTATAGGGTATCAATCAAAATCGTAATCAGGGTTGTAAGGCTATGCTACCTTCTATGCTACCTTCTTAGGAACAAGAAAAAAAATCAAGAATTATATTTTTTTACTAATTTAATAACTAATTTTCCCACGACAATTTGCCGTGTTAAGTGCAGTTCTCATGTCAACCATCTTTCCCCTTACAGTTTATACCCTCTCATTCTCTCCATTCCCTCCCCCTTTGTGATATATCTCATTTCATTCATCCATCATAGATTCTCTATCTTTGAGGTTTGAGTGGAAGTGACAACAAACAATAATTCTGTCAACGCTACAAAAATGATTTTTTTGGTCAGGATCATAGATAACTTCACATATAGATCGATCAAGGGCGCTACGATTGAATGTCTTTGTCTCAGCTGTCGCTGGTGGGCAAAATTTTCCATTCATAGTCAAAATACTTAGGCACAGTGGTAAAAATACCCTTTAAAGTTGTGACGGAAATTAAATGTCCTTTGGACGGTTCTAAGCCAAATTTTCAAAATCTGCCTTTTTGAGGGTTTTGGATGTGGTCGTAAAAGGTTTTAAGGCAATTTGAAATCATGCAAGGTTAAGAAAAAAGATCTTTAATTTTTGTGACATTAAAAATCGACATTGATTCTTTGGGAAATTAAACTAACATATAACCGGGGCATTTTGGGGCAAAAAACGATGGAATTTGGGCCACTCAATTCCATGTAATTAATTAACGGTGCGATAGATGATATCATAGTTCATTTTCAAGGGCCAACTGAGTGCCCTCCCAATTAAGATTGGTTTTGTATTTTTTTAGTTTTTATAATGTTTTTAGGTATGTAAGTTTTTTATATGGACTAGAATTCCATACAGCAATAAATTACAGCTGCTCCCTATGACTTTTTGAGGTAGAAAAATGCCAAGATATGTTTGGGAATTTCCCTGGAAACTTGACAGGGCTTTTTGAACACCGTGTAGGGTAACTGTGGAAGTAAAAACCGAAATACGGCTTTTCCGTTAAGAAGTAGTCGTTATGCACGTTGCTAAGCAAAGCTGTGACAGTTTATTAAATGCATGTTACATGAAAAGTTACATGAGCCATTCCTGTAATGGGTAACGTTGCTACCCATCGCCATGAATAACTTGTTTGAGTGCAGGAATTGCCCTCAATTTCTGTTGAGAACAGCTTGGGAGATTCTGGCTCAGGTTTTCTCGCTCACCCTACATTTGCATCCTCTAATTTGAATCATTACGACCAACTTCTCCAGGTTTTTGTAGCAAGTCCTAGAACATTGAAGCTTTCGGAGCAATGTTCCCAGAAATGTCAAATGTGGAACTATTAGAATGACTCCCAATAAAAACGCCGTTGGATCTTTGTTTTATAAGTAATGGATGTACGATCACTTTCTTACTTTGACCAAAGGGATGGGATTATGATTCGTTTCGTTTATTTTGGAGCACTGAAAGTCCTGGCATTATGTCTATGGCGAGTGAATCTACTTGGCTTGGATAGCGTGACTAATGAGATTGTTTCAATTTCTGGTCGGGAGGTTTATTCAGTTCAATGGCTTTTAACTTTACCGTTATACTATTGGGGTAAGTTTGGTAGCGTCAAATATGTCCAGTGTACCGTTGTCCATGGCTCAGGCTATCTAGAAATTAAAGTAAGAGAATGGCAATGTCAACAATATCGGTGCCAATCTCGGTGCTAATAATGTAATTGGTTGCCATCAAAATTAACTAGATGACCGTAGCACGTTCTTCCAATTTTGAAGTCTTGATTACCAATGTGTTTTGCACGTCATACACATTCCTTTAACACCAATGAGATCCAAAATCAGTTTATATCGGATACTCATTGCATACATGTTGGGTACAAACATTCAAACAAACATTTTCTTATTGAGTGCATGTTCGTTTTTAGCTGAAAATGGGCTCCATTTTTTAGCCCAGGGTGTCATGATTTTGCTCATTTCCTGGCACTCTTATTTGGGAGAAGGCCAATGTATTTACAATGTACTTGATTGGTACATACAAATTTTGATCATCCAAAAATTTGAAGATGAAGCATGAAATAGTGCTGAAAGGGAGCCTGAACTATGCAACCTTAAGATTATTAGACAATCTCTAGACAGTGCGGCTTTTCAAAATTGGAGGGAACAAAAGCAAATTAAAATGTAAAATGAGTTCTTCGAACTTAATAATGAGACTTGGAAGGGGATAGTTGAAATCCAATAGGTTTTTTTCTTAAACAAGGCATGGAAAGGTTTGCAAAAATTGGAACCTTGAAGATAACCAATTAAATGCGAGACACCAAGAAAACGGTCTTATCACAGACAAGCTCATTTTTGTTGACGTTGCCATTCTCTCACATTAGTCTCTAAGGCTATCTAACAAAAGGGCTTGTTTGAACAAGCGACTCTTTGCCAGATCCCGCAACGCAATTGAGGGCTCCCTAGCTGTCATAGAATGTAGTTACGCCATTTTATATCTAATGAACCATTTTAATGCCTTTCTTCTACCCTTCGTACGGTGAAAGCAGATTTATTGGCACTCCGTGTGCGTCTGCGTTAGGGGTGTCAATCAAAACGAAGCGACCGATATAGATTCATTATGGCAGTAATCCAGTTGTTCGTAAGATCAGGTCAAAAAGCAGTCATTTGGTTTGAAAATATGTTGTTAACCGCTTGATTGCCAATGGAGAAGGTTAGCAATCACGAAACCACTGTGTAATCGATAAAAGGAACGTTGCATGAGGTAGTTGAGAACAGGAAAACGTTGAACTTGACGAGAATTATCTTAGCGCTTATCTTAAAGATATTTCCCAAGGGTGCTCCTTGGCCTCACCTTTTCTTGACCAAATCAGAGAGACCTTTAACTAGAGGGGTGGACATCAGCGGAGCTAGGCCGATTTTACTCTTTGACGGATGGGTCATTGGAGGATAACACGCACTCCTTTTATTAAATTCATATTTTTTCTTTTCTTAGAAAAAACTCTTGACATTTTACTACAGAAACCAGACACTTTCGACATTTTCATTTTAAATAAGATAGCTCAAAATGTTATCATACATTTTTTTTCATCTTATAAATCGCTTTTTCATACCGTATGGTAGCATCCCTAGGAACTTTGGGGGAACTGAAATATTGTTATCGTAAAGTGTTCCTCAAGATGGTAAGTATTAACATATTGTTCCCAACTGACAAGTGCATTTTTGAACAAGGTAAGGACCATTGTCCCAACAAGTCGCAAACAGGTAATCGACACGCCTCCCGATTTATCTGTGTTTCTATCGAAATTGGATAGGTTTGACTAGCTTTTTTTGATTAGTTATGCAACTGGGTTTTACAGAGATGGTTTTTAGAGGCAATTTAATAGTCGACTTGCTAAGATACAATGTACCGATTACCCATTAAAAGTAAAAGTCAAAAAGAACCCTTTTGACAAAATTGGAAGGAACGGACTATTATATTTGTGTATGTTGCTTTTACAGTTCGGAATCATCATTGTATTTTATTTGTGTATGCACTATTCTAATGCGCCTAGTGGCTTTTAATCAGCGTTAGAACAAACCAAGGCAGATTGCACTCACCAGGTACCTAAGCAACGGGTCGGGGTAGTAATAGGAGAGCAGCGACCTTGTCTGGATCTATTCTATTATCAAAGTGAGCGCCAGTTATGATCAAGTCTCGCCAGGGCTTTCAGTGCTCCAAAATAAACAAAACGAATTATAATCCCATCACATTGGTCAAAGCAAGAGAGTGATCGTACATCCATTACTTGTAAAACAAAGAACCAACGGCGTTTTTTTATTGTGAGTCATTCTAATACTTCTACATATGACATTTCTGGGGACATTGCTCCGAAAGCTTCAATGTTCTAGGACTTGCTACAAAAATCTGGAGAAGTTGGTCGTAATGATTCAAATTAGAGGATGCAAATTTAGGGTGAGCAAGAAACCTTGAGCCAAAATCTCCCCAGTTGTTCTCAACAGAAATTGAGGGCAATTTTTGCATTTAAACAAGTTATTTTTAGCGATGGGTAGCAACGTTAAAAATCTAACGGTTTAGTACTGATGGGATCAAATAATAATGGATTGCCATTAGGCTCGTAAATTAGCATTTTCATTACCATAGTACATTACTAGTGGGTTGTTATTTACTGCTAGTCAGCCTCAAAATGTAGCCCTGATTTTCCTTAAGTTGAAACAGAAATCTAACTTTTTACGCTATTGCGGTATTGAAGCAGGAAAGGAAGATGACGTCATCTTCAAATTTTGAGAGCCCACTCGTAGTTTTGAGGCTTAATAATTCATGGTTAAATGATTAAATTAGAGGTTTAGTTTGTTTACCCATTTCAGGAATGGCTCATGTAGCATTGCATTTGAATAAACTGTCACAGCTTTACTCATCAACATGCATAACAACTACTTTTTGGTGGAATAAGCAGTATTTCGATTTCTGCTTCATATTTCAGAATTTTCTATTTTTTACAATAAACTTTCCGAAACCTTTGAAACATTTTTTTGTCTGATATGGAGATCTTGTATCTTGTTTTTTCAGTAACTCTTCTGTATTGAAAAGTGCCCCAGTGAGCTCCCAAAATTTGTGTTGACATGATGATGCAGCTACTACTTCACAATGTCCCAATAGAGGGGATTGGCTGGAAGATTTACTTTCAAAGTTTTTGGTTCCCCACAACGTATGTACACGTACGTAGTGGTAAAGTCACGGCCCTCACCAAATCAGGCCCGGTAATTTGATTTTTTCAATTGATGGCTAGTCTCTTGTCCGGCAAAGAAAGGTGGTACAAGACCAAATTCTGACATTTCAATGTCAACAATCTGAACCATGTTTACATTTCAGCGTTTCTGGTGGTTTTTTGACCAATAACTTGACTTTCTGGAACATGTTCGGGAAGACTTGCAAGTTTATCATGCTTCTAGGCCTGTTGATTAGGCCTCACGAACAGAAAACAATAGTTGAAACTTGGCTAACGATCCCAGACTATTGTTTGAATCCTTGGCAATCATTCCCAAATCAATGCAGGTAAGAAGATAAATGTGAGGTTGGTGCATTAATTTTGTACCGATTTCATAAGGACTATTGTCATTTGCACATCAATCAACTACTAGGAAATACGTGATTATTACAGCTGTAGAAAAAGTCGATTAAATTTGGCAAAATAGCGGCTAAAAAAAGCTGGGAAAATGGCAAAATAGTTGCGAAAATAGTCCATGAAATATATATATGAAATATGCGGAAAACAAGCACGTAGAGGTGTATTTTTATAGGTTGAGGTGCGAGAAGCTAGATTACCAATTTAAAACTTCTGGACATTATACGGACTACAACGGGCCCAAAAGGAGCTAATTTGGAAATTGGATTCCTAAAACTTCCGAAATCGAGGGGTCTTCCCCACAATCTGGTCAACCTGAAGAAATTGTTGGCAAATTTCTTGGAAGTTATAGCCCCCTTACGCTGCAAGAAATATGTTTTACGTTCTGCACTCCAGAGGGCGCTTTGTCATTCAGCCTCTAGCAAATAAAGGGCCGATTGGGCCAAATCTTTGTTATTGAATTATAATGCGTTTGTGTTGTTTTTGACTAACTCTTTCAAAATCTTGTTTTCAATTATTGCCTAGGGTCACAAAATGTCCGGAAAAGAAATTGCGTTCAAGGCAAGGCAAGAGCACTTTATGTTGCAATCTACCGTGCCTCTTCCCGTTTTTGGGGGGCCTTGTGACGTTGCAAGTAAGGGCCCTTAATAATGCTCATGTAAAGCTTTCCATCAATATCAGGTTCAAGTGCTCTTGAAACGTAGGCTTCAATGGATTAGAAAAAGAGAGCCAGACATGGCTAGTACCTGTGCAAGGCGTTGTTTGACCCATAACTGCAGTTGGACGCCACGCAACTTTGTTGGGACATCTCCCTAGCTCAACCTGGTTTCAAGCAATACAATCTGATCACGACGTCTGTCTTGACATTTGTTGCATTTTGTCTGCTCTTGTTGGATTGAAGGAAGCAGGAACGTTCAAACGACAGTGGACAAAGTGTGAAAATGGACGAAATGTGTCAAAACGGCAAAACAGCTGGAAAAAGTCGAAAAGACACTTAAAAGTCGGAAAACATGTTAAAAAAGCTATTCGATTTTTTTACAGCTATAGTGATTACACAATCACTCGAAATTAAATCTGATCAGAGATCGAGTTTGAATTTGCTGATCCATGATACCAGGTATCGAGGGTTGGTCGGTAATGATTTGGAGGAATTTATCCAGGTCTTCCTTGAACTTTGCCAGCCTAGGTGACCCGCAGGGCCGCAGGGAGACAGGCAGTTTTTTGAAGCGGCTCGGGCCTCCTTCCGGAAATGAATGGTGCATGATTGATTTAGTGGACACATTGTTTTTCTTGCCTGCTATCGGATTGGATACAAGTAAAACTTCCATTATTACGGTCGACGAAATTTGTGCCCCTATTATGGGACAGCTCATGGATGCCCTTCAAAGTGCATATGTGGTATAACTTCCCGTTCTTGTCTCCTTTGCACAATTTACTAGTGTACGTAGTAGATGCTGATACTCCTTCCTTACTTGGTCACACATGTATCACGTTCGTTAGAAAACCAGTATTAGAAATTCTTGAGCTTATTAGATTATTATTATCATTATCCTTATCAGAACCCTGTGCCTAAAGTCATGGACGAATATGGGGAGAGTTGATAAATTTGGTGCAACATACTCAAGACGAAGGAAGATTTTGCTCCGAGTCAGGTCGTTTGGTCAAACTGAATTTAATGAGCAAATAAAAACAATAAAGCAAGGAACACAAAACTAACATCCGCCTTGGCCGTACCGAGTCAGGTCGTTTGGTCAAACTGAATTTAATGAGCAAATAAAAACAATAAAGCAAGGAACACAAAACTAGATTTGAAACCACAAACACATTGATAATACAAGCCCAATTTTCAGCACTGTCTTCTTTCCTCAAGATATTAAAAAAATCAAAAAAATGAAACCCTTCAAAATTCTTCTGTTGCCAAGAATTTAGCGAAAAATTAGATGCCACTCTGGAGTGTGAAAAAGAATAGAGAAATGATTGTTGTTTCGGGTCGTTATAAAAACACCATTTCAATTGTAATGTATTGCGGTTCCTATTTCGAAAAGAGGAACGAATTACTGTAGTCTCGTTACTAGTGCCCTGATGATTTTCAAACATGTGGTTGGATCTATTGGACATTTAAGTCCAGAGATGGCATCAAAAATTCTTACTCTGTACAAGTCGATTGTCCAGCCACATCTTGGATATGCTTCACCCATTTGGGCTCCCATGAGTTCAGCAGGTTTGCAAAAGGTCGGGCAAGTCCCAAGATGTTTCACTAGGAACATCGCAGGAATGAGAGAGCTCTCGCATTGGGAGAGACTAAAAAGCTTGGGACTGTACAGTCTTCAGAGAAGGTACGAAAGGATATCTGATACTGTGAGTGACAGCTGACGCCTTGAAAGGCGGCCACGCTTTTTTTTTCTCTCCGTAAAAGAAATGGCTTTTGCCATTTCTTGACAGTTGCAATGTTAACCGGTGAAAGAGCCACGCCCAAGAACAGTGGCCCACGGGGGCAATACCGCAGTGATCCCTCAGTGCGCAGTTTCTTCCAATTTTTCACTTTCCTCACCCCGCTTCATTTACGCTAAGAATGAGCTACTCTCCTTCAAGCCTTCCCCAT